>NC_140987.1:176151308-176460722 GCF_052327205.1 Somniosus microcephalus | reverse complement strand
GAGGGGGGAGTGTGAGGGAGAGGATGGGGGGAGTGTGAGGGAGAGGAGGGGGGTAGTGTGAGGGAGAGGAGGGGGGGAGTGTGAGGGAGAGGGGGGGAGTGTGAGGGGGAAGAGTGTGAGGGGGGGAGAGTGTGAGGGGAGGGGGGGGAGTGTGAGGGAGAGGGAGGGAGTGTGAGGGAGAGGAGGGGTGTGTGAGGGAGAGGGGGGGAGTGTGATGGAGAGGGGGGGAGAGTGAGGGAGAGGGGGGGAGTGTGAGGGTGAGGGGGGGAGTGTGAGGGGGGGAGTGTGAGGGAGAGGGGGGAGTGTGAGGGAGAGGGGGGAGTGTGAGGGAGAGGGGGGGAGTGTGAGGGAGAGGGGGGTAGTGTGAGGGAGAGGGGGGAGGGAGTTCTCTTCCCCCCAAGTCGCTCTCTCTTCCCCCCAGTCGCTCTCTCTTACCCCCCAGTCGCTCTCTCTTACCCCCCAGTCGCTCTCTCTCTTCCCCCCCAGTCGCTCTCTCTCTTCCCCCCCAGTCGCTCTCTCTCTTCCCCCCAGTCGCTCTCTCTCTTCCCCCCCAGTCGCTCTCTCTCTTCCCCCCAGTCGCTCTCTCTCTTCCCCCCTAGTCGCTCTCTCTCTTCCCCCCCAGTCGCTCTCTCTCTTCCCCCACAGTCGCTCTCTCTCTTCCCCCCCCAGTCGCTCTCTCTCTTCCCCCCCAGTCGCTCTCTCTCTTCCCCCCCAGTCGCTCTCTCTCTTCCCCCCCAGTCGCTCTCTCTCTTCCCCCCAGTCGCTCTCTCTCTTCCCCCCTCAGTCGCTCTCTCTCTTCCCCCCCAGTCGCTATCTATCTTCCCCCCCCAGTCGCTCTCTCTCTTCCCCCCCAGTCGCTATCTATCTTCCCCCCCCAGTCGCTCTCTCTCTTCCCCCCCCAGTCGCTCTCTCTCTTCCCCCCCGTCGCTCTCTCTCTTCCCCCCCCAGTCGCTCTCTCTCTTCCCCCCCAGTCGCTCTCTCTCTCTTCCCCCACGGCTCTCTCTCTCTCTTCCCCCCCGTCCCTCTCTCTTCCCCCCCCGTCCCTCTCTCTTCCCCCCCCAGTCACTCTCTCTTCCCCCCCAGTCGCTCTCTCTTCCCCCCCCAGTCGCTCCCTCTTCCCCCCCAGTCGCTCTCTCTTCCCCCCCCAGTCGCTCTCTCTTCCCCCCCCAGTCGCTCTCTCTTCCCCCCCGTCGCTCTCTCTTCCCCCCCAGCCGCTCTCTCTCTCTCTTCCCCCCAGTCGCTCTCTCTTCCCCCCCAGTCACTCTCTCTTCCCCCCAGTCGCTCTCTCTTCCCCCCAGTCGCTCTCTCTTCCCCCCCCAGTCGCGCTCTCTCTTCCCCCCCAGTCACTCTCTCTCTTCCCCCCCAGTCGCTCTCTCTCTTCCCCCCCCAGTCGCTCTCTCTCTTCCCCCCCAGTCGCTCTCTCTCTTCCCCCCCAGTCGCTCTCTCTCTTCCCCCCCAGTCGCTCTCTCTTCCCCCCCCAGTCGCACTCTCTCTTCCCCCAGTCGCTCGCTCTCTTCCCCCCCAGTCGCTCTCTCTTTCCCCCCAGTCGCTCTCTCCCTTCCCCCCAGTCGCTCTCTCTCTTCCCCCCCAGTCGCTCTCTCTCTTACCCCCCCGTCGCTCTCTCTCTTCCCCCCCGTCGCTCTCTCTCTTCCCCCCGTCGCTCTCTCTCTTCCCCCCGTCGCTCTCTCTCTTCCTCCCCCCAGTCGCTCTCTCTCTTCCCCCCCCAGTCGCTCTCTCTCTTCCCCCCCAGTCGCTCTCTCTCTTCCCCCCCAGTCGCTCTCTCTCTTCCCCCCCCAGTCGCGCTCTCTCTTCCCCCCCCAGTCGCGCTCTCTCTTCCCCCCCCAGTCGCGCTCTCTCTTCCCCCCCAGTCGCTCTCTCTCTTCCCCCCCAGTCGCTCTCTCTCTTCCCCCCCCAGTCGCTCTCTCTCTTCCCCCCCCCAGTCGCTCTCTCTCTTCCCCCCCCCACTCGCTCTCTCTCTTCCCCCCCACTCGCTCTCTTCCCCCCCACTCGCTCTCTCTCTTCCCCCCCACTCACTCTCTTTCTTCCCCCCCACTCGCTCTCTCTCTTGCCCCCCACTCGCTCTCTCTCTTCCCCCCCACTCGCTCTCTCTCTTCCCCCCCAGTCGCGCTCTCTCTCTTTCCCCCCCCCGCTCAGTTGCTCTCTCTCTCTCTGCCGCCCCCCCCACCCCCCCCAGTCGCTCTCTCTCTCTCTTCCGCCCCCCCCCAGGCGCTCTCTCTCTCTCTTCCAACAACAACGTGCCCCCGAAAAAGCCTCGGCACCGCCGGCACCCCCTAGCAAGTAGGCAATAAAAGAGGTTTCCAGGGCCTATGCATGAAACAGATGTTAGGCCTTTTTGTATGCAAATAAGGGACCCAATGCCAGATTGATGCCCCCTTTACCAATTCAGTTTACCTTGAATGCAGCTGGCACCAGGCCTGACTATGTTCAGGAAAATCAGCTCTACATGTGGCCCTCCCGATCGCTACCTCAAACCCTCCCTATTGCTACCTCAACCCTCTCCCGATCTCTACCTCGACCCCCCCCAATTGCTACCTCGACCCTCCCGATCGCTACCTCGACCCTCTCCCGATCGCTACCCTCAACCCCCTCGATTGCTACCTCGACAATCCTGATCACTACCTCGACCCTCACGATCGCTACCTCGACCCTCCCGATCGCTACCTCGACCCTTTCCCGATCGCTACCTCGACCCTCCCAATTGCTAGCTCAACCCTTTCCCAATCGCAACCGCGACCCCCCCGATTGCTACATCGACCCTACCGATCGCTACCTCGACCCTCCCGATCGCTACCTCGAACCTCCCGATCACTACCTCGACCCTCCCGATCGCTACCTCGACCCTCCCGATCGCTACCTCGACCCTCCCGATCGCTACCTCGACCCCCCGATCGCTACCTCGACCCCCCGATCGCTACCTCGACCCTCCCGATCGCTACCTCTCCTCTCTCCCAATCACTACCTCGACCCTCCCGATCACTACCTCAACCCTCTCCTGATCGCTACCTCGACCCTCCCGATCGCTACCTCGACCCTCCCGATCGCTACCTCGACCCCCCGATCGTTACCTCGACCCTCCCGATCGCTATCTCGACCCTCTCCCGATCACTACCTTGACCCTCCCGATCACTACCTCAACCCTCTCCCGATCGCTACCTCGACCCTCCCGATCGCTACATCGACCCTCCCGATCGCTACCTCAACCCTCTCCCGATTGCTACCTCGACCCTCCCGATCACTACCTCAACCCTCACGATTGCTACCTCGAACCCTCCCGATCGCTACCTTGATACTCCCGATCACTACCTCGAACCCTCCCGATCGCTACCTCGAAGCCTCCCGATCGCTACCTCGACCCTCCCGATCGCTACCTCGACCCCCCCGATCGCTACCTCGACCCCCCCGATCGCTACCTCGATCCTCTCCCGATCGCTACCTCGACTCTCCCGATAACTGCCTTGACCCTCTCCCGATCGCTATTCGACCCTCTCCCGATCGCTACCTCACCCCCCCAATCGTTACCTCGACCCTCCCGATCGCTACCTCGACCCTCCCGATCGCTACCTCGACCCTCTCACGATTGCTACCTCGACCCTCCCGATCGCTACCTCGACCCTCACGATTGCTACCTCGAACCCTCCCGATCACTACCTCGACCCTCCCGATCGCTACCTCGACCCTCTCCCGATCGCTACCTCAAACCTCCCAATCACTACCTCGACCCTCCCGATCGCTACCTCGACCCTCTCACGATTGCTACCTCGACCCTCCCGATCGCTACCTCGACCCTCACGATTGCTACCTCGAACCCTCTCGATCACTACCTCGACTCTCCCGATCACTACCTCGACCCTCTCCCGATCACTACCTCGACCCTCTCCCGATCACTACGTCGAATCTCCCAATCACTACCTTGACCCTCCCGATCGCTACCTCAACCCTCCCGATCGCTACCTCGACCCTCCCGATCACTACTTCGACCCTCATGATCGCTACCTTGACCTTCCCGATCGCTACCTCGACACTCCCGATCACTACCTCGACCCTCCCGATCGCTACCTCGACCCTCCCGATCGCTACCTCAACCCTCTCCCAATCGCTACCTCGACCCTCTCCCGATCGCTACCTCGACCCTCTCCCGATCGCTACCTCGACTCTCCCAATCATTACCTCGACCCTCCCGATAGCTACCTCGACCCTCCCGATCGCTACCTCGACCCTCTCCCGATCGCTACCTTGACCCTCCCGACGGCTACCTCGACCCTCCCGATCGCTACCTCGACCCTCCCGATCGCTACCTCGACCCTCCCGATCGCTACCTCAACCCTCTCCCAATCGCTACCTCGACCCTCTCCCGATCGCTACCTCGACCCTCTCCCGATCGCTACCTCGACTCTCCCAATCATTACCTCGACCCTCCCGATAGCTACCTCGACCCTCCCGATCGCTACCTCGACCCTCTCCCGATCGCTACCTTGACCCTCCCGACGGCTACCTCGACCCTCCCGATCGCTACCTCGACCCTCCCGATCGCTACCTCGACCCTCCCGATCGCTACCTCGACCCTCCCGATCGCTACCTCGACCCTCCCGATCGCTACCTCGACCCTCCCGATCGCTACCTTGACCCTCTCCCGATCGCTACATCGACCCTCCCGATCGCTACCTTGACCCTCTCCCGATCGCTACATCGACCCTCTGCCGATCACTACCTTGACCCTCCCGATCTCTACCTCGAACCCTCCCGATCGCTACCTCGACCCTCCCGATCACTACCTCGACCCTCCCGATCACTACCTTGACCCTCCCGATCTCTACCTCGACCCTCTCCCGATCGCTACCTCGCCCCCCATCGTTACCTCGACCCTCTCCCGATCGCTACCTCGACGATCTTCCGATCGCTACCTTGACCATCCCGCTCTCTACCTCGAACCCTCCCGATTGCTACCTTGACCCTCTCCCGATCGCTACCTCGCCCCCCGATCATTACCTCGACTCTCTTCCGATCGCTACCTCGACACTCCCGATCGCTACCTCGACACTCCCGATCACTACCTCGACCCTCCCGATCATTACCTCGACCCTCTCCCGATCGCTACCTCGCCCCCCGATCATTACCTCGACTCTCTCCCGATCGCTACCTCGACCCCTTACCAATCGCTATGTCGACCTCTTTCCGATCGTTACCTCGACCTGCTCTCGAGCATAGGCTGACACAACCAGCTTCTAGGCCTATATACCTTTGTTAAGCGATTGGATAAGTAAGGATTGGGGTCACATTGCCAGACATGCTTGTAGTATGTAAAGAACCAAAGAACCATGTGTTAACAGTTCTACTACAGGAACTCTGGTTTTTGTGCTGCAGCTCCCCATCCCAGCTCTGGCCAGCCCCAATACACAACTTGGGATTTTCTCAGAGCATCTCCACTCCAGATTGCTGCCTCCAAATTCTTCCACTGTAATTAAGGTAAAGTCTACGGGTTCCTGCGATTATGTCCATTAGCAATAATGGGAGTGAAATTCGATAACGCTGGAAAATGGGCGCAGGCATCGTGATGCGAGATATGCCCATGCCCATTCAAAAAATGCAGGCAGCACATCAATTTCAAGCTGCGTGCTAATTACCATGATGGTAGCACACAGCCTAGTGTAGAATGCGCTTCTGAAAGGCTGTGCGCTCAGCAGGAGGCTGAAGTTTGTGTTGCTGGAGTGAGGATAGCTTTACTTAAAGCTAGCTTGCTCTGCTTAGAGGCAGTCTTAATGGTGAGCTGACTTCTGCTGATGAAAAATCTTAAAACTGCTTCAGCACTAGGCAGTCTGCACCTCTAAAAGGCAAGCTGTCTGCTGCAGATCAAAAATGCTAAAAGTGCTTCAGCGCTAACACAAATGGCTCAACAGGCCAGGGAAAGGATACCTAAGGTCTTGGAAGCAGCACTTGTGCTTTGCGCAGAGGTTCAAAACTTTAAGAGAGGTCCTCTACCCACAGGGGGCCAGAAGGACCTCCAGAAATAAGGACGTGAGACCAGATCACCGAGACGGTCACTGCCTACAGTGTCACCCCCAGGATCTGGCTCCAGTGCCTAAAGAAGTTTCATGACCACAGACAAGTGGTCAAGACCAGTGAAGGCATCTTCAAAAGCCATCTCCTACCAACTGCACCACTAGCCTCACACACTGCTCAATGTGTGACCCCCCCATCACTCACCTACCAGCAATCCAAACCAAACATGAGGCACACCTCCCATTCCTAGCTTCACATCACCCCCTTAGAGGAGACGGTGCTGGCCATTCTTGGCTGGGGTATGGCTGAGCCCTTGGTCAGTGGCGGGACTGAAAGAATACGAGATGACGGTATCCTCATACATTATCCTCTTCTCACATCCCACTTCCCCCTTATCCCACAATCTCTTCTGATTTACAAGCTGCATATTGTGTAAGCATGCACCTCTCAATTTAACCACCTCCCTTACCACAACCCTACCCTTGTGCCTTCCTCATTTCAGACACCCAAGAAATCCAACCTGCCCAGCCAGTGGTTGACCAAGAAGAGGCAGAAGAGAATGAAAAAGAAGAAGAAGAAGAAACACCGTCACTCGATTTCACACTCCCGGCCACCAGCTCCTCGAGGTCGTCCTGCAAGTCCATCTGCAGTGGCCCCCGCTGAAAGTCAGCAGCCTTCCACCAGTCATGCTGTAGCCACTGGGGTAGCACTGCATAACAGCACTAGGGTAGGCAAAGGCACACACAAGGCATGCACTAAGGAATGCACAAGGGTGATTAGTTGATTTTTTGATGTAATATTGGATTCATATATGGATTAATTGGATTGGAAATTTTGCTTTGTGGAGACTTATATTTCAGCATTATGGCCAAGAGGACGCTGTGATGGTCAGTAACAGAGGGAAGAAAAGGTGTGGGACAAATGTTAAAAGGGGAATTGTGGTTGTATTCCCTGGTACTGCAGATGGATGATTCAATCTCAGATATCCCGGCTGGGGATGTTTGGATTGTCTCCTACCTTCCACTTCCTCCTCTTATGCTTTTTCCTCTTCTGCTTCCTCCTCTTCGACTTCCCTCTCCCTCTGCACGCAGCTTGTCCCCTTTGCTGCCTCTGCTCCATCTCATAGAAACATACATAGAAGTTAGGAGCAGGAGTAGTCCATTCGGCCCCTTGAGCCTGTTCCACCATTTAATGAGATCATGGCTGATCATCCATATTCAGTACCCTGTCCCTGATTTCTCCCCATATTCCTTGATCCCTTTAGCCTTAAGAAATATATCTAACTCCTTCTTGAATATATTTAATGAATTGGCCTCAACTGCCTTCTGTGGTAGAGAATTCCACAGGTTCACCACTCTCTGGGTGAAGAAATTCCTCCTCATCTCAGTCCTAAATGGCTTACCCCTTATCCTTAGACTGTGACCCCTAGTTCTGTACTCCCCCGCCATCGTGAACATCCTTCCTGCATCTACTCAGTCTAGTCCTGTTAGAATTTTATAAGTTTCAATGAGATCCCCTCTCATTCTTCTAAAGTCTAGCGAATATAAGCCTAATCGACCCAATCTCTCTTCATATGTCTGATGTGCCCCTAACCGACAGGGTCACCACACAGTATCCGCTGACGTCTGTTGAATGGGACTTCGACGCCATCGAGATCCGATGGCGCATTGGCCGGACAGTGAGGGAGTAGCAGCGCACCGTGTCTGGGTGAATAAAACTCTCCGTGCTCCCGCTGTCAAACAGGCAGGTCGTGGCGTGGCCGTTTACCTCGATGTCCATCATGGACCTGGACAGATGATGCGGGAGAGCTTGGTCAAGCGTGACAGAGGCCAGTGTATGGCTGAGTGTGCTGCTGTCGTCGGCAGGTGAGGCGGTGGTCGGGTCTGGAGACAACATGGCGGCCGAGTGCGGCGAACAAAATGGCGGAGAAGATGGCCGCCCCCACGACTCACATGAGGCACTGCTGGCATCTGTGGCCTTGATCAAAGATGGCCGCCCCCACAACTCACATGAGGCACTGCTGGCGTCTGTGGCCTTGATCAAAGATGGCCGCCCCCACAACTCACATGAGGCACTGCTGGCGTCTGTGGCTTTCCCTCTGCAGGCGTTCGTGAAGTGGCCTTTCTTTCTGCAGCCGGAGCAGGTCACGTTCCTTGCAGGGCAGCGCGCCCTTTGATGTCTCGCCTGGCCACAGAAATAGCAGCTGGCGGCCCGATCGCGGGGCTCCGCTGCCGCAGCAGGTCCCGGGGGTGGCGGTCCCGATCGATTCCAGGACACCGACGCCGTAGTAGGTCCCAGGGGCGGTGGTTTGAGGGGTATTGCGGCCGGAGTCGGGCCCGAGTCCCACGGTCGTGCAGCACTGTACCCGGAGTACGCCTCGAGGTCCCGATGGGCCACTTCCAGGGAGCGAGCGAGGGCTGTAGCTGCTTTCAAGTCGAGGTCCTTTGATTCAAGCAGTCTTTGCCGTGAGTAGTCGGACCGAAGGCCTTTCACGAAGGCATCACGGATATTTCCTTCAGCATGTTGTGCAGCCGATACAGCTTTAAAGTCACAGTCCCTGCCGAGTGTTTGTAGTGCCCGTAAAAATTCATCTACAGACTCTCCTGGCTGTTGCGAGCGGGATCTTAGGAGATGTCTGGCATACATTGAATTTACTGGGCTCCGGTACTGCTCTTTTAGCAGTTCGAGGGCCTCCTCGTATGTGGTAAGGTCCCGGATGAGTGCAAATACTTTAGGGCTCACCTGGGCGGTCAGAACTCTTAGTTTGTCGGCTTCTGATGGCACGCCGGAGGCTACCAGGTAGGATTCAAAGCAGCTCAGCCAGTGATCGAAGTTGAGGGCTGAATTCGCTGCCTGTGGATTTAGATCCAGGTACGGCGGTCGGAGGGCTCGCAGCCAAGTCGGCTGCTGGGGCTGGTCAGTCATTTCAAAATTTAGCCAATAAAATTGATATACCTATCAATTCATTCCATGAAAAGTGACGAGTTAAGATAGTAACTATAGGTATTATTGGCTAAATAACAGAGCCCACCCTCGTGGGTGATCGGTTCCAGCAAGGAAGAATACTAGCCAAGCAATCACCTTTATACCTGGGCAAGCAGGCGGAGCCATGGGCGGAGTCAGCTGAGGTATGCCTAGGTATAACAGCGTGCGAGGCAAGAGGTAACCTTGTGTAGGTGATAACAACAGTGTAACAATAACAGTGGTTTACCACAATGTCATTCCTGCTATCCCAGGTATCAGTCTGGTGAATCTTCGCTGCGCTCCCTCCATGGCAAGAATATCCTTCCTCAGATAAGGCGACCAAAACTGCACACAATACTCAAGGTGTGGTCTCACCAAGGTCCTGTACAACTACAGCAAGACATCCTTGCTCCTGTACTCGAATCCTCTCGCTATGAATTCCAACATACCATTTGCCTTCTTAACCGCCTGCTGCACCTGCTGATTACCTTCAGCGACTGGTGCACAAGAACACCCAGGTCTCGTTGCACTTCCCCTTTTCCCAGTCTATTGCCGTTCAGGTAATAATCTGCCTTCCTGTTTTTGCCACCAAAGTGGATAACCTTGCATTTATCCACATTACACTGCATCTGTCATGCATCTGCCCAATCACCCAACCTGTCCCAATCATACTGGAGTTTCTCTGCATCCTCCTCACAGCACACACGCCCACCCAGCTTTGTGTCGTCTGCAAAATTGGAGATATTACATCTAGGTCCCTCATCTAGATCATTAATATATATTGTGAATAGCTGGGGTCCTAGGACCGATCCCTGCGGTACCCCACTAGTCACTGCCTTCCACTCGGAAAAAGACCCATTTATTCCAACTCTTTGCTTTCTGTCTGCCAACCAGTTCTCTGTCCAAGTCAGTACCTTACCCCCAATCCCATGTCCTTTAAATTTGCACGCTAATTTCTTACACGGGACCTTATCGAAAGCCTTCTGAAAGTCCAAATACACCACATCCACTGGTTCTCCCAGATCTATTCTATCAGTTACATCCTCAAAAAATTCCAGTAGATTAGTCAAGCATGATTTACCTTTTGTAAATCCATGTTGACCTTGTCCGATCCTGTCACTGTTTTCCAAAAGCTCTGCTTTTGTAATGGACGCTAGCATTTTCCCCACTACCGATGTCAGGCTTACCAGTCTGTAATTCCCTGTTTTCTCTCTACCACCTTTTTTAAACAGTGGGGTTACATTAGCTACCCTCCAATCCATGGGAACTATTTCAGAGTCCATAGAATTTTGGAAGATGACCAGCAATGCATCTAATATTTCTAGGCCCACTTCCTTTAGTGCCCTAGGATGTAGATTATCAGGCCCTGGGGATTTATCGGCCTTCAATGCCATCAATTTCCCTAACACCATTTCTCTACAAATACTGATTTCATTCAATTCCTCCCTCTCATTAGACCCTATATTCCCCGACATCTCTGGAAGGTTATTTGTGTCCTCCTTTGTGAAGACAGAACCAAAGTATGTATTTATTTGGTCTGCCATTTCTTTGTTCCCCATTATAAATTCCCCTGATCCTGACTGCAAGGCTCCTACGCTTGACTTCACCAATCTTTTTATCTTCACATATCTATAGAAGCTTTTACAGTCAGTTTTTATGTTCCCTGTTAGCTTACTCTCATATTCTAATTTCCCCCCTCTTAATTAATCCCTTTGTCCTCCTTTGCTGAATCCTAAACTGCTCCCAATCCTCAGGCTTGCTGCTTTTTCTGGCCAATTTATATGTCCTCTCCTTGGATCTTATGCTATCCCTAATTTCCCTTGTTAGCCATGGTTGAGTCCCCTTTTTTGTTTTATTTTTATGCCAAACAGGGATGAACAAATTCTGTAGTTCATCCATGCGATCTTTAAATGTTTGACATTGTCTATCCACCGTGAACCCTTTAAGTAACACTCCCCAATCCATCCTAGCCAACTCGTGCATCCTACCATTGTAGTTTCCTTTATTTAAATTCAGGCTCCTAGTGTCTGGGTCAACTACTTCACTCTCCATCTTAATGAAGAATTCTATCATATTATGATTGCCCCTCCTCAAGGGGCCTCGCACAACAAATTGCTAATTAATCCTTTCTCATTACATAATACCCAGCCTAAGATGGCCTGATCTCGCGTTGGTTCCTCGACATATTGGTCCAGGAAACCATCCCGTATACACTCTAGGAATTCCTCCTCCACAGTATTGTTACTAATTTGGTTAGCCCAATCTATATGTAGATTAAAGTCACCCATGATAACTGCTGTGCCCTTATTGCACGCTTCTCTAATTTCCCATTTACTGCCATCCCCAACCTCCGCATTACTGTTTGGGGGTCTGTATACAACTCCCACTAATGTTTTCTGCCCCTTGGTATTTCTCAGCTCTACTCATACAGATTCCACATCATCAGAGCTAATATCCTTCCTTACTATTGTGTTAATCTCCTCTTTAACCAGCAATGCTACCCCACCTCCTTTTCCCTTTTGCCTGTCCTTCCTGAATATTGAATACCCCTGGATGTTGAATTCCCAGCCTGGGTCACCCTGGAGCCTATGTCTCCATAATTCCAATTACATCATATCCGTTTACATCTATTTGCGCAGCTAATTCATTCATCTTATTACGAATGCTCCTCGCATTAAGACACAAAACCTTCAGGCTTGTTTTTTTAACACTCTTAGTCCTTTTAGAATTATTATTTACTTTAGCCCTGTTTGATTTACATTCTTAATTTCTCTGCCTTCCACTTTTGCTTTTCTCCTTCTTGTCTTTTGTTTCTATCCTTGCTTCCCTTTCCTCTGTCTCCCTGCACAGACTCCCAACTCCCTGCCACTTTAGTTTAAACCCTCCCCAACAGCACTAGCAAACACTCCCCCTAGGACATCGGTCCCGGTCCCACCCAGGTGCAAACCGTCCAGTTTGTACTGGTCCAACCTCCCCCTGAACCGGTTCCAATGTCCCAGGAATTTGAATCCCTCCCTCTTGCACCATTCCTCTAGCCATGTATTCATCTCAAATATCCTTCTATTTCTACTCTGACTAGCACGTGGCACTGATAGCAATCCTGAGATTACTACCTTTGAGGTCCTATTTTTTAATTTACCTCCTAACTCCTTATATTCAGCTTTTAGGACCTCATCCCATTTTTTACCTATATCGTTGGTAACTATATGCACCATGACAACTGGTTGTTCACCAACCCCCCCCCCCCCAGAATGCCCTGCAGCCACCCCAAGACATCCTTGACCCTTGCACCAGGGAGGCAACATGCCATCCTGGAGTCTTGTTTGCGGCCGCAGATGCACCTATCTATTCCCCTTATAATAGAATCCCCTATCACTATAGCTCTCCCACTCTTTTTCCTCCCGTCCTGTGCAGCAGAACCACCCATGGTGCCAGGAAGTTGGCTGCTGCTGTTTTCCCCCGATAAGCCATCTCCCTCAACAATTTCCAAAGTTGTATATCTGTTTGAGAGGGGGATGGCCACAGGGGACCCCTGCACTACCTGCCTGCACCTACTACTCTGCCTGGTGGTCACACATTCCCTTCCTGCCTGTGCAGCCTTTACCTGCAGTGTGACCAACTCCCTAAATGTGCTATCCCCAATGTCCTCAGCATCACAAATGCTCCAGTATGTATCCATTCGCAGCTCCAGTGCCACAATGTGGTCTGTCAGTAGCTGCAGCTGGATACACTTCCCGCACACATGGTCGTCAGGGACACAGAAAGTGTCCCTGATTTCCCACATAGCGCAGGAAGAGCATGCCACATGGCCGAGCTGTCCTGCCATGACTTACCCTTTAATTAAATTAAATTAAATTAAATCAAATCAATCTCCATGTGCTGCTGCAGCCCAAGGGTGACGGTGACTAGAGCCCCCAGGACTGGGAGGAAGAGGTGTTCTCTGAGGCCTTCTTTTATGAGCCAAAGCATTGCAAACATCCAGCAGCACTCCCTGCACTCTCTGCACACTGTTACAACTTTTCAAGGTATTACACCATGCCACTACTCCAATAAAATGTAAAGAAACCAGTACAAAAGCAAACATCTAAACTTACCTGAAAGTTGTGTGTGTCCTTTTAAGAAGTGCTGGCAGCATCTCTGTTGTATTGATGCACGCACGTTCTTCAGTATATGGTTTGGAGAAGGCGGTGACGTCCAATATCACAAAGCATGCATCAATTCAGCAATGCGGTCTGCACAGAGCAGGATTAAACAGAGTGGGCTTGAAATGAGTGCTTTTTGGGGGAATCTAGAAAGAGTGGGAATTTCTGGTATGTATTGGGTAAGTAGAAGCTGTAAAAATTGAAATTTAGTTTAAGATCTTAATTTTAGCCTAGAAATTAAAAAACTGTAGTTAGCAGAAGTTGCCTACCAATGGCAGTTAACTGTCAGTCAGCTGTAAGTGTTTGCCTTGAACAGGTGCTAATCACCAGTAGCAGGGGAACTGAGTCAACAGGTGTAAATTGGGTGAGGCTCCTAGTGTATAAAAGTAAACATTTCTGCAGAGCACAGAGCGGTTAGTTGCCAAAAAGAGTAGTAAGCCTGAGGATTGGGAGGATTTTAGAATTCAGCAAAGGAGGACCAAGAAATTGATAAAGAAAGGGAAAATAGAATATGAGAGTAAACGAGCGGGAGACATAAAAACAGACTGTAAAAACTTCTATAGGTATGTAAAAAGGAAAAGATTAGCGAAAGTAAATGTGGGTCCCTTACAGGCTGAAACAGGAAAAGTCATAATGGGGAATAAGTAACTGGCAGAGAAATTGTGTCTGTCTTCATGGAAGAAGACGCAAAAAACTTTTGAGAAATAGTGGAGAACCAAGGCTTTCGCGAGAATGAGGAACTGAAAGAAATTAGTATTAGTAAAAAAAAGAGTACTGGAGGAATTAATGGGACTGAATGCCGATAAATCCGCTGGACCTGATGGCCTACATCCTAGGATTTTGAAAGTGGTGGCTATACAGATAGTGGATACATTGGTTGTCATTTTCCAAAATTCCATAGATTCTGGAACGGTTCTCACAGATTGGAAGGTAGCAAATATAATCCCACTATTTAGGAAAGGAGGGAGAGAGAAAATGGGGAACAACAGACCAGTTAGCCTGACATCAGTAGTAGGGAAAATGCTAGAATCTATTATTAAGGACGTGGTAACAGGTCACTTAGAAAATAATAATAGGATTGGGCAGAGTCAACACGGATTTATGAAAGGGAAATCATGTTAGGGAAATCATGTTTGACAAATCTGTTAGAGTTTTTTGTGGTTGTAACTAGCAGAATAGATAAGGGGGTACCAGTGGATGTGGTGTATTTGGATTTTCAGAAGGCATTCGATAAGGTACCACACAAGAGGTTATTAAACAAAATTAGGGCTCGTGGGATTGGGGGTGATATACTAGTATGGATTGAGGATTGGTTAATGGACAGAAAACTGAGAGTAGGAATAAACGGGTCATTTTCGGGTTGGCAGGCTGCAACTAGTAGGGTACCGCAAGAATCAGTGCTTGGGCCTCAGCTATTCACAATCTACATCAATGATTTGGATGAGGGGACCAAATGTAATACATCCAAGTTTGTTGATGATACCAAGCTGGGTGGGAATGTAAGTTGCGAGTAGGATGCAAGGAGGCTTCAAGGGGATATAGACAGGCTAATTGAGTGGGCAAGAACATGGCAAATGGAATATAATGTGGAGAAATGTGAAGTTATCCACTTTGGTAGGAAAAATAGAAAAACAGTGTATTTTTTAAATGGTGAGAGATTGGGAAATGTTAGTGCTCAGAGGGACATGGGTGTCCTTGTACATGAATCACTAAAAGTTAACATGCAGGTACAGCAAGCAATTAGGAAAGCAAATGGTATGTTGGCCTTCATTAAAAGAGGATTTGAGTATAAGAGTAATGACGTCTTACTGCAATTATATCGGGCCCTGGTGAGACCACACCTGGATTATTGTGTACAGTTTTGGTCTCCTTACCTAAGGTAGGACATACTTGCCGTAGAGGGAGTGCAACAAAGATTCATCAGACTGGTTCCTGGGATGGGGATATTGTCCTATGAGGAGAGACCCCCTCTCATTCTTCTAAACTCCAGCGAGTATAAGCCCAATCGACCCAATCTCTCCTCATACGTCATTCCTGCCATCCCAGGTATCAGCCTGGTGAATCTTCGCTGCACTCCTTCCATGGCAAGCACGTCCTTCCTCAGGTAAGGCGACCAAAACTGCACACAGTACTCAAGGTGCGGTCTCACCAAGGCCCTGTACAACTGTAGCAAGACATCCTTGTTCCTGTACTCGAACCCTCTTGCTACGAAGGCCAATATACCATTTGCCTTCTTAACCGCCTGCTGCACCTGCATGCTTACCTTCAGCGACTGGTGCACAAGAACACCCAGGTCTCTTTGCACTTCCCCTTCTCCCAATCTATTGCCATTCAAATAATAATCTGCCTTCCTGTTTTTGCCACCAAAGTGGATAACCTCACATTTATCCACATTATAGTGCATTTGCCATGTTTCTGCCTAATCACCTAATCTGTCCAAATCGTACTGGAGTTTCACGACATCCTCCTCACAGCTTACCTTCCCACCCAGCTTTGTGTCGTCTGCAAATTTGGAGATATTACATCCAATTCCCTCGTCCAGATCATTAATATATATTGTGAACAGCTGGGGTCCTAGGGCCGATCCTTGCGGTACCCCACTAGTCACTGCCTGCCACTCGGAAAACGACCCGTTTATTCCAACTCTTTGCTTTCTGTCCGCCAACCAGTTCTCTATCCAAGTCAATACCTTGCCCCCAATCCCATGTGCCTTAATTTTGCACGCTAATCTCTTATGTGGGACCTTATCGAAAGCCTTCTGAAAGTCCAAATACACCACATCCACTGGTTCTCCCTTATCTATTTTACCAGTTACATCCTCAAAAAATTCCAGTAGATTAGTCAAGCATGATTTACCTTTTGTAAATCCATGTTGACTTTGTCCGATCCTGTCACTGCTTACCAAGTGCTCTGCTATTACATCTTTTATAATAGATTCTAGCATTTTCCCCACTACCGATGTCAGGCTTACCGGTCTATAATTCCCCACTTTTTCTCGACCACCTTTTTTGAATAGTGGGGTAACATTAGCTACCCCCCAATCCATGGGTACTGTTCCAGAGTCTATCAAGTTCTGGAAGATGACCAGCAATGCATCTACTATTTCCAGGGCCACTTCCTTAAGTACCCTGGGATGTAGATTATCAGGCCCTGGTGATTTATCGGCTTTTAGTACCATCAATTTTCCTAACACCATTTCCCTACAAATACTGATTTCTTTCAGTTCCACCCTTTCATCAGGCCCTATGTTCCCCGGCATCTCTGGGAGGTTATTTGTGTCCTCCTTTATGAAGACAGAACCAAAGTATGAATTTAGTTGGTCTGCCATTTCTTTGTTTCCCATTATAAATTCCCCTGATTCTGACTGTAAGGGACCTATGCTTGACTTCACCAATCTTTTTCTATTCACATATCTATAAAAGCTTTTCCAGTCAGTTTTTATGTTCCCTGTTAGCTTACTCTCATATTCTATTTTCCCTTTCTTAATTAATCCCTTTGTCCTCCTTTGTTGACTTCTAAACTGCTCCCAATCCTCAGGATTATTGCTTTTTCTGGCCAATTTATATGTCGTCTCCTTGGATCTTATGCTATCCCTAATTTCCTTTGTTAGCCACGGTTGAGTCACCTTCAGTAGTAGGGAAAATGCTAGAATCTATTATTCAGGGCGTGGTAACAGGCCACTTAGTAAATAATAATAAAATTGGGCAGAGTCAACACAGATTTGTGAAAGGGAAATCATGTTTGACAAATCTGTTAGAGTTTTTTGAGGTTGTAACCAGTCCAAAGATGTGCGGGTTAGGTTGATTGGCTATGATAAATTGACCCTTAGTGTTAGGGGGATTAAATACGTGGGGTTACAGGGATAGGGTGGGATATGTGTTGGTGTAGGGGTTATGGGGATTGGGTGGGATATGTGTCGGTGCAGGCTCGATGGGCCGAAGTGGCCTCTATCTGCACTGTTGTGATTCTGTGAATTCTGTCTGAAGAACAGATAAGGGGGAACCAGTGGATGTGTGTATTTGGATTTTCAGAAAGCTTTCGATAAGGTGCCACACAAGAGGTTATTAAACAAAATTAGGGCTCATGGGATTGGGGTAATATACTAGCATGGATTGAGGATTGGTTAACGGACAGAAAAAAGAGAGTAGGAATAAACGGGTCATTTTCGGATTGGCAGGCTGCAACTAGTGGGGTACCACAAGGATCAGTGCTTGGGCCTCAGCTATTCACAACCTACATCAGTGATTTGGATGAGGGGACCAAATGTAATATATCCAAGTTTGCTGATGACACGAAGCTGGGTGGGAATGTAAGTTGCGAGTAGGATGCAAGGAGGCTTCAAGGGGATATAGACAGGCTAATTGAGTGGGCAAGAACATGGCAAATGGAATATAATGTGGAGAAATGTGAAGTTATCCACTTTGGTAGGAAAAATAGAAAAGCAGAGCATTTTTTAAATGGTGAGAGATTGGAAAATATTGATGTTCAGAGGGACCTGGGTGCCCTTGTACACGAATCACTGAAATTTAACATGCAGGTACAGCAAGCAATTAGGAAAGCAAATGGTATGTTGACCTTCATTACAAGAGGATTTGAGTATAAGAGTAAGGACGTCTTACTGCAATTATATAGGTCCCTGGTGAGACCACACCTGGAGTATTGTGTACAGTTTTGGTCTCCTTACCTAAGGAAGGATATACTTGCTATAGAGGGAGTGCAACGAAGGTTCACCAGACTGGTTCCTGGGATGGGGAGATTGTCCTATGAGGAGAGATTGAGTAGACTAGGTCTATATTCTCGAGAGTTTAGAAGAATGAGAGGTGATCTCATTAAAACATACACAATACTTACAGGGCTTGACAGGGTAGATGCATGGAGGATGTTTCCCTGGCTGGGGAGTCTAGAACCAGGGGTCACAGTCTCAGAATAAGGGGTCGGCCATTTAGGACTGAGATGAGGAGAAATTTCTTCACTCAGAGGGTGGTGAATCTTTGGAATTCTCTACCCCAGAGGGCTGTGGAGGCTCAGTCATTGAGCATATTCAAGACAGAGATCAATAGATTTTTGAATATTAAGGGAATCAAGAGATATGGGGATAGTGCAGGAAAGTGGTGATGAGGTAGAAGATCAGCCATGATTTTATTGAATGGCGGAGCAAGCTGGAAGGGCCAAATGGCCTCCTCCTGCTCCTATTTCTTATTTTCTTATGATCTTATCTGGATCATTTAAATATGGGAAGTGAACGCAGGCAACGGCAGCCCTGTCATCCTGCCCAAAATGGCGGTCGCGCATTCCGCACCAGAAGCGGGCGGAAGCGAGGTAGCCGTCATTTTCTTTTCCAAACCGACCTTAACGGCCGGCGCTAAAAGCTCCAATTTAGCCGCCAATGTCTTCATGACCCCCAAAACCACATCAAATCCAGAAATTAATGCCAGTATCTATTTCAAAGGTAGTGACTTCATTTTGTGACTGGAAACAACAAAAGGTCACAGTTTTAACAGTTTCATTAACTGGGATTGAACTTTCATGTAGATTGCTGCTTTATAATTCTATTCGCTTTAAATTCAGAGCGTGAGTCATACCAGTGTTTCCTGGGGCAACTGAATCTCAACCCTCCTCCTTCTGCATCTGGTTAACAAAGGGAATTTACACCTTATCTGATTCTATAGCTTGGATGTACTGGATATAAGCCTTAGGATAAAGTTTGTTTAGCTTTTTGGATTTATCTTCTCATTCGCATCACCATTTAGTTAGTATATGGAAATAGATTAGTTTAGAGCTGCTAGCAGTCACTCTCTTATAACCATGAGCTGAAAACCTTCAAGCTGAAAACTCCCTTCTTAGTTTTTGGAGGAATTTATAAAACAACATAAGGTTCTTGTTTCATCAAAGAGAACAGAAATTGAGCAACCATTTCAGGAGTGATTGTTAAGTTACATTCAACTTAGTTAGAGGTGAAGTAACTTAGTTTGAGTCAGGGGAATTTTAGAATCGCTTAGTTAGTGAAGCAAGTGGCACAGCCTAGATTCAGAAGAATCCTATAATAGTAATCTATGAGCATTGATTTAGATCCTCAATTAAATTCTTTTCTATTATGTATTCTCTTCAGGAGCTGAGGGATAAGCAGACTAACCTTCAGCTCTTTTACTGTTTTTGTGATTGATTGTGTAAATATATGTTAACTGGAAGGTTCAGGATAATTGTTCCTGAGGATATTCTACATGATGCAGAGGATCGGCTCCTGCAGGCTTGGTAGCTGCATCCCACATACCACACTAAACAGATGGTAAGCTTTCATATCAGCCTTGGCTCAGTGGTAGCACACTTGCCTCTGAACCATATGGTTCTGCTCCAGAGACATGGGGGTGAATTTTAACCCCCCAAAATGGGTGGGTTGGGGGCGGGTGCGATGTAAAATTTTTTTTAATCTGAAACCCGACCCCCAACCCGCATCCTACCCGTCTACTTCTGGGGGTTACGTCATCGGGGCAAGGGACAGGCAGCCAACCCGCTCTCAGGAGGCGGGTTGGCCATTTAAATATTAGAGTGAGGCTGGGAGCCTCACATTTAACCTGTTTTGCAGGTTTAACTCTGGCCTGAAAGGTTTCCCAGGCCTTGGGAAACCTGTCAGCCCAAGGGAGCTGAGAACAGCTTCGGGGAGAAGGTAAGTGCCCTTAGAGCACTGCTTGTGGACCAGTTCCCCAAGCTTACCTCCTTCCCTGGGATCGGACCAACCCCCCATCAGACTCTCCACATCCAAAGACCCTGACCAATCGGGGTTTGGACCCCACCCACCCGGGGTCGGGGATCGGACCCCCATCCCCACCCCGGGATTGGACCCACCCCTGGGGTTGGGGATCAGACCCCCCCAACCCCAGGATTGGACCCACCCCTGGGGTTGGGGATCAGACCCCAACAACCCTGGGATTGGACCCATCCCTGGGGTTGGGGAACAGACACCCCCCCACCCAGCCCGGGATTGGACCCACCCCTGGGGTTGGGGATCAGAGCCTCCCAACCCCGGGATTGGACCTATCCCTGGGGTTGGGGAACAGACCCCCCCCCCCCGCAACCCCGGGATTGGACCCACCCCTGGGGTTGGGGAACAGACCCCCCCCCCGCAACCCCGGGATTGGACCCACCCCTGGGGTCGGGGATCGGACCCCCCCAACCCCGGGATTGGACCCACCCCTGGGGTCGGGGATCGGACCCCCCCAACCCCGGGATTGGACCCACCCCTGGGGTTGGGGATCGGACCCCCCCAACCCCGGGATTGGACCCATCCCTGTGGTTGGGGATCGGACCCCCTCCCCACCTCCCCCCCCCCCGCCACACGCTCCCACTAGCAGCTGCAGGCTCCTTACCTATGCCTGCAACCTGCTCTGGAGTGCTCCCCACCCGACTGGAAGCCAGGCTTGTCAATCAGGCTGACTTCTGGGCGGGGATCCTGTCAAATAAAATATACACACGCTGTGGCGTTAACTCCACAGCATGCGGGGAAGCCGGGACTTTGGGTTTCCCGTCTGAAACTCCGCCCCACTGCTTGGAAAGCCCGCCCCTGTCAATATCAGGGCCTTGGAGTTGGAATAAAACCTAATCTAGGCTGCAGTACTGAGAGCGTGCTACACTGTCAGATGTGTTGTCTTTCAGATAAGATTTTAAACTGAGGCCCAGTTGTTCTCTCAAGTGGATGTAAAAGATCCCCTGTCAGTATTTGAAGAAGAGCAGGGGAATTCGAATTTCTCTCCACGGTTGTTGCCTGGCCTGCTGAGTTTTTCCAGCATTTTCTGTTGTTATTTTGGATTTCCAGCATCTGCAGTATTTTGCTATCGTACATGGGAAATTCTCTGACTGTCCTGGCAAAATTTTATCCCAAAGCCCACTTCACTAAAAAGCAGCTTCTCTGGTCATTTATTTAATTAATGTTTGCACAAATTAGCTGCCATACACTCCAAAACTCCTTTACTGGCTGTGTAGCACTTTGGGACATCTGGAGATAAGGCAAGCTGTTATATAAATGCAAATTCTTTCTTTATGGACATGAGAGGAGATGGAACATGAGTGAAATTGCCGAAATACTTTCTCCCATAACATTCTACTATTACTTTGGCCTAGATTTTCAGTGTGCCGTGAGGCGGGCTTTTAGGTGTGCGGGGGGCTAAAATCCCGAATTCGGGGGTCCTGACACCACCCCGCCCAAAACCCGCCTCCACATAAGTTTCAAAGGAGGCGGGTACCCGCCCCGCACTGGGACCCGCCGACCTGAGGTGGGAAGGGATTAGTGCCAATTAATTGCCTGTTAACAGGTAGTTAACAGGCAGTTTTTAGCCGAATCCCTATTTTGAGGGGTGTCGTGTGGGATTCCCGACGGCTCCAAACCACGGCAGGTTAGAGCAGGCGGGCCATCGGGTTGAAGGACTTGGAGGGGTCGCGATGTCGGTGTTCAGGTGAGTGATGGGTGCATGAGTGCAAAGGTAAGTGTGTTTGGTGTGTCTAAAGTGTGTAAAGAAGTTTAAATTACCTGTACTTACCTTAACAGCCTTTCTTCCTCTAGGCGTCGGGAGTCCATCACTCAGCCGGCACTGAAAGCAAAATGGCTGCGATCTGTCAAAAGTGACAGCCTGCAGCTTTCAGTGCTGGTGAGAGTTCTAACTGAGTCTGTGTAGAAGGACTCATGTTAGAAGTCAGACTGTCAGTGTTTGACAGCTTCAAACAGCTGTGAAACACTGATATTTCATCTGTCAGCACGTCTTGACAGATGAAATTTCAGTCTGTGACGTCACCTGTTGCCGGGTGGCCCTTAATTGGCCTGCTGAGCCCGCTGGGCGGGCTCAACAAGGTCAATCAAGGGAAAATCGCATGGATTGGCCGGATGTCGATGGAGGCGGGACTAAAACCCAAAAGTTGTAGTCCCGCCTCCTTCCCGACTGCTGAATGAAAATCCAGCCCTTTGGGTTTTTCTGTAAAACCATAGGGGCAAAATTTGGTTGCTTTGCGCCTCCTGTTAGCGCCCTAAGAGGGCGCTAATGGGCCAAAAAGCAACTAGTGCCCGGGCGAGGTGCCACTGCTGCCTCCCGTGAAATTCAGCAGGAGGTTAGCGGCGGCGGTGACCAGTAGCTCCCTGCGGCACTGCGCCTCCGGCGATGACGTCATCGCTGTGCGCAGCTCCCCGCTCGTGCCTCAGTCACAAACTTCTCTAGCGTCCCAATGACGTACCACTGGACGTTATGTCCAACAGGGTCAGGGAGGCATACGTGCGGCTGGGGCGACACAAATTAAAGGGGAGGTGCTGGGCGGCCTGCCAGCACCTGCCCCCTTTGCCGTCCCTGGCCTCCTGTGCAGCCCCCCCGCGGGGTGCCAGCCACGCTCCGTCAGCCTGGCACTCCTCTTGAGTGCCGGGCTCTTTTGCTGGCACCCCAATCCCTGGTGGTTCAGCTGGGCCCAGAGTCGCGCTGCGCAAGGCCCCTCCCCTTTAATCATGGGAGGAAGGCCTGCAGTACCACCGTGCGACGTGTCGCAGCGCCATATTCACTGGTAGCGCCCCAAGAGGGAGGGGGAGCACTCCCAGTAGCGCCCTGCCTCCCTCTTGGGGCACTACCAGTGAATTTTGGGCATGGGGGCGCTAACCTTTTTGTGGTGCTAAAAGTAGTGCCTGGCAAAGTTAGCGCCCCCAAAGGGGAGCGACCGAATTTTTCCTCCCATGAGTTTAAATAATTTCAGCCTATAAAAGATGAATAATAAATTAGTCAAATTAGTAAATCTACATACCAACTTCTATAATCCTTTCATGAAGAGACCTTTGTATCATATATGAAAGCCATATATATAGTACATGTTTTACCCTTCAAATTTCTGGCCTGACACTTTAGCATTACAGATGTTATTCATGCAAATTAAAATAAGGTAAAGCATGAACTTCATCTTTTTATGAGGTAACTTTGAAAGCAAAAATGATATACACTATACTTGCTATCTGATCTCAAAAGGGAGCTGGGCAGGTTCCTGCAGGAGCTCGACATCACTGCACAGCTGCATACAAAAGGTAGGTGGAATGTTGGGTAATGTAACTCGTGGTCAGTATTACATCCTGGAACTTGTTTTTGATTATCATCATGACGGCGGGCTGTCCTTTACCCGCAGGGAGACAAGAGGCCAATGAACCTCATCACCAGAAGGATTTGGGAAGAGATTGCACAATCTGTCACGGCCACCAGTTTTGTCCCAAGGGCATGAATCCAATGCCACAAAAAGGTCAAGGTGAGTGAAGACTTCAGCAAATTTCACATCCCACCATCTGCACCACAAGCCTCACATGGTGTATGCATGAATATCTTGCTTTGCCCCCTCCCCTCAACACAAACTGACCCTTGTGGATTTCTGCTTTCAGATACCCAAGAAGTGCCATTAGCACAACCTGTCCCTCATCATGTTCAGCAAACTGCCAGAGGAGAAGAAGCAGAAGAAGAAGAAGACGATGACACCGGCACTGCATCTGACACTAACAGACACCAGCTCAGAAAATGGCATTGCACGTATTTTAGAGGGTAGTATAGAGACGGGATCTGCACGTGGTGAGCCACCCAGCACAAGCGAGCTGCAGCCAAGCCAGGGGGAAAGGGTAGCTCGGGTGCCAGCTCCCTGGAAAGCGAGTTTGTGCACGAGTTCTGCTCCACAGGACTCAGATAATGACCTCGATTGGCAGCCTTCAGAAGAAGGGGGATGGGCATGCACACAGAAATGCTAGGTGCAATGGCAGGCCTGTCAGAGAGCCTCTTGTCAGTGTAAAGGAGCATGGAGGAGTCCGGCACCAACATTGCACGGGGCTTTACGCAGACCTTAGAGCCCATGATTTCTAGGATGGAAATAATGGACAACTCCAGGAGAGACCTTGTGGACCCATGGCTGATGCTGGGCATAATGGGAAATCTTGTAGCTTCCATTGCAGCAGAGGAGGAAGCGTCCCAACTGCTGCAGTAGAAGCACAGGCTGCTCTCCTGCAGGCTCTGCTTGCTGCCACGCAAGCTCAGACTGCTGGCATTGTCGCTGGATTTACGCATGTTGAAAGGGGTTTGCAGGGTGTCACAGCAGTCCAGCAATCTGTGCTCCAACAGGTTCCTTGGAATGCTGAGGAGCCGCCCCAGGGGAGTGGCAGTGGCTCCGTGGAGCAAGAACCTGCTGTCCTCTCTCAGGATGACAGTATTCCTACTCCCACCACTGCCACTCCGCCATTGCCCTTGCTGCTGCCTAACAGCCAGCCAGCCCAGACTGCTGCTGTCCATACCGACTATCTAGGCCCAGAGCTGGTTGAGGTCGTACTGCAAGGCCATCTGTAGACTTCCCCACTGAAAGTCAGCAGCCTTCCATCAGCAATGCTGCAGCTACTGGGGTATCACTGCGTAATGGCATACAAAAGACAGACACTAAGGGAATGCACATGGCTGAATAGTTGATACTGTCATTGTGATTAGATTTTGATAAATTTATGAATTTTGTTTGGAATGTGTGTTTTGTGGTGGCTTTCATTTCAGCTTTGTGCCCAGGAGGACGCTGTGATGTTCTGTGACAGAGGGATGGTATGATGGGGAAGTGGCGAGCAACAGGGATCTGGGGTTTCATTCAGTTGAATCAGAGTTTGATGAGGCGCTCAGGGACAGCTCATCTGGAATGTGGATTTGAACATAAGAACATAACATAAGAACATAAGAATTAGGAGCAGGAGTAGACCATACGGCCCCTCGAGCCTGCTGTACCATTCAATAAGATCATGGCTGATCTTCGACCTCAACTCCACTTTCCCGCCCTATCCCCATATCTCTTGATTCCTCTGGAGTTCAGAAATCTATCTATCTCAACCTTGAATATACTCAGCGACTGAGCATCCACAGCACTTTGGGGAAAAGAATCCCAAAGATTCACAACCCTCTGAGTGAAGAAATTCCTCCTCATCTCAATCTTAAAAGGCCAGCCCCTTATCCTGAAACTATGCCCTCTAGTTCTAGGCTCTCCAGCCAGGGAAAACAATCCCTCAGCATTTATCCTCTCGATTCCCCTCAGAATCTTATATGTTTCAATGAGATCACCTCTCATTCTTCTAAATTCCAGAGTGTATAGGCCCAATCTACTCAATCTCTCCTCATAGGACAACCCTTTCATCCCAGGGATCAACCTAGTGAACTTTCATTGCACTGTCTCTAAGGCAAGTATGTCCTTCCTCAGATAAGGAGACCAAAACTGTGCACAGTACTCCAGGTGTGGTCTCAACAAAATCCTGCACAATTGTAGTTAGAGTTCCTTACTCTTGTACCCCAACCCCCTTGCAATAAAGGCCAACATGCCATTTGCCTTCCTAATTGCTTGCTGTACCTGCATGCTAGCTCTCTATGGGGCAAAAATTGGGTCGCGCCCCCTTTGGGGTGCTAACATCACCGGGGCGCTACTTTTAACACCCCGATAAAGTTAACGCCGCCACGCCCGAAATTCGATGGCAGCACCCCAAGCATGAGGCGGGGCGCTACTGGATGTGCTCCCCCTCCCTCTTGGGATGCTCCAGCCCATATCACGCCACAGTACTGCAGGCCTTCCTCCCCTTAATAAAGGGGAGGGGCCTTGCACAGCGTGAACCGGGGCCCAGCTGGGCAACCAGGGATCAGGGTGCTGGCAAAAGAGCTCGACACTCAAGATGAGGGACGTGCACACTCGTGGATTTGCGGGCACCGCGTAACAATGCTGAGATGTTCCGTAACCGCAAAGGCTACCACTCACTTAATTTGCAGTTATTGTGCTACCATGCCCAGTGAATCTTAATGGAGAATGCCCGCTATCCTGGCAGCAGTCATGATTCCTTCATTCTGCACCACTCCAGTGTGCTGGCAATCTTCCAACCACCATGTCAAACTTGAGAGTGGCTGCTTGGAGACAAGGACTATTCCCTCTGCAACTGGCTGATGACATCCCCCCACAACCCCACCACTCGTGGTCAGCACTCATATAATGAAAGCCACGCTGCCACAAGGAAAGTTGTGAAGCAGACCATTGGGGTGCTCAAGCAACGGTTCTGCTCCCTTGATCACTCAGGAGGAACCCTTTAATACTCACTGGAGCGGGTGTCCCATGCAAATGTAACCCCACTATTTAAGAAAGGAGGGAGCGAGAAAATGGGAAACTACAGACCAGTTAGCCTGACATCATAGAAAACATAAAAACATAGAAGATAGGAGCAGGAGTAGGCCATTCGGCCCTTCGAGCCTGCTCTGCCATTCAATGAGATCATGGCTGATCATCCAAATTCAGTACCCTGTCCCTGCCTTCTCCCCATATCCCTTGATCCCTTTAGCCTTAAGAAATATATCCAACTCTTTTTTGAATATATTTAACGAACTGGCCTCCACCGCCCTCTGTGGCAGAGAATTCCATAGGTTCACCACTCTCTGGGTGAAGAAATTCCTCCTCATTTCAGTCCTAAATGGCTTACCCCTTATCCTTAGACTATGACCCCTGGTTCTGGACTCCCCGGCCATCATAAACATCCTTCCTGCATCTAGTCTGTCCAGGCCTGGCAGAATTTTATAAGTTTCGATGAGATCCCCTCTCAATCTTCTAAACTCCAGTGAGTATAAGCCCAATCGACACAATCTCTCCTCATACGTCTGTGGTAAACCACTTTTATCGTTCACTATCGTTACACTATAGTTATCACTGTTATATCGTTACTCTATGTTTATCACTGTTCACACTGTTGTATCACTATAGGAGGTCGCCTCTTGTCACGCTGTTATACCTGGGCTGACCACTGCTGACTCCGCCCATGACTCCACCTACCTGCCCAGGTATAAAGGTAGTCGACTGGCTGGCATTCCTCCTTGTTGTATCCGATCACCCACGAGGGTGGGCTCTGTTATTTAGCCAATAAAAACCTATAGTTACTTTCTTAACTTGTCGCTTTTCATTGGATGAATTGATAGGTATATCAACGTCATTACTGCCATCCCAGGTATCAGCCTGGTGAATCTTCGCTGCACTCCTTCCATGGCAAGCACGTCCTTCCTCAGGTAAGGCGACCAAAACTGCACACAGTACTCAAGGTGCGGTCTCACCAAGGCCCTGTACAACTGTAGCAAGACATCCTTGTTCCTGTACTCGAACCCTCTTGCTACGAAGGCCAACATACCATTTGCCTTCTTAACCGCCTGCTGCACCTGCATGCTTACCTTCAGCGACTGGTGCACAAGAACACCCAGGTCTCTTTGCACTTCCCCTTCTCCCAATCTATTGCCATTCAAATAATAATCTGCCTTCCTGTTTTTGCCACCAAAGTGGATAACCTCACATTTATCCACATTATAGTGCATTTGCCATGTTTCTGCCTAATCACCTAATCTGTCCAAATCGTACTGGAGTTTCACGACATCCTCCTCACAGCATACCCTCCCACCCAGCTTTGTGTCGTCTGCAAATTTGGAGATATTACATCCAATTCCCTCGTCCAGATCATTAATATATATTGTGAACAGCTGGGGTCCTAGGGCCGATCCTTGCGGTACCCCACTAGTCACTGCCTGCCACTCGGAAAACGACCCGTTTATTCCAACTCTTTGCTTTCTGTCCACCAACCAGTTCTCTATCCAAGTCAATACCTTGCCCCCAATCCGATGTGCCTTAATTTTGCACGCTAATCTCTTATGTGGGACTTTATCGAAAGCCTTCTGAAAGTCCAAATACACCACATCCACTGGTTCTCCCTTATCTATTTTACCAGTTACATCCTCAAAAAATTCCAGTAGATTAGTCAAGCATGATTTACCTTTTGTAAATCCATGTTGACTTTGTCCGATCCTGTCACTGCTTACCAAGTGCTCTGCTATTACATCTTTTATAATAGATTCTAGCATTTTCCCCACTACCGATGTCAGGCTTACCGGTCTATAATTCCCCACTTTTTCTCGACCACCTTTTTTGAATAGTGGGGTAACATTAGCTACCCCCCAATCCATGGGTACTGTTCCAGAGTCTATCAAGTTCTGGAAGATGACCAGCAATGCATCTACTATTTCCAGGGCCACTTCCTTAAGTACCCTGGGATGTAGATTATCAGGCCCTGGTGATTTATCGGCTTTTAGTACCATCAATTTTCCTAACACCATTTCCCTACAAATACTGATTTCTTTCAGTTCCACCCTTTCATCAGGCCCTATGTTCCCCAGCATCTCTGGGAGGCTATTTGTGTCCTCCTTTGTGAAGACAGAACCAAAGTATGAATTTAGTTGGTCGGCCATTTCTTTGTTTCCCATTATAAATTCCCCTGATTCTGACTGTAAGGGACCTATGCTTGACTTCACCAATCTTTTTCTATTCACATGTCTATAAAAGCTTTTCCAGTCAGTTTTTATGTTCCCTGTTAGCTTACTCTCATATTCTATTTTCCCTTTCTTAATTAATCCCTTTGTCCTCCTTTGTTGAATCCTAAACTGCTCCCAATCCTCAGGATTATTGCTTTTTCTGGCCAATTTATATGTCGTCTCCTTGGATCTTATGCTATCCCTAATTTCCTTTGTTAGCCACGGTTGAGTCACCTTCAGTAGTAGGGAAAATGCTAGAATCTATTATTCAGGGCGTGGTAACAGGCCACTTAGTAAATAATAATAAAATTGGGCAGAGTCAACACAGATTTGTGAAAGGGAAATCATGTTTGACAAATCTGTTAGAGTTTTTTGAGGTTGTAACCAGTCCAAAGATGTGCGGGTTAGGTTGATTGGCTATGATAAATTGACCCTTAGTGTTAGGGGGATTAAATACGTGGGGTTACAGGGATAGGGTGGGATATGTGTTGGTGTAGGGGTTATGGGGATCGGGTGGGATATGTGTCGGTGCAGGCTCGATGGGCCGAAGTGGCCTCTATCTGCACTGTTGTGATTCTGTGAATTCTGTCTGAAGAACAGATAAGGGGGAACCAGTGGATGTGTGTATTTGGATTTTCAGAAAGCTTTCGATAAGGTGCCACACAAGAGGTTATTAAACAAAATTAGGGCTCATGGGATTGGGGTAATATACTAGCATGGATTGAGGATTGGTTAACGGACAGAAAAAAGAGAGTAGGAATAAACGGGTCATTTTCGGATTGGCAGGCTGCAACTAGTGGGGTACCACAAGGATCAGTGCTTGGGCCTCAGCTATTCACAATCTACATCAGTGATTTGGATGAGGGGACCAAATGTAATATATCCAAGTTTGCTGATGACACGAAGCTGGGTGGGAATGTAAGTTGCGAGTAGGATGCAAGGAGGCTTCAAGGGGATATAGACAGGCTAATTGAGTGGGCAAGAACATGGCAAATGGAATATAATGTGGAGAAATGTGAAGTTATCCACTTTGGTAGGAAAAATAGAAAAGCAGAGTATTTTTTAAATGGTGAGAGATTGCAAAATATTGATGTTCAGAGGGACCTGGGTGCCCTTGTACACGAATCACTGAAATTTAACATGCAGGTACAGCAAGCAATTAGGAAAGCAAATGGTATGTTGACCTTCATTACAAGAGGATTTGAGTATAAGAGTAAGGACGTCTTACTGCAATTATATAGGTCCCTGGTGAGACCACACCTGGAGTATTGTGTACAGTTTTGGTCTCCTTACCTAAGGAAGGATATACTTGCTATAGAGGGAGTGCAACGAAGGTTCACCAGACTGGTTCCTGGGATGGGGAGATTGTCCTATGAGGAGAGATTGAGTAGACTAGGTCTATATTCTCGAGAGTTTAGAAGAATGAGAGGTGATCTCATTAAAACATACACAATACTTACAGGGCTTGACAGGGTAGATGCATGGAGGATGTTTCCCTGGCTGGGGAGTCTAGAACCAGGGGTCACAGTCTCAGAATAAGGGGTCGGCCATTTAGGACTGAGATGAGGAGAAATTTCTTTACTCAGAGGATGGTGAATCTTTGGAATTCTCTACCCCAGAGGGCTGTGGAGGCTCAGTCATTGAGTATATTCAAGACAGAGATCGATAGATTTTTGAATATTAAGGGAATCAAGGGATACGGGGATAGTGCAGGAAAGTGGAGATGAGGTAGAAGATCAGCCATGATTTTATTGAATGGCGGAGCAGGCTCGAGGGGCCATATGGCCTTCTGCTACTCCTAGTTATTATATTTTTATGTTCTTATTTCATGGTGAACTGCTGCATGCTCCACAACATGGCCATCATGAAGGCGTAGCACTTGCCACCATGGGTTGTGGGACCATCTCAGGAGGAGGAGGAGGAGGAAGAGGAGGAGGAAGAGGAAGAGGAGGGAGGGAGGAGGCAGGCAACAAAAGAAGAGGCTTATAATGTTGCAAAGATTAGTAGTAAGCCTGAGGAATGGGAAAGCTTTAGAAACCAGCAAAGGATGACCAAAAAAATAATAAAAAGCGAGAAAATACAATGAGAGTAAATTAGCAAGAAATATAAAAACAAATTGTAAGAGCTTCTACAAAGGAAGAGAGTAGCAAAAGTAAGTTGGATAGCAAAATACTGCAGATGCTGGAAATCCAAAATAACAACAGAAAATGCTGGAAAAACTCAGCAGGCCAGGCAACATCCGTGGACAGAAATTAGAGTCAACGTTTTGGGTCAAAACCCTTTATCAAGACTAAAGAGGCACAGGGAATGAAATAGATTAAGAGGCCGGGCTGGGAGAGAACAAAAGAGAAGTGAAGAGACATTAAGAGGTATTCAAAATGAGACGAGATGGTGATAGGACTAGTGGAAACAAAAGACAGCTCTAGATTAGGTGTGAAATGCGCTGGCAGAATGGGAGACAGCTGCCATGTGGGAGAGAGAAAAAAAAGGAAAGGGGAGGGGAAACCAAAACAAAGGTGGGATAAAATATATAAGTAAAAATGTAATAGGGGCCGAGGTTATGATCTGAAATTGTTGAACTCGATATTGAGTCCGGAAGGCTGTAAAGTGCCTAATCGGAAGATGAGGTGCTGTTCCTCGAGTTTACGTTGAGCTTCCGTGGAACAATGCAAGAGGCCAAGGACGGTGAGGTCCGAGTGGGAATGGGGCGGTGAATTAAAATGACAGGCGACCGGAAGCTCGGGGTCAACCTTATGGACTGAATGGAGGTGTTCCGCAAAGCGGTCACCCAATCTGCGTTTGGTCTCCCCAATGTAGAGGAGACCGCATCGTGAGCAGCGAATATAGTGTACTAGATTGCAAGGAGTACAAGTAAATCGCTGTTTCACCTGGAAGGGGTGTTTGGGGCTCTGGACAGTGGGAAGGGGGGAGGTATAAGGGCAGGTGTTACATCTCCTGTGCTTGCACGGGAAGGTGCCAGGCAAAGGGGAAGGGGTGCTGGGGGTGATAGAGGAGTGGACTAGGGTGTCTCGGAGGGAGCGGTCCCTACGGAATGCTGAAGGGGGAAGGGAGGGGAAGGTGCGTTTGGTGGTGGGATCACTTTGGAGGTGACGGAAATGGCGGAGGATGATCCGTTGAAAGCAAAAGTAAGTGTTGTTCCCTTAGAGGCTGAGACAGGAGAAGTTATATTGGGGAACAAGGAAATGGCAGAGACTTTAAACAAATATTTGGTACCTATCTTCATAGTAGAAGACACAAAAGGTATACCAAAAATGGTGGGGAACCAAGGGGCTAATGACAGCGAGGAACTTAAAGTAATTAATGTCAGTAGAGAAAAAGTACTTGAGAAACTATTGGGACTAAAATCCAACAAATCCCCTGGACCTGATGGCCTACATCCTAGGGTTCTAAAAGAGGTGGTTGCAGAGATAGTGGATGCATTAGTTGTGATATTCCAAAATTCCCTAGATTCAGGAACAGTGCTAGTGGATTGGAAGGTAGCAAATCTAACCCCGCTATTCAAGAAAGGAGGGAGAGCGAAAACGGAACTACAGGCCAGTTAGCCTAACGTCAGTCATTGGGAAAATGCTGGAATCCATTACTAAGGAAGTGGTAACAGGATACTTTGTAAATCATAATACAGGAAACTTTGTGCTATCCGGCACTGATGGGACTGAGCTGTTGCCGTTCCCTCAAAACTGCCGGACACTCCAGCGCTAACGTTGAAACATACGGAGATTTTCAGCTCCATGTGAATCAACAAACCCTGTTGCTTAGCAACAGCTTCTAAACAGTCGGCAAGCGTCTCTGTAGTGTCTCTAGCTGAAGCTGTTGCTTAGCTACTGACCTTGCAGAGCTTGACTGTTGAGAAAAAAGCAACGAAAAGAAAAAAACGGCTCCTGATTTTTGCCGGTGGCTCGAGCTTGCCGGACATTTAGCCTCCGGATAACACAAAGTTTCCTGTATGATTAGGCAGAGGCAAAATGGTTTGATGAAAGGTAAATCGTGTTTGACAAATTTATTAGAGTTTTTTGAGGATGTATCTAGCAGGGTAGATAAAGGGGAACCAGTGGATGTAGTTTATTGGATTTGCAAAAGGCATTCGATAAGGTGCCACTTAAAAGCTTGTTAAGCAAGATAAGGGCACATGGGGTTGGGGGTAATGTATTAGCATGGATAAAGAATTGTTTAACAGACAGAAAACAGAGAGTAGAGATAAACCAGTCATTTTCAGGTTGGCAGGCTGTAACTAGTGGGGTGCCACAAGGATCAGTGCTTGGGCCTCAGCTATTTACAATCTGTATTAATGACATGGATGAAGGACCGAGTGCAATGTATCCAAGTTTGCTGATGATACAAAGCTAAGTGGAAAAGTATGATGTGAGGAGGACACAAAGAGCTTGCAAAGGGATATAGACAGGTTAAGTGAGTGGACAATAAGGTGGCAGATGGAGTATAACGTGGGGAAATGTAAGGTTATTCACTTTGGTAGGAAGAATAGAAAAACAGAATGGCCTAGAAATTCGGTTGGCTTTGCGCCCAGTTTTCGCCCAAAGAGGGCTTTTGCGCCAATAGAGGAGCTCGCGCTGATATTCAACGCTGCGGTAATGGCGGCGGTAGCCGGTAGCGCTGCGCCGGCACCGATGACGTCATCGGTGTGCGCAGTGCCCCGGTTCCGCCCCGATGCCGGCCCGAATCCCATATTCAGTTGCCGCCACCTCCTCCGTGGTGGCCGCTACTTACATCCGGAGACCAGGGCCTTACTGCAGCCTTAGTGGGGCGCATAAAGGTGGAGGTGCGGCCGGCCGCTTTTTCGGCGGCCGCCTGCCCGCACCTCCTTCCCCGGCCTCCTCCACCACCCCCCCCGCGGCATTGCCGGCTGCTTTCCGCGAGCCCGGCACTTCTCCGTGGTGCCGGGCTCATTTGCCGGCACAATCCAGTGGCGATCTCCCCGTTGCAGGCACCTCCACCTTAAGAGAAGGAGGAGGCCTGCAGTACCGCAGCCTGCCGCACCGCATCGGGTGGCGCAGCGGCGCCTACAGCGCTGAAATTCAGTTTCAGCGCCCCAAGCGGGGGCGGGCACACCCTGGAATAGCACCCGGTTCCGACTTGGGGCGCAAAAACCGAATATCTGACGGGCGCAACTGGCTCCGCGCTCAGTGCTAACTTTTGGGCGCAAACCAGCTGGCGGGCCCAAACTGAATTTCTAGGCCAATATTTTTAAATGGTGAGAAACTATTAAATGTTGGTGTTCAGAGAGATTTACGTGTCCTAGTACAAAAAACATAGGGGGCAAAATTTGTTTGCTTTGTGCCTCCCATTAGCGCACTAAGGGGGCGCTAATGGGGTGCAAAGCAACTAGCGCCCGGGCCCGGCGCAGCTAATGCCTCCTGCGAAATTCTGTGGGAGGTTAACGGTGACAATAGCCGGTAGCGCCCTGCAGCGCTGAGCCTCCGGCAATGACGTCATCGTCGTGTGCAGTGCCCCGCTCATGCCCTGGCCACAAGCTTCGGTTGCGCCACCTGACGTACCACCGGACGCTATGACCGACAGGGTCAGGGGGGGCATACGTGCGGCCGGGACAGTGATATTTAAAGGGGAGGTGCCGGGCAGCCATTTTTTTAGCTGGCCGCCTGCCAGCACCTGACCCCTCTGCCGTCCACATGCACGCTCGTCTTACTTCCTCTCTGTTCAGACAGAAGACAATGATGTCCTTTCTCCTGGAGTAGAGCGCCTCTACGACTTCCCAAATCAGCCATGGATGACAAACTGGGAGATGTTAGCTATGTCTCCTGCTGCAGATTAGAAAAATCCACTGGCGGAAAATTGAGCGCCACAGTGACCTTGACATTTTTTTGTTCAAAACGGGCCTTAATGGTCGGCGCTAAATCACCGAATTTCTAGGCCAAAAACAACAGCACAGAAACAAGCCATGTGGCCCAACAGATGTATGCTGATGTTTATGCTCCACACGAACGTCCTCCCACTACTCTTCATCTAACCCCATCAACATATCCTTCTATTCTTTCCTCCCTCATGTGTTTATCTAGCTTCCCTTGAATGCATCTATGCTAATCGTCTCAACTACTCCCTGTGGGAGCGAGCCCCACATTCTAACCACTCTCTGAGTAAAGAAGTTACTGAAAGTTGTTGGGCAAATTCTCTATGTTGGTTTACAAATGATGTTCTTGTTTTCAGTTTGCGGATAAAATGTTGCAAGTGTTTCATACATTGTGGGTCAGCTAATCAGAAGGGAACAGTACTAATCCTTTAAACCACTTTGCTCTACAATTAGAAGGCAGTTAAGCACCTGAAATAGCACAGGAAAGACAAAACTAGTTGATTATTCAACAAATTGCCATAGATTTGGGTGTTACTAACCAAAAAAAAGCTAGTTTTATTGGCCAAGAGCTGCAAATCCTTCTTTAAGGACAGAAGGGACACACTTAAAGGACCTGATGTCAATCAGTCAAAAGCACTTGGTGCACCAGTCATGGGAGGATGTAGTTCAGAGCAATCCTAAATGTAACTCATTCATATGCAGGATCATGACAGTGCACATTCCTGGGAGAACCACTAGTCTTGAAATATGTGCAGTATTCCCCAATTCCACTGTCCAATCTTGTTGTTCAAAATCAAAGTCATCCACACTTCTGTGGATTCTCAAGTACAATTCAGTAAGGTGATCTTATAACATTTCAAAATAACTAGCATAACACTTTACCTTATTGTTCTGCTTTAATGTTTAACAGTATAATTAACAGAAGATAATACTGCAACCTGAAAACCCCCAAAATGCATGCTTTTTGACACTGCAAAGAAGATTCTCTTCTCACACAGTTCGTTGTCTTCAGAATCTGCTTAACAGTAAACATATAGGTTATATATATATTAATACTGTAGGGGGTGGCGTGTGGTGGTGTTTGGCGCGTACGTACGCCCAGTCAGTTATGCCCCTGACTGTTTTGTGAGCGGTTCGAATCGCTCCCACGCCCCTGGGTTCTAGACACCGGACTTAGGTACAAGGCGGCGGTACAGAGAAGACTCGAGTAGACAGGTGGTTGGATGTAAACAAAAACCGAGATTTTATTGAAAAGGAAAAACTTGATACAATCTTATGGGAAAAATTACTAGCGTACACTTCTACAGGCAAAAATACAAATGCAAAAGAATAATAATAACTATACTTATGCAATGAATGGGGAACACACGGCACATCGAGGGAAAACAATTATCTTAACAATCCCCTTATCCTTATCCCACCCCCTATACCTAACTAGATTAAGCTATCAGGGGTCAGAACTTCATGCTCCCCAATCAAAAGGTTTGTTAGTCTCAAAACAGCGGTTGGGTTCGGGGTTTGCTCTTGGTGCTCTCTGGAGCCTGCCATCATCACATGGCCTCCAGGTGCTGCAAGAGCGTCGTCCAGGTTCGAGTACCCCAAAGTTAAAGTCACTGTTTGGGTACTTTACCAATGATTCTTCATTGACAGCCGCCAGATTGAGTTGGTGTGCAGTTATTCGAAGGTCGGCCGAGGCTGAAGGCCCGATAATTCGAAGCCTCCCCTCGGTTCGTCTCCTCAGTTGGTCTTCTTCAGCCGGTCTTCCCTCCGGTGGTCTTCCCTCCTCCCCTCGTCGCGTCCCGCCTCACCTGGCCTGAATTGTCCGTGTCTGCCCGACCCGGTGCCGGGGCTAGTTCCAGATGGAGTGGGAAAAGGGCACGGGCAAAGGCCAGGGGGTAAGCGCGGGACGGGGAAAAAGTGGGAGCCACAAGCGCGAGGGGCTGAAGAGCAGCAGCACCAGCACACCAACCAACAAAGAACACACCTAAGAAAGCACACCTAAGAAGCACCTTGCTACCCGAGGGGGTCTTCAATTATACCTTCGTCAAAAACCCTTATCTGCGTGCCAAATCAGCTTAGTTCTTTGTTTTAATCTTGGCGGGCTATTTTAAATAATGGTAGCAATCCATACTAACTGGTTTTAGATGGCCGGTAATCGCATCTACCGGCCCGATAATTGGCTTGTATTGTCCTGAAAGTTCCTTGATGGGCCTGTCCGGCCTCGATGGCTCTGTTAATCTGTTTCCGATAATACATGTGGACTGCTTGATGGCCTTAACTATAGGCCTAAACTGAATTTAGATTTGCCTCCAATTCGGTCTAATGCATAATTCAGAGTCCTGTCTGGTTCCAAAATCCAAAGTCTCTCTTCACAGAAGCCTGCAGCTTGGTTTCGATTTCTCCAAGCTGTCTGCGTTGCAGAATCCATTTTAGAATCTCACAGGCTTGCTGCCACGAGGCACGGACGCCATCTTGGGTACCCTTTTTGATTTAAAATGTCCACACAGGGTCCCGTTTATTAATAACAGCCTTCGGGGAAATGCAGAAATTTTGCAAATCTTACAGCACTGTAAAGAGCAAAATAATCTTCACATGATTGTAATGGTGCTGCATCACACCGAGATGTAATGTATAATGAAGACTACTTAGTTAAGAGCTGGCAGGAAAAAATCATTACTTGTGACTGAGGTACAAAGCACCACCTGTGCAGCAGAACACATAAAGGTGAAAATTGATTCTGTCTCAATAGTATTTTTTTTTAATATGGATTTTATTAACCCCTCGTCTACTATTCATTTTGTTGTATTTGAAACAATCTTGACATTAAATGCAATCGCCATTTTCCTGCAGAGATGGGATTATTGTAATTGTTTAGATTCTGTGCAGCAGCAAGATCCTGTAAAACTGGTTGTTACATTTATTGTAGTGTACGTATGTTTATTAATGTGGGGATAACACTGCTAGAAAATAAAGCAGTTTCCACTTTTATCAAACATGGCTCAAGGCAGACACACTTGATATAAGGGTGCACCTCAGCAGGAAAACCAGGTGACAAGGTGGGGGTTTGGTTCAGTCAACGGCTTGACTTCAATGGAGCATAAAATCAAGCAGGGTGTAATTTGGGCACCTGACCCAAACCCTGTTCTCGTGGCTAATATATCAAGAAATTATGGTTATGTGACACTACACTTGGATTTTGAGGGCCTGCAGGAGGAAGGAAAAACTGAGAGAAGGAAGAAAATTTCACAGGTTTGTTGTCCTGGGAAAGAACAAGTTAGAGTAGGAAAGTGCGTAATGAATCTTGAGCTGCTTTTATCTTGCCGCTGTTTTTGGTTCGGATTTCAAGGGACTGGCGTCCATGGGTTGGCTCCCATCATTTAAACTATTAAATCCAGATCTCTTACCCTGGCTGACCTAGATTTTGTGGATAAGTGACACAAATGTAGCTGTGTAAATGCCAGGAGACGGCTTGCGGAAACTAATCTCTCATAAACAGAACTAAGACAGTGCCAATATAAAAGCAATTCTGTCTTCAGCACAGCAAGGATCCGGGAAGGAGGAAAACTGGGTGAGACTGATGATTTTGTTTCATTTATGGTCAAGTATGATCATATATGTCCATTAAGTATCTGATTGATACTTTCTAAAATACATGGAACTGAGTTCATCGGGTAAAGACCTTTTTCCTAAGAGTAAGGACCAGATGCTCTAGAAGCAAAACATAAGTGTTTCATTTGTTAACTTTTCAAACTAAGGGATGAGCAATCCTGGGCAATTAAACATTTTCTTGTTTCTCACCCGATGCAGCTCTAGCTCACTAATAGCACAGGTTGGCTCTTTTTACATTGCCCTGACAATATGTCTTAACCACCCTCTCCCACTCCTGACTGTTTCCCTCTAAGCTTGGCAGTGATGAAAGGAAAGTGATGATATATTGTGTGATTCAGTCCCAAACTTGAATTGGCTCTTCATTTTTCTGGAAATAGTCCTTTATTTAATTTTCTATCTGCATTAGACATCTGTCCCTACTCATTATTATGGAACATCCTGACTAATAAAATATTAAAAGTTGTCAAAAAGTGGGGTTAAAATTATGCATTTACCAAGAAGCTAAAGCTTCTGAATTGTAATTAGTCCAATTGTAATTCTAGCCTAATTGCACTTTGCTTTGCTTTCTGATAAGTACTTCAGTCTGATTATTCCAACTAATAGCCTTCCCATGAATGTTTTCCCACATCAACGGCCACAGTGCCGAGACAAAAGGCTATGAATGCAAAGCCATCTACTTTTCCCTTAACAATCCTGGATTAGCTCAGCCATGTTTACAAATGAGAGAACTACCCAGTGTGTGCTTTATTTTCAAGGCAGTGATGGGTAGGGCTTCTCAGTATTCATTGGAAAAGTGCCTTAATTAACCCACACAAATGAGAGGGTCCAAACTGAGTAATTAGCACAGATTAACAGAAGTGTTTGTCTGCATGCAAAATAAAAGATGTTTGCTGTTTGTTAAAAGCAGGCATTCAAAGGGTTCTAGAGATTTACTCATCCCTTAAAGAGCAGCAGAGTCAATCTTTAACCCTTTAATCACTAAATCACTAGACATTTTACATCCTCCAGCCACCTTTTGGTAATATATAGTGCCCTTGGCTCTAATAAATTGAGATTTGTTTAATAAGCATATTGCCAGATAGGACTTAGAGTTAGGAAAATATAATTTAATTTCCCTTTGTGACTAATTAGCTATTGGCAACATAGTTAGCATAATTCTTTTCAAATATAATTAGCTTGTGCCAGTCAACTAACAGAAGTGACTATTTGCAGTCGGAAATGAGTTTTTTCATCAAATATTAATCGCAGCCTAAAAAATTCTGTTTGTTATGTATTGTGTGTTCTATTGTGTGTTCTCTTCCCACCTGTGCTGGCGCTGTCACAGGAGATAAATGGTTGGGTGTTCTCTGTTAAGTTTTAGCTCTCTTTGTTCGGAACTTTCCAGAACTTCCTTTCCTTCCAATAAAGCACTTCATGTTTGAATCTCTGAGTTTTGAGTCCTAAATTGTGTCTAGGTAGAAAGGTACCGACACAACAAGTGGCAACGAGGAGCGGATGAACCTGCGTATGTTACGGGTGCAGTGAGTAAACAGAAAATTTAATTTGAAACGTGAGATGGCTACTATATTAGGAAACATCGGTGATTTTGATGAAAATGTGGAGCAATGGAGCGCATATACGGAATGTTTTGACTATTTTGTATTGGCGAATGCAGTGGCAAATGAAAAGGTCGTGCCTACCTTTTTGAGTGTAATCGGGCCGAAGACTTTCAATTTACTTCGCAGCCTCGTGCAGCCAGATAAGCCAGGAACTAAAACATATAAGCAACTAGTGGAAATTCTTGGAGCACATTTTTCACCAAAACCTCTGGTTATTGCTGAGAGATTTAGATTTCACAAACGGAATCAAGAGGAGGGGGAATCAGTGATGATGTTTATTGCTGCTTTAAAAAGGTTGTCGGAACACTGCCAGTTCAAGGAGGTGCTGAATGACACCATTAGAGACAGACTTGTGTGTGGTCTGCAAAATGCAGCCACACAGAAGCGCCTTCTTACTGAGGACAACCTTACTCTTTTTTTCCTTTCTCAGAAGTATGATAGGTAAGTTTTTGTTACCAAACCAAATTATGAAGGGCATGATTTCATCTGTTCACTATTTGTAGCATCTTAAACACTGTTTATACTCATGTTTACAACTTCGTTATCAATTGCAATGGAAGGCACCTTTTCCTCATACTTTTCTGCTTAGGTCATTTTGTGACTCAGATTTTTAAGTGATGTATTAAACCTTTTGGTTCCACGTTTTTCCTTTCTAAAAGTTGCTCAGACTTCTTAGTGGTTCTGGTGCTTTATCCACATCACTGTTTTTATATAGATTCAAGGTGAGTTACATCAGCTCTAACATACATGCTCCGAGGACTAAAACCCAAATATCAATTGATCTTTGTTAAACCAAGCCATGAGGTGGCTTAAAATGCAGTTTCTCCAAATCTTTCTGCAGTGCTGACTCCGATTGCTTTAAATTATGTGTATATAAATTACAGTAAATTGGTTTAAGATTGAATCAGGTTAAAATCACCTTCTCTGAATCAGTTCAGCTCTGCCCACAGCTTTGGTTTATGGTCATAACTGTAAATGCAGCTATGAAGAGGTTAACAATTGTTGCAAGAATGAAGCAGATAGAGAAAGGGAACTTAGAAGAACTGGTAGCGCTCATTTCCTGCACTCACAAAGACAGCAGAGCAGCACATGTCTCTCGAGCGTACTTCGATTCTCAGCCATTCACTGGCTGCTAAAAGAACCTGAAGGCCATTACATGCTTCTTATTGTGCCTCAAGTATGCATTCAGTGCCCTGCATGGGGGTTTCATTAATTCCATAAAATAAAGGAATAGCAACAGAATAGCTGTTTGCAACCTTGAACTGTTCTCAGAGCCATGACCACCTACGCAGTGCTACAGATTGGGTGGAAAGGAAAAGGCTTTTTTTGGATTTATGAGTGATCCTGATTGGACCATTTGTTAAAACCCCTCATTCCCTCCATGATACTTCAATAACAGATGTAATTTGGTTCAAATGGCACCAGCTCTACAAAAATTACTTATTGAGAAATTTGCTTTAGATTTACATGATAGCTTCAATTATAAGCTTAAAAGAGAGTCTTCTATCCAGTGTAAACTCTATGTTATTGTATCATGACAGGTATGCTTTAAGCGAGAACTAAATTCCACTGGTAAAATCAGTTTCCTTTATTACATTACTCACTTTTTAAAATGTTTCACTTTATTTGTTTATAACAAAAGTTCTAGTGTCAATATTACAATCAAGAGCAGTAAATTGAAATGAATGTAACGTTCAAAAATATTTCAGCATTAGTGTACAGACTACAAATTGATAAATTATTGTGCATTAAATGTAATGTCAGACCTTTGCTTAATAAAAGCTCCTAAATTCTGGCTATATACACACATTAGAGGTACCAAGGATAAAAGGAATCAGGAAGAAAACAGCATAATTTGAGTACAGTGAACCATGCTAGAGTTACTGTATAAGGAAACAGCATTCGCATCTGAGCTAGAGAGAAAAAAAGGTTCAAGCAGAATTACGCCAAAATGAAAATGCCAATTAACAAGGTAGTGAAAGCTGCAATTATTTTTTAACAAACCAATTGTTAAAATTGACATTTCCTTTACATTCCAAAATTCAATTGCTTTAAATTATTTTAACAGTTAAATGAGAGCAAGAGCATGCCACCTGAATTTTACTCTGATATAGAAGGTATTTGGATCCTTGGGGGTTGTGGCACCCTGAATTGTGGCCTCCTGAAGTTTGTTTGAATGTCTTCAGGAGAGGAATTTCCCATAGTTTTTCCTAATTTGGCCTAAGGTTTTTTTTTGCCACTCCCAGGAGTTTGAGCGGCTGTGTGGGTGGGGGATGGGGGAACATAAGAAATAGGAGCAGGAATAGGCCACTTCCCTCGAGCCTGCTCCGCCATTCAATAACATCATGGCTGATCTTGGGCTCAAAGCCACTTCCCCACCTGCTCCCCATAACCCTTCACTCCCTTATCTTGCAAAAATCTGTCTATCTCCACCTTAAATGTATTTAATGACCCAGCCTCCACAGCTCTCTGGGCAGAGAATTCCACAGATTTACTGTAGTGTATGTACCTTTAAGAGAGAACTACTTTTACAGCTCCTGTATACTGTAGTACCGGCAGTGACCACACCTGTATATAAGCCTTGAGCATGCCTCTGTACCCCCAGTCTTGAGACTACCCTACTCCAGTAACTACCTGTTGATTGTTAAGTTACAGCATCCGTGTGGTTATTGAAAAACATCATACTCTCAGAATCACGGATCTAACAGTGGCGACGAGTGTCGATTCGAATCTCCCTGCAGCTCTGCATTTCCCTTCGAGGATTCGCTCCGGGAGGGCGGTGGAAGAAAGTCGAGGCCAGAAACATGGGCGTCGACCACGAGCAACCGCCCAGTCATCTGGCAGAGAGTGAACATCACAGGGGAGGCTGTGGAGAGCCGTGCTTGGTTCCCCAGCCACGACGATCAGCAACAGACTGACGACAGGTACCAGGTACAGCGCAGACCCTTCCCGGACAGCGGAGGCTGGAGCTGACCGACGGCAGAGAAAAAGCCGAGCAGCGACAATGGGGTAAGATAGAGGGTGAAGCGCACAGGGCGCAGCCGGGGGTTGAAAACCGAGTGGCGTCGAGGAAAAACAAAACGGAGAGAGAGAGGGTAAAACAGCAGCCGTGTTCAGGACCGAGCGGCGGAAACGGGAAAGGCGCACAGAAAAAAAAACTGCGCAGAGCGCAGCCAGGGCTCAAGGGCTGAACAGTGTCCGCAGGGAGAAGAAGGGAGAGCGCGGGAGACACCATTGAGCCACGGAGAAGAAGGAAGAGCGCAGGAGATGCCATTATTAGAAGCCGCAGCGGAGAAGAAGGGCGAGCGTGGGAAGAAAGGAAAGTGCGGGAGACGCCATTTTGTGCCAGCGGAGAAGAAAGGAAAGCGCAGGAGACGCCATTTTTGACAGTTAAATCACACCCAGGGATGCCGAAGAGTGGCAGTATCTCTACGTTCGACAATGAAGTCGAAGATTGGGCGACATATGTGGAATGTATTGAAGTGTACTGCAGGGCGAATGAAGTGCCAGATGCTAGGAAAGCACTGGTTTTGTTAAATTCCATGGGTGCAAAAACTTATGGCTAACTGCGAAACCTAATAACCCCAGAGAAGCCTGTGAATAAGAATTTCGAAAGCATAGTAGAAATCCTACAGGACCACTTAAACCCCACACCGCTGCTGATAGCAGAATGATTTAAGTTCCATAAAAGGAACCAACACAAAGACGAAAGTAATGCTGAGTACTTAACGGAACTGCGCAAGCTATCGAAACACTGCCAGTTTGGAGTGGGACTAGCAGATATGTTAAGGGACAAGTTTGTGTGTGGGCTTCAAAGTGAAGGAACCCAGAAACGGCTTCTATCAGAAAAGGATCTTACGCTGGACAAGGCATTCAGTATGGCAGTATCACATGAAGCAGCCACAAGGGGCGCTGCAGAGATACAACGGAGACCGCAAGAATATGGCACCAATGAAATGTCCTATGGAACAGGGAAGTGTTATCGCTGCGGCAGAACAACACACGACCAGAAGGATTGTTGGTTCAAGGACCAAGTGTGCAGACAGTGTGGAAAAGCAGGACACATAGCAAGAGTCTGCAGGTCTGGGAAGAAAACCAACAGCAAGAAATCTCCACAGGAGAAGTACAAAAAGGTACACAAGGTGATGGACAGTAGTACAGACAAACAGAAAAGTGATACAGACTCCGGAAGCAAGGAGCTGGGTTGTCTGAAACTACATAAGGTAACCAAAATGGAGGATCACCAGACTATCTGGGTTACACTCAAGATAGACGGAGTCCAAGTGAAAATGGAATTGGACACAGGATCAGCCCTAACAGTCATAAACCAAAGGGACTACAAGCGGCTATTTTCATATTGTGGTAAACCACTGTTGTTAGTATTGCTGTTCACCACTGTTGTTAGTACTGTTGTCACTGTTAGTACTGTTGTTCACTCTTGCATATTGTTGTACTTGTCTGTGCATGCCTCAGCTGACTCCGCCCCTGGCTCCACCCTCATGGCTGGATATAAAGGTGGCTGCTCGGCAGCCCCCGGCCCTTTTGGATACCAGGCAACCACAAGAGGCATGCTCTGTTCTTTGGTAATAAAAGCCTGTCTGTTACTTTCTCAACTTCAGTCTTTTGTAGCAATTGATAGTGCATCAATTTTATTACCAAAGTTAAATGTTGGCTGCGAATGCTGAACAACCGATGGCGCAAAACGCCGAGCAAAACGCTGAGCAGCAGGCGCTGCTGTGAGCCCTCAGACCAACATGCCTGGACCTAGACCCCCAAGAAGCGGGTTCGTCGACTAAATTCGCACAATGGCTGCGTTGCTTTGAGGCATATCTGGAAGCCTCGACCGTGACTCTTGATGAAAATAAACTGAAAATCCTGGCCTCGAAGGTGAGCCACCAAGTCTATACTTTAATCCAAGATGCGACGACCTACGCGGCGGCTATCGACCTACTGAAAGGGCAGTATGCACGCCCGGTTAACACGGTCTATGCCAGGCACCTTTTAAGATCTCGCAGACAGCAGCCCGGGGAATCGGTGGAGGCCTTCCTACGGGCACTGCGGGTACTCGGACGCGGCTGCGACTGCAAGGAAGTATCGGCCGCGGCACATGCGGAGGGACTGATACGAGACGCTTTCGTTGCGGGTCTAAGGTCCGACTACTCCCGGCAGAGGCTGCTGGAGAAGGGTGAAATAGACCTGACAAAGGCAGTGTCCCTCGCGCTCTCGCTCAACGCGGCCCACAGAAATATGGACGCTTTCTCCCCTAATCGCCCCGCGCCGTGGACGCCGCAATCTTGGGCCATGGGACCGCCACCTCCGACTGCTGCAGCGATGTCCAAGGCACAAAAATGCTATTTTTGTGGCCAAGCTAAACACCCTAGAGCACGCTGCCCCGCGAAGAATGCTACCTGCTCCGGCTGCGGGAAGAAAGGTCACTACGTTAGCGCCTGCAAAGGGAAGACCGCTAACGCCAGCAGCGCTGCGTGCGAACCGTGGGCGCAGCCATCTTGCCCGCCATCTTGGGCTCCCCCAGCCGCGTGGGGATCGGGACCGTGGGCGCCGACATTTTGTCTGCCATCTTGGACGCCTCCGACTTTGGTTACGGGGGACCCGGACTCCACCACCGCCTCATCGGACGACCGCATCGACGCGCTTGAACATATGCTGGCTTCCGTGACACTGGATCAATCTCTCCCGCATCAACTGTCCAGGTCCATGATGGACATTACGGTAAACGGCCGTGCCACTACCTGCCTTTTTGACAGCGGGAGCACGGAGAGTTTTATACACCCCGACACGGTGTGCAGTTACTCTCTCCCGGTCCTGCCGACGCGTCATCGCATCTCTATGGCTTCCAAAGCCCAGTCAGCGGAAGTCGGTGGCTACTGTATGGTGACTCTTTCAGTGCGGGGTACTGAATACAAAAATTTTAAACTTCTGGTCCTGCCCGATCTCTGTGCTGCCGTCCTACTGGGGTTGGATTTTCAGTGCCACCTTAAGAGTGTCACTTTAGCGTACGGTGGACCCCTCCCCCCTCTCACGGTTTGCAGCCAGCAGTTTTTAAATCGCCCGCCGCGCGCCATTTGCAGCCTCTCCACCCTTAAAGTCCCCCCCCCCTCCTTGTTCGCTAACCTCACCCGCGACTGTAAGCCCATCGCTACCAAAAGTAGGCGTTACAGTGCCGGGGATAGGGGTTTCATTAAATCCGAGGTAGCGAGACTCCTGAAGGAAGGGATTATCGAGAGCAGCAATAGCCCATGGCAAGCACAAGTGGTGGTGGTGAAGACTGGCGGAAAACAGCGCCTAGTTATTGACTACAGCCAGACGATCAATCGCTACACCCAGTTGGATGCATACCCACTCCCCCGCATATCTGACATGGTCAATCAGATAGCACAATACCGGGTGTTCTCGACGATTGATCTGAAGTCGGCATACCACCAGCTCCCCATCAGGGCTGAGGACCGCCAGTACACAGCTTTTGAAGCTGACGGTCGGCTCTATCACTTTCTCAGAGTTCCCTTCGGCGTCACCAACGGAGTTTCTGTCTTCCAACAGGAGATGGACCGGATGGTTGACCAGAACGCGCTCCAGGCCACTTTCCCATATCTAGACAATGTCACCATCTGCGGCTACGACCAGCAGGACCACGACGTTAATCTAGGGAAATTCCTCCGGACGGCCCAGCGGCTGAATCTCACATACAACAAAGACAAATGTATGTTTCATACTAAGCGCCTTGCTATTCTTGGCTGCGTAGTGGAGAACGGAGTCATCGGCCCAGACGCCGATAGAATGCGCCCTCTTATGGAGCTCCCCCTCCCCCACTGCCAGAAAGCACTGAAGAGATGCCTGGGGTTTTTCTCTTACTATGCTCAGTGGGTGCCCAACTATGCGGATAAAGCCCGACCCCTCATCAAGTCCGCCTCCTTCCCCCTGACAGCAGAGGCCTGTGCAGCCTTCACTCTCATAAAAAGCGATATTGCGAAGGCCACGATGCACGCTGTGGATGAGTCCCCCCCTTTTCAAGTGGAGAGCGACGCATCCGACTTTGCCCTAGCTGCAACCCTTAACCAGGCGGGGAGACCCGTGGCCTTTTTCTCAAGGACCCTCCAGGGCCCCGAGATTCGACACTCCTCTGTCGAAAAGGAGGCCCAGGCCATTGTGGAAGCCGTGCGACATTGGCAGCATTACCTGGCCGGAAAACGATTTACCCTGCTCACTGACCAGCGTTCAGTAGCTTTTATGTTTCATAATAAGCAGCGGGGCAAAATCAAGAACGACAAGATATTAAGGTGGAGAATCGAACTCTCCACCTACAATTACGATATCTTGTACCGGCCCGGGAAACTCAATGAGCCCCCAGATGCCCAATCACGTGGTACGTGCGCCAACGCGCAGGTTGATAGATTACAGACCCTCCACAATGACCTTTGCCGCCCGGGGGTCACCAGGTTCTTCCATTTTATCAAATCCCGTAACCTGCCCTACTCCATCGAGGAGGTCAGGACCATGACCAGGAACTGCCAGATCTGTGCCGAGTGCAAGCCGCATTTTTATAGGCCAGGCAGAGCGAGCCTGATCAAAGCCACCGCCCCTTCGAGCAGCTGAGCATCGATTTTAAAGGGCCCCTCCCCTCCTCTGACCGCAATGTGTACTTCCTCAATATAATTGATGAGTACTCCCGTTTCCCGTTTGCCATCCCTTGCTCGGACATGACCAGTGCCACGGTCATTAAATGTCTGAATGACCTCTTCGCATTGTTCGGTTTCCCTAGCTATATCCATAGCGACAGGGGCTCATCTTTTATGAGCGACGAACTTCAGCAGTACCTGCTCGCGAGAGGCATTGCTACAAGCAGGACCACCAGCTACAACCCCCGGGGTAACGGCCAGGTGGAAAGGGAGAATGCGACAGTCTGGAAGGCAGTCCTTTTAAACTTAAAATCTAAGGGCCTTCCGACCTCCCGCTGGCAGGAGGTCCTCCCTGCGGCGCTCCATTCCATTCGGTCGCTGCTCTGTACACCCACCAATGCCACTCCTCACGAGAGAATGTTCTCCTTCCCCAGGAAGTCCACGTCGGGGATTTCGCTACCAACATGGCTGACTTCTCCAGGACCCGTCCTACTGCGGAAGCACGTGAGGACCCATAAGGCGGACCCCCTGGTCGAGAGGGTGAGCCTCCTCCACGCCAACCCGCAGTATGCTTACGTGGTGTACCTGGACGGGCGGGAGGACACAGTCTCCATTCGAGACCTCGCACCTGCGGGTGCTCCTGAAACACCCTCTTCGCCACCCACCGCTACTCCTGCCTACCCCCAGGACACAGTCCCCGCACGAGACCTCGCAACTTCGGGTGCCTCTGAGAGACCACCATCGCTACCTCCCATTACCCGCGCTCTGACCCCTGTAGACGGCATGCAGCAGCCCCAGGGTCCGCCACCTGCTACACCTCCTCTGAACGAGACACCGGGTTCAACGTTGGATGCTGCACCATCACCGCCGCTGCTGCGACGCTCAGGACGGCTTACTAGGCCTCCTGATAGACTTCAGTACACAAATTTTTAGTGCACTTCACCCCGCCGGACTCAATTCTAAACAAGGGGTGAATGTGGTAAACCACTGTTGTTAGTATTGTTGTTCACCACTGTTGTTAGTACTGTTGTCACTGTTAGTACTGTTGTTCACTCTTGCATGTTGTTGTACTTGTCTGTGCATGCCTCAGCTGACTCCGCCCCTGGCTCCACCCTCATGGCTGGATATAAAGGTGGCTGCTCGGCAGCCCCCGGCCCTTTTGGATACCAGGCAACCACAAGAGGCATGCTCTGTTCTTTGGTAATAAAAGCCTGTCTGTTACTTTCTCAACTTCAGTCTTTTGTAGCAATTGATAGTGCATCACATATATACCCTTGAAAGCTACAGAGATTGTCTTGAAGACGTACACGGGGCAAAAAGTCTACCCCAAAGGAAAATTAAGGGTGAAAGTGATATACAAAGGCCAGGAAATACCTAAAATGGACTTATATGTATTGCCAGATGGAGGACCACCACTGCTAGGATGCGAATGGATCCGGAAGATACAATTAGATTGGCATTCCATACAGGCACTGAAGGTTGAGGCCAAAAAGGATGATGACGTCACACCTGGACGACTGTCAAAAATGCTAACTGATGCAAAAGAAGTGATCCAGGAGGGACTCGGAACACTAAAAGGCATAACAGCAATGATTAAAATAGATGAAAATACAAGCCCAAAGTTTCTTAAGGCCAGACCAGTGCCTTATGCGATCAGACTAGCCGTCGAAGCAGAGCTGGAAGGGTTGGAACGTTCAGGAGTACTGTCCAAAGTAGACTGGAGCGAGTGGGCTACACCCATCGTTCCTGTAATGAAGAGGTCATTGAGTAATACGCCTGGGGAACCAAAGAAGGTCCGCATCTGTGGGGATTTTAAGGTGACAGTGAGCCCAGTCCTTCACACGGTACAATATCCGCTTCCACGAATTGAGGATATTTTTGCCTCGCTACCTGGAGGTAAACGCTTCACCAAAATTGATCTAGCCCAGGCGTACTTGCAAATGGAGGTAGAAGAAGCCTCAAAACAATACCTCACGATCAACACTCATAAAGGTCTCTATCAATACAATCGGCTGGTGTTCGGGGTAGCATCGGCTCCGGCTATTTGGCAAAGGGCGATGGATCAAGTCCTGCAAGGGATTCCAGTGGCCCAGTGTTATTTGGACGACATCCTGTCACGGGCAAAAATGACAGTGATCACCTCGCCAACTTGGAGAAGGTGCTCACCAGATTAAAGGAATATGGGCTATGAGCTAATCGCCACAAGTGCGAGTTTTTCCAGAAGCAGATCTCATATTGTGGCCACGTCATTGATGAAGAGGGGTTACATAAGTCCCCTGAAAAGATTGAGGCAGTAGTCAAGGCTCCAGCACCGGAAAATGTGTCACAACTGAGGTCGTTCCTCGGGCTGGTAAACTACTACCATAAGTTCTGACCAAATTTGTCCACGGTATTACACCCACTGAACACCCTACTGCAAACAGGGGTACCATGGAAGTGGAATGATGAACGTAGACGAGCTTTCCAGAAGTGTAAAGAATTGATCACATCAAAAGAAGTGTTGGCCCATTTCAACCCAGCACTACCAATTCGTTTGGCATGTGATGCATCACCCTATGGTATTGGAGCAGTGCTGTCGCACAAATTCCCAGATGGGTTGGAGAGGCCAGTAGCCTTTGCGTCTCGGTCACTAACCTCAGCCGAGCGCAACTACGCCCAGATTGACAGGGAGGCCCTCAGCCTAGTATGGGGAGTAAAAAAATTCAACCGCTATCTGCAAGGGCAGAAGTTCACCTTGCTGACTGACCACCAACCACTTGTCTCCATCTTTAATCCTAAGAAGGGCGTTCCAGTGATGACTGCACAACGGTTACAAAGATGGTCCCTGTTTCTAGGGGCGAATCAATATGAAATAGAATATAATGGCACGAAACAGTATGGAAACGCTGATGAGCTATCACGCCTGCCACTGCCTACTGTGGAGGAAGCACCAGCAGTGGACCCTATCGAGATATTTTATTCATCTATAATTGAACGATTGCCAGTAACGAACGCGGATATAGAGAAGGAGACCCGCAATGATCCGACACTGTCTCGGGTATATGATTTGACGGTGAGGGGATGGCCAACACATGGCGACTCACTGTTGCCAGCATTCTCATCCAGAAGAGAACAGCTGTCAGTATGCCAGGGGACAGTGATGTGTGGATCCCGAGTGGTGATTCCACCCAAGTTAGGGGAGAGAGTGCTAAATGTGCTTCATGAAGGTCATCTGGGCGGGGTAAAAATGAAAAGCCTTGATAGGGCTTATGTGTGGTGGCCGGGGATCGATCAACAAATCGAAGACCTAACCAAGAGCTGCTCAGGATGCCAGAAGGTCCAAAATGCACCACCACATGCCCCTCTACACCCATGGGAGTGGCCCTCTTCTCCATGGCAACGGGTGCACATTGATTTTGCTGGTCCATTCATGGACTCAATGTTCTTAATAGCAGTGGATGCTCACTCAAAATGGCCTGAGGTGATAAAAATGTCCTCAACCACTACAGAGAAAACGATTGCAGTCCTACGGACCATATTTTCCAGGAACGGTTTGCCAGAGCAGATTTGCTCTGATAATGGACCACAGTTTGTGTCCGAAGAGTTTCGGAAATTTATGAGAAGGAATGGGGTCAGGCATTACACATCCGCCCCGTATCATCCAGCCACAAATGGATTGGCTGAGAGGTTCGTACAAACCTTTAAAAAGGCGATAAAGGCCATGTGCAACGATGAAATTCCACTACAGCATAAGGTGGACAATTTCCTATTAGCCTGCAGAAATGCGACACATGCAGTCACCAACCAGACCCCGGCCATGATGTTCTTTAACCGAAGGTTGAGATCTCGTCTGGATTTGCTCAGACCAAATGTGCGAAGAAATGTTGAGGATAAACAATTCCAGCACATCAATGAGAAGCCGACAAGGAGCTTCACTGTAGGACAACCAGTCTTGGCCCATGACTACCGAACAGAGAAATGGCAACCCGAAACGATATGCACAAGGCAGGGGCCATTAATGTACACAGTGGATGTCAGGGAGAACATTGTGAGACGCCACGGTGATCAGATCTTAGCGTCACAGGAACGAGTCAACCCCATGTCTCGAGTACCTGGGGATGAATCCGACATACCGGTAGCATCTACCTCAGAACCAGTAGCAGTGGAAACCGATGAACTAACCGACGAAAAGGGGCCAGAATCGCCTCCGCACCAAGAACAAGAACCTCAGGAAAGGCGCTGTCCCGAAAGGATCAGGAAGCCGCCCCAAAGACTGAATCTATAAATGGACTATTGTTGTTTAATGTACATGTTAAAGTGTTAATTGTTATTTGAATATTATGGGTACTGCTAATCTAAAAGGGGAGGAATTATAGTGTATGTACCTTTAAGAGAGAACTACTTTTACAGCCCCTGTATACTGTAGTACCGGCAGTGACCACACCTGTATATAAGCCTTGAGCATGCCTCTGTACCCCCAGTCTTGAGACTACCCTACTCCAGTAAATGCCTGTTGATTGTTAAGTTACAGCATCCGTGTGGTTATTGAAAAACATCATACTCTCAGAATCACGGATCAAACATTTACGACCCTCTGAGAGAAGAAATTCCTCCTCATCTCAGTTCTAAAAGGGCGACCCTTTATTCTAAAACAGTGCCCCCGCATTCTAGATTTCCCCACGAGGGGAAACATCCTCTCTGCATCTACCTTGTCAAGCCCCCTCAGTATCTTATATGTTTCAATAAGATCACCTCTTATTCTTCTAAATTCCAATGAGTATAGGCCCAGCCTGCTCAACCTTTCCTCATAAGTCAATCGCCTCATCTCAGGAATTAACCTAGTGAATCGTCTCTGAACTGCCTCCAATGCAAGTATATCCTTCCTTAAATAAGGAGACCAAAACTGTACGCAATACTCAAGGTGTGGTCTCACCAATACCCTGTACAGTTGTAGCAGGACTTCCCTGCTTTTATCCTCCAACCCCTTTGAAATAAAGCCAACATTCCATTTGCCTTTTTGATTACTTGCTGTACCTGCATGCTAACTTTTTGTGTTTCATGCACATGGACCTGGGTCCTTCTGAACTGTAGCATTTTGTAATCTCTTTCCATTTAAATAATAATTTGCTTTTTTATTTTTCCTGCCAAAGTATATAACCTCACACTTTCCCACATTATACTCCATCTGCCAAATGTTTGCCCACTCACTTAACCTGTCTATATCCCTTTGCAGGTTCTTTGAGTCCTCTGCACAACTTGCTTTCCCACCCATCTTTGTATCATCTGCAAACTTGGCTACATTACACTCGGTCCCTTCATTCAAGTCATTAATGTAGATTGTAAATAGTTGAGGCCCCAGCACGATCCCTGTGGCACCCCACTAGTTACTGTTTGCCAACCGGAAAATTACCCATTTATCCCGACTCTCTGCTTTCTGTTAGTTAGCCAATTCTCTATCCATGCTAATACATTACCCCCAATTCTGTGAGCTCTTACCTTATGCAGTAACCTTTTATGTGGCACTTTATCGAATGCCTTCTGGAAGTCCAAATACACCACATCCACTGGCTCACCCTTGTCCACCCTACTTGTTACATCCTCAAAGAACTCCAGCAAATTTGTTAAACATGATTTCCCTTTCATAAAACCATGCTGACTCTGCTTGACTGCATTATGATTTTCCAAATGCCCTGCTACTGCTTCCTTAATGAAGGACTCCAGCATTTTCCCAATGACAGATATTAGGCTAACTGGTCCATAGTTTCCAGCTTTCTGTCTCCCACCTTTCTTAAATAGGGGTGTTACATTTGTGGTTTTCCAATCCGCTGGGACCTATCCAGAGTCCAGGGAATTTTGGTATATTGCAACCAATGCATCCATTAAGTGGAAGCGGGTACTTAAACCACCACAGGATGGGACTGGCTTGATTCACCAGCTGCTCTTTACCTGTCATTCGTATTCCTATGTTCATAGCCAAGCTACACAATTCGACAACATTGTAATTTTAGTTATTAAATATATTTAGAAATTGCCTCACAATATGTGTTATTGCCGCATTGCCCAATTATTTGTGAAGCCTGTTAGTCCCTGAAATCTGTGGAGGCCTGCTCCACCGACACAAGTTTAGCAGAGTGGAACACTCAAAGAAAAGAATTAACTTGGCAGAAATATTATTAATTATATCAATCAGGATAGAGTCATGAATATAATGAGACTTGCCAGACATTTTGACCCCAATATCTCGCTCATATGTGCCTGGGGAGCCCTCAGTTGCTAGGTGCAAAGGATGGATAAATGGGCACAGACCCATGGTGCTGGTTCTCCGTCCCCTTCACGTTGCTTCTGGATTTTCAGGGCTTCTTCCAGGGAGGGTGGGGTGGTGAGCCTGCACCTACAACAGAAGTAATCTTTCTAATTGAATGGCAATAAAGTGAGTGGCCAAAAAGTACCTCCTAGCTCATTTTCAGCATGAAATGCAAGCTCAAAATTTATTTTGAGTCGCGCTAATCCTTGTGTTTGCCCCCTTCCCTCAAGTCAGTGGGTCTGAGAGGGAAGTAACAGGACATCTAACAAGATAAGTGGCTTATTTTCCTACAGGGACCCATTGGATCCTTGGAGTTGAAGGCCTTCTAGCTGTTTTGCTCTACAAGTAGAAAGCCTTCAGGCAGAGGGGAGTCACCTGTAGATGATGAAAGGTGCCGGCAGACAGGGTCCGGGTTCTACTTCCAACTGCGAATCACTGCCACACTCTGCCAGCCTGCTGTTGGCCGGCACTGGGCCCGAAGTCAGGGACCTGCCGAGCATTTCCACCCGGAGCTGGATGGGGAGCTCAATGAGAATGTGAACGGCGAGCTAGAGCCCGACCTGGCATCAAAGGTAAATGGATGGTTGGGGATTGACTGAGGGTGGGGAACTGGGCCCTGGGACTGAAAGGTGAGGGGAGCAACCGAGACTATTGATCAATTTGAGGGCATGGGGTGGGCATCGGGGTGGGTTTGGGGAGGTGGGGTGGGTTTGGGGTGTGGGGTGGGTTTGGGGGGTTGGGGTGGGTTTGGGGATGTGGGGTGGGTTTGGGGGTGTGGGGTGGGTTTGGGGGGTGGGGTGGGTATCAGGGTGGGTTTGGGGGTGTGGGGTGGATTTGGGGGGTGGGGTGGGTATCAGGGTGGGTTTGGGGGTGTGGGATGGGTTTGGGCGTGTGGGGTGGGTATCAGGGTGGGTTTGGGGGTGTGGGGTGGATTTGGGGGGTGGGGTGGGTATCAGGGTGGGTTTGGGGGTGTGGGGTGGGTTTGGGGGGGTGGGGTGGATATCGGGGTGGGTTTGGGGGTGTGGGGTGGTTATAGAATCACTGTTGGAGCAAAGGGAGGATTTCGATCCGCGCCGCGCTGCTACTGCACCGGAAATGGCTTCAGATTTGAATCCAACCAACCCCCATCTCGCCCCATTTTTATTTACATTGAAGTCAATGGGTGAGATGTAAAATGGGCTCTCAATTCACTATCACCCGTTTTATAACATCACACAAAGTCAAAAAACTGCCCCAGTGAACTAGAACTATCCTCTCACAGCCCAGATTTGTCCAGTGATGGGGGAGGGGGTCCTCTCTCTCTCTCTTTCTCTCTCTCTCGCTCTCCTCTCTCTCTGTCTCCCTCTCTCTCTGACTGTCTATCCCTCTCTCTGTGTCTCCCTCTCTCCCTGTCTCTCCCTCTATCTGTCATTCTCTGCCTCTGTCTCTCTCTATCAGTCTCTCTCTATATATATCAGTATCTCTCTATCTGTCTCTCTCTCTCTCTCTGGGCTGGATTTTCATTCAGAAGTCGGTAAGGAGGCGGGACTACAACTTTCGGGTTGTAGTCCCGCCTCCATCGAGATGCGGTCAATCCACGCGATTTTAACTTGATTGACCTTGTTGAGCCCACCCAGCATGCTCAGCAGGCCAATTAAGGGCCACCCGGCAACAGGTGACGTAACAGACTGAAATTTCATCCGTCAAGACGTGTTGACAGATGAAATATCAGTGTTTCACAGCTGTTTGAAGCTGTCAACCACTGACAGTCTTACTTCTAACATGAGTCCTTCTACGCAGACTCAGTTAGAAATCTCACCGGCACTGAAAGCTGCAGGCTGTCACTTTTGACAGATCGCAGCCATTCTGCTTTCTGTGCTGGCTGAATGATGGACTCCCGAAACCTAGAGGAAGGAAGGCTAAAAAGGTAAGTACAGGTAATTTAAACTTCTTTACACACTTTAGACACACCAAACACACTTACCTTTGCACTCATGCACCCATCACTCACCTGAACATCGACATCTCGACCCCGCCAAGCCCTTCAACCCGATGGCCCGACTCCTCTAACTTGGCGTGGTTTGGAGCCGTCAGGAATCCCACACGACAACCTTCAAAATAGGGATTAAGCTAAAAACTGGCTGTTAACTACCTGTTAACAGGCAGTTAATTGGCATGAATCCCTTCCCGCCTCAGGTTGGCGGGTCCCAGTGCGGGGCGAGTACCCACCTCCTTTGAAACTTACATGGAGGCGGGTTTTGGGCGGGATGGTGTCGGGACCCCCGAATTCGGGAATTTAACCATCGCACGCCTCCAATCCCAACTCCACGGCACACTGAAAATCAACCCCTCTGTCTCTGTCTCTCTCCGTCCAGTACTTGCCCTATGGGTGAGATTGGGAACCCATTACCTGGGGTTCATTGGCCATGGACTTGTACTAAAACAATTCAGTGACACCTCCGTAGCCCATTGCACACTGGACATAATGCTACTCTCCATGCTCCATTGGGTAATGCTTCACCAGTAATGTCAATTCTCGCAAATTAATTGGGAGACACGTGATTTTTAATGAAAAATTACCACAACTTACTGAAGGGGTTAACAGGGTCAGTGCGAAATTGCTGTGCTTAAGAAAAACAACTGCGAAAAGGTCCGATGATTGAATTATGTGGAAGTGGTGACATGTGACCTCTGCGGTTTCGCAGATGATTGAACAATAACAGGTCAAAGGGCTCACTTGATTGATACTGGCCGTTAGGAGATAAGGGAAGTCACAAGATGAGCACCTGTTGGCTCCATTGTATAAACTTTGATGTAATTTAAAGAAAGGTCACGTGAAAGTATGACAAGAACCGTGGATAACGAGGGAAATTAGGGACAGCATAAAATCAAAAAAAAGGGCATATCAACTGGCAAAAAAAAGCACCAGACCGGAAGATTGGGGGCAGTACAAGATACAGCAAAAGAGGACAAAGGGATTAATCAGGAAGGGGAAAATAGAATACGAAAGTAAACTTGCAGCAAACATAAAGACAGACTGCAAAAGCTTTTATCGGTATATCAGGAGGAAAAGACTGGTAAAATCCCAAGTCGGTCCCTTGCAGTCCGATTCGGGAGAATATATAATGGAGAATAAGGAAATGGCAGACCAATTAAACTCATACTTTGGTTCTGTATTCACAAAGGAGGACACAAATAACCTCCCAGGAATATCGGCAAACATAGGGACTAATGAGAGGGAGGAGCTGACAGAAATTAGTATCTCTAGGGATATGGTGTTGGGTAAGTTGAGGGGACTGAAGGCCGACAAATCCCCGGGGCCTGATAAACTACATCCTAGGGTACTTAAGGAGGTGGCCCTGGAGATAGCAGATGCTCTAAGGATCATCTTCCGGAACTCCATTGACTCGGGAACAGTACCCGTGGATTGGAGGGTAGCTAATGTTACCCCAATATTTAAAAAGGGGGGTAGAGAGAAAGCAGGGAATTATAGACCAGTAAGCCTTACATCGGTTGTGGGCAAAATGCTAGAGTCCATTATTAAGGATAAAATAGCGGAGCACTTGACAAATGGGGAAAGGATCGGACAGAGTCAACATGGATTTACAAAGGGTAAATCGTGTTTGACTAATCTGCTGGAATTTTTTGAGGAAGTAACTGGTAAAATAGATGGGGGAGAGCCAGTGGATGTGGTGTACCTTGACTTCCAGAAAGCCTTCGATAAGGTTCCACACAAAAGATTATCATGCAAAATTAAGGCTCATGGAATTGGGGGCAAAGTATTAACGTGGATAGAGAACTGGCTGGCAGATAGAAAACAGAGAGTTGGAATAAACGGCTCGTTTTCGGAGTGGCAGGCAGTGACCAGCGGGGTGCCGCAAGGATCTGTCCTGGGACCCCAGCTGTTCACAATATATATAAATGATCTGGATCAGGGAATTGGATGCAATATTTCCAAATTCGCTGACGACACTAAACTAGGAGGAGGGGTGGGCTCTGATGAGGATGTCAGGAGGCTACAGTGCGATTTGGACAGGTTGGGGGAATGGGCGGATACGTGGCAGATGCACTATAATGTGGATAAATGCGAGGTTATCCACTTTGGGGGTAAAAACAGGAGGGTAGATTATTATCTAAATGGCAATAGATTGGGAGATGGGGAAGTGCAGAGGGACCTGGGTGTTCTTGTGCACCAGTCACTGAAGGAGAGCATGCAGGTGCAACAGGCGATTAAGAAGGCAAATGGTATGTTGGCCTTCATATCAAGGGGGTTCGAGTATAGGAATAGGGATACCTTACTACAGCTGTACAAGGTGCTGGTGAGACCGCATCTGGAGTATTGTGTACAGTTTTGGTCGCCCCATCTGCGGAAGGATGTTCTTGCCATGGAAAGAGTGCAACGGCGATTCACCAGGCTGATACCTGGAATGGCGGGAATGACCTACGAAGAGAGATTAAATAGTTTGGGCTTGTACTCACTGGAGTTTAGAAGATTGAGAGGGGATCTCATCGAAACATATAAAATTATGGCAGGCCTGGACAGGCTGAATTCAGAGAGAATGTTTCCAATGGCCGGGGAGCACAGAACCAGGGGCCACAGTCTAAAAATAGCGGGCAAATCATTTAAAACAGAGATGAGGAAGAATTTCTTCACTCAAAGAGTGGTGAGCCTGTGGAATTCCCTGCCACAGAGGGCTGTGAAGGCTAATTCAATAAATATTTTCAAGAGAGAATTGGATATATTTCTGAAGGCTAAGGGGATTAAGGGTTACGGAGAAAAGGCGGGGACGGGGTACTGAACTGGTAAGATCAGCTATGATCTCAGACGAAGATCAGCCATGATCTCATTGAATGGCGGAGCAGGCTCGAAGGGCCGAATGGCCTACTCCTGTTCCTATCTCTATGTTTCTAAGATGAGCACCTGGTGGCTCCATTGTATAAACTTTGATGTAATTTGAAGAAAGGTCATGCGAAAGTATGAATCATTGTGGTTTGGTGTCATAAATACTGAGATTTGTAAGCATTCAGAGAGACAGCCAGGGATGAGCTGCCGGAGCTCTAGCTGTTCTCCCTGATCAGCCATTAGATATCTCCGCGGACTGTTTGTATTGTACTGTTAAACAAGTTTGTGTTTTAAATTGTACTGTTGAACAATTTTGTGTTTTAAATAAACTGCTCGGCTTTTCACCATTTACAGGCTAGTGTACGGATTTAATTAATTTTACTTTTGCCACAACATGTGGCGTAGTCGGCAGGATACATCGAAACATGGATGGACAGTGACCAAGAGGACACGAGCGGGTGAGTAGATTTGGAATACCACCCGGAATATTATGTGATTCAGGCAGCCACCTGTCTGTCTACGGAGCGAGTATCTGAATCGTGCCGAGCCTGTGAATTGGTAAAAGAGACACACCTAGACTTAGAGTGAGTATAGTCTTAATTTACGCGTAAATTATAGTATTGGAAGGGACATTGTCATTGCGATAAAAGACGGTAGATAAACTGTGTGAATTTTGAGTCCAGTCTTTTGTTTCTCATAATTGAGATTATTAGGAGGAATATTTTTGGAGACAGGATTTAAGTGGTGTGTAAGAGAAACGAGTGTCCCCGTCGCTTCAATTGTCATAAATAATCTCAATCGCCTAGCTTGAGCCGGAAGTAAGAGGGCAAATGTCCCACATGATGGTCAAGGTTTAATAGGTCGAAGGGAACACCGAGAGGACAAGGTGACGGTGGAAACCCGTGAGTGAATGTCTGATACGCATGAACTGGTGTGAGAATTGAGGGATGATCCCATCATGATAAATAAGTGGCGGAATAGAAGTAGGCCGTGTGAAGAGACTCATTCGCAGAGGAAGCGAGGGAAGGTCAGATCACATAATGGCGTCGGGGAAAGACCTTAAATGAGGGCTGGAAGTGTCTCTTAGTAGGTTCTATGCAGACGACCAGAAGGGCTTAATAGACAAAATGATTAAAGATGGGTGGGATCAGTAAGAATTCGCAATAATTTACAGCTCCGAAGATTAATTTCTTTGATCAAAGAATCCCTGGGTGAGACACCTGTAAAAATTTCAGGAATCAAAAATGGCCGTTTGAGGATGTAACTGGTAAAATAGATAAGGGAGAACCAGTGGATGTGGTTTATTTGGACTTTCAGAAGACTTTCGATAAGGTCCCGCATAAGAGATTAGCATGCAAAATTAAGGCACATGGGATTGGGGGCAAGGTATTGACTTGGATAGAGAACTGGTTGGCGGACAGAAAGCAAAGAGTTGGAATAAACGGGTCATTTTCCGAGTGGCATGCAGTGACTAGTGGGGTACCGCAAGGATCGGTCCTAGGACCCCAGCTGTTCACAATATATATTAATGATCTGGACGAGGGAATTGGATGTAATATCTCCAAATTTGCAGACGACACAAAGCTGGGTGGGAGGGTATGCTGTGAGGAGGATGTCGTGAAACTCCAGTACGATTTGGACAGGTTGGGTGATTGGGCAGAAACATGGCAAATGCACTATAATGTGGATAAATGTGAGGTTATCCACTTTGTTCAGAAGAATGAGAGGCGATCTTATTGAAACATATAAGATTGTGAAGGGGTTGGATCGGGTGGATGCGGGGAGGATGTTCCCGATGATGGGTGAAACTAGAACTAGGGGGCATAGTCTTAGAATAAGGGGCTGCTCTTTCAAAACTGAGATGAGGAGGAACTACTTCACTCAGAGGCTGGTAGGTCCATGGAATATGCTGCACCAAAAAGCTGTAGAAGCTACATCATTACATAAATTTAAAACAGAAATAGACAGTTTCCTAGAAGTAAAGGGAATTAAGGGTTACGGGGAGCGGGCAGGAATTTGAACATGAGACTAGGTTCGGATCGGTCATGGCACTGTGGGTAGCGGAGCGGGCCCAGGGGCCGTGCAGTCTAATCCTGCTCCTATTTCGTGTGTCAAATTCTGTCAGATTCAGGAGATGGATCTATGATAGTGGATTGGCAGTTAGGATCCGATCAGCCATGATCTTATTGAATGGCGGAGCAGGCTCGAGGGGCCGATTGGCCTACTCCTGCTCCTATTTCTTATGTTCTTATGCTCTTATGTTCTACTTCAAGAGAAGTATTGGCTCACTACAAACCATCACTACTGATAAGACTGGCGTGTGATGCGTCTCCCTACGGCATTGGAGTGGTACTGTCACATAAATTCCTTGATGGTTCAGAGAGGCTGATAGCTTTTGCATCACGCTCGTTAACTTCAGCCGAGCGTAACTACGCCCAGATTGACAGAGAGGCCCTCAGCCTGGTGTGGGGGGTGAAGAAGTTCAATCACTACCTGCACGGTCAGAAATTTACTCTACTAACTGATCATCAACCTCTTGTCTCCATTTTCAACCCTCAGAAGGGCGTCCTGATAACGACAGCACAACGGCTACAGAGGTGGTCCCTTTTCCTAGGGGCACACCAATATGACATCGAGTACAAAGGTACTAAACATCATGGGAATGCTGATGGATTGTCGCGCCTACCGTTGCCGACGGTGGAAGAAGCACCTGCAGTGGATCCTGTGGAGATATTCCACTCGACCATAGTCGAATGTCTATCTGTGATGAATGCAAACATAGAAAAGGAAACACGAAATGACCCGACACTCTCCTGGGTCTATGATTTAACGGTGAAGGGATGGCCAGCACATGGCGAACCACTGTTGCCAGCATTCTCGCCGAGAAGAGAACAGCTGTCAGTGTGCAGAGGAACCTTGATGTATGGATCCAGAGTAGTAATTCCACCCAAATTGAAGGATAGAGTGCTCAATGAGCTTCATGAGGGTCATCTGGGAGGGGTAAAAATGAAGAACTTAGCCAGAGCGTTTGTGTGGTGGCCGGGAATCGATAGAGAAATCGAAGAGATGACCAAGAGCTGTACAGGATGCCAGAAGGTCCAAAACGCCCCACCACAAGCCCCTCTACATCCATGGGAGTGGCCCTCATCTCCATGGCAAAGGGTGCACATTGATTTTGCTGGTCCATTTATGGACTCGATGTTTTTAATTGCGGTGGATGCACATTCAAAGTGGCCAGAGGTAATAAAAATGTCCTCAACCACCACAGAAAAAACTATCACAGTCTTACGAACCATATTCGCCAGAAATGGGCTGCCTGAACAGATTTGCTCCGACAATGGACCACAGTTTGTGTCTGAAGAGTTCCGGAGGTTCTTAAAGAACAATGGTGTTAAACATTACACATCCGCCCCATATCATCCAGCCACCAATGGATTGGCTGAGAGGTTTGTTCAAACATTCAAGAAGGCTATCAAGGCAATGTGTAATGAAGACATACCCCTACAACACAAGGTGGATAACTTCTTGTTTGCCTTCCGGAATGCGACACATGCGGTTACCAACCAAACTCCAGCCATGATGTTCTTCAATCGAAGACTACGATGCCGCTTGGATTTGGTTAAGCCAAACATCAGAAGAGATGTGGAGAACAGGCAGTTTCAGAATATGAATGAAAGGCCGACCAGGAGTTTTAAGATAGGTCAACCAGTTTTGGCCCGGGACCACCGCACAGAGAAATGGCAGCCAGGAATGATCTGTACACGGCAAGGACCTCTAATGTATACCATGGACGTTGGAGAGAGCTTTGTAAGACGCCATGCTGACCAGATTCTAGAGTCACTGGAAAACGTCAATTCCACACCACGATCCGATACACCTGGTGATGAAACCGAAGTACCAATTGCATCTACCTCAGAATCAGGAATATTGGAAGCAGACGAACCCAACAATGACGTTGATTCCGAATCAACTCTGCCAGAAGAACCTGATACCCCAAAGAGGCGTTATCCAGACAGAATCAGGAAGCCTCCTCAAAGACTGAACTTATAATTGCTTAACTTCTGCTAATGTATATGACAACTGTAATTGTAAATATGTTGTTTAATTATTAATCGAATGTTATGTACTGTTTAGCTAAAAGGGGAGGAATTGTAGTGTATGTACTTTGCAGAAGGAACTATATTCTGCAGCCCCTGTATACTGCAGTACCAGTAGTGACCACCCCTGTATATAAGCCTGTGTAGTAACTTTGCATAGTTAGTTGCAGTTTGTCTCCACTCAGTAAAGACCTGTTGTAACCAACTCCTGCAGTCCGTGTCTCAATTACACACGGACATAGTAACTTTATTATGTAGATTTGGAATTAATCATTTATAATTTATGCACAAGGGTGATTAGTTGATTTTGTGATGTAATATTGGACACATATATGGATAAAGTTGAATTGGAAAGTTTGCTTTGTGGTGGCTTTTATTTCAGCATTGTGGCCAAAAGGATGCTGAGATGGTCAGTAACAGAGGGAAGGTAAGGTGTGGGACTAATGTTGCAAGGGGAATTGGGGTTGTGGTCACTGGTACCGCAGGTGGATGATTCGATCCCAGATATCCCAGCCAGAAATGGGCTGTTTGGGTTGCCTCCTTCCTTCTGCTTCCTCCTCCTCCTCTTCCGCTTCCTCCACTTCCGCTTCCTCCTCTTCTGCTTTTTCCTCTTCCTCCTCCTCTTCTTCCTCCTCCTCCTCTTCTTCTTCCTCTGCCTCTGCTTCCTCCTCGTCTCCTTCTGCTTCTTCCTCTTCCTTCTCCTCCTCCCTCTGTGACCAGCTTGTCCCTTTTGCTGCCTCTGCTCCATCTCAATGTCATACTGTGCAGCCCAAGGGAGACTGCAACTAGAGCCCCCAGGACTGGGAGTAAGTGGTCTTCTCAGGGGCCTTCCTTTAAGAGCCAAAGCCTTGCAAATGACCAACAGCACTCACTGCACTCACTGCACACTTTAACAACTTTTAAAATGTCTTACACCAAGCCAATACTCAAATAAACTGTATAGGAACCAGAAAGCAAAAGGCAACTTGCCTCAAAGTTGCGTGTGTCCCTTTAAATAGCACTGGCAGGGAGGTTCGTTGTGCAGCTGAATGCATGTTCAGTTGTGCGTGCTTTGAAGAGGGCGTACAGTCGAGTGGCGACGTCTAAAATAGCAGGTTGTGCGTCAACTCTGTGTTACAAGCTGATTGTGAAGTCACGATCTGCCTCATTTGCATTCTTTTGCTGAATGTAGCCACAGGCTGCGCTAACGAGCTGTCCAAAATGGCGACCGCCATGTTCCGTGCCGGAAGTGGCCGGAAGCGAGGTGGCCACCTGTTTTCTGCCAAAACCGGCCTTAAATGCCGGCGCCGGGAGGAGGAATTTCATGGCCAAAGTGTTATCAATGTCCCTCCCCGCAATTTGTCCAGTTGTTGAACTGGTCCAGAGCACCTGAAGTGCACTATGTCTGTCCAGGCTCAGGCATACTCTCTTGCAGGGCCTTGTGCTGGGAAGCAGAGGTGGGTACTCAGGCACAGATGCAGGCCTGTGAGAACTAAGTGAAAGCTTTTTGTATTTATTCCCAAATTCAGGCAGTTTCTGTTTAGAGTACTGCCAAGCAAAAGTCAGAATAAATGCACAATAGCAGGAGATGGGTTGCAACCAATGTTGATTGACAGTAACACTCTGCAACTGCTTTAACTAGAAGATGCTAATTCAAACCCAGTGTGAATGGTTCTGCCATTAGGAATAATGAAGACATCGGGGTGGAAATTTTCGATTCCACAACCACTGGCGTGCCAACAGTGCGCATCCCAACGGCAGGTTTGCGGTCATCCAAAAGTTGGTCCTCGGGCCTCATTTGCTTAATTTGGGCACAGGCAGATTTCACCTTTTCCAATGATGAATGTTGGGCTGCGTGTCTTGCCAGCTGGTTGTTTATCCTTTGCTTCACAGAGACAACAGTCCTGAGAGGTGAAGTGGAGCAGCAGTGGGTGGGGATCGATCACGAATGCTATGGCTCTGGGAAGCACTCCTGCTTCTCCTGGCTCCACAGGAACATTTTGTTTCAAAATTTAAAAAAATTCAATGCTTCCCACATTCCGCTTAAGAATCCCAAGCGGAGCAGGCCCAGCTCCTGCTCCGCTCAATCCAAACCAACATGGTGGCCTAAAATGCCCGTTTTAAGCAGCTGCCTGGGGCACCTACACCTTTTATGTTGAAATTTGGTGATTCATGGCTGGTGCCATCACCAATAAGACAGTAAGCCAGTGCCCCCTTTTAACGGGGCACAATCAATAAACCGCAAATTAAACCAAATTAAAATGAAACTTAACAAATCAAATCAAAATTTTGTTTTGGGGTGTGATGAAACACTCCAGACCCTCCAGTGCCCACCGGTCATGGAAGATCTCAAGCGTACCGGTGGACACCGCGTGCTCCATCTCCAGGGACACTCAGGCACGAACATAACCACGGAAGAGATGCAGGCAGTCGGGCCGAACGACCCCCTCGACCACCCGCTGCGTCGACCTGTTAATGGCCAACTTGGCCAGACCCAGAGGTCCTCCGATCTGCACGCCCTGGGGCATCTACAAAGCTGTAACCTATTTGCCTATTGGGTGCATGAAGTTGCGCCTCGAAATAGGTCCTTTATGCCTCTGGTTTCCAGCTGGAAAACAGGCACAGCAAGAAGCAATTTCTACCCCAATAACTTTCACAGTGGCAACTATATTTCACAAGCTCATGTTGTGACCAACGAATCTTATTTATAGACAAAGACAGATTGACACCCTTTTCCGGCTCTGCACTTCAATGTCAAACAGGTTGTTTGTAAGAACATAAGAATTAGGAGCAGGAGTAGGCCATACAGGCCCTCTAGCCTGCTCCGGCATTCAATAAGATCATGGCTGATCATCGACCTCAACTCCACTTTCCCACCCGATCGCCATATCTCTTCATTCCCCTAGAGACCAAAAATCTATCTGTCTCATAGAAACATAGAAGATAGGAGCAGGAGTAGGCTATTTGGCCCCTCGAGCCTGCTCCGCCATTCAATGTGATCATGGCTGATCATCCAAATTCAGTACCCGGTCCCTGCTTTCTCCCCATAACCCTTGATCCCTTTAGCTTTAAGAAATATATCCAACTCCTTCTTGAATATATTTATTGAACTGGCCTCCACCGCATTCTGTGGTAGAGAGTTCCACAGGTTCACCACTCTCTGGGTGAAGAAATTCCTCCTCATTTCTGTCCTAAATGGCCTACCCTTTTTCCTTAGACTGTGTCCCCTGGTTCTGGACTCCCCGACCATCGGGAACATCCTTCCTGCATCTAGTCTGTCCAGTCCTGTCAGAATTTTATAAGTTTCAATGAGATCACCTCTCATTCTTCTAAACTCCAGTGAGTACAAGACCAATCGAACCAATCTCTCCTCATACGTCATTCCTGCCATCCCAGGTATCAGCCTGGTGAATCTTCGCTGCACTCCTTCCATGGCATATGGCGACAGAAACTGCACACAATACTCAAGATGTGCTCTCACCAAGGCCCTGTACAACTGCAGCAAGACATCCTTGTTCCTGTACTCAAACCCTCTTGCTACGAAGGCCAACATACCATTTGCCTTCTTAACCGCCTGCTGCACCTGCATGCTTACCTTCAGCGACTGGTGCACAAGGACACCCAGGTCTCGTTGCAGTTCCCCTTCTCCCAATCTATTGCCATTTAGATAATAATCTGCCTTCCTGTTTTTGCCACCAAAGTGGATAACCTCACATTTATCCACGTTATATTGCAGCTGCCATGCTTCTGCCCAATCAACCAACATGTCCAAATCATCCTGGAGTTTCTCGACATTCTCCTCACAGCACACACGCCCACCCAGCTTAGTGTTGTCTGCAAATTTGGAGATATTACATCTAGTTCCCTTGTCCAGATCATTTATATATATTGTGAATAGCTGGGGTCCAAGGACCAATCCCTGCGGTACCCCACTAGTCACTGCCTGCCATTCGGAAAAAGACCCGTTTATTCCAACTCTTTGCTTTCTGTCTGCCAACCAGTTCTCTATCCAACTCAATACCTTGCCCCCAATCCCATGTGCCTTAGCTTTGCATGCTAATCTCTTATGCGGAACCTTATCGAAGGCCTTCTGAAAGTCCAGATACACCACATCCACTGGTTCTCCCTTATCTATTTTACCAGTTACATCCTCAAAAAATTCAAGTAGATTAGTCAAGCACGATTTACCTTTTGTGAATCCATGTTGACTTTGTCCGATCCTGTCACTGTTTTCCAAGTGCTCTGCTATTACATCTTTTATAATGGACTCTAGCATTTTCCCCACTACCGATGTCAGGCTTACCGGTCTGTAATTCCCCGTTTTCTCTCTACCACCTTTTTGAATAGTGGGGTAACATTAGCTACCCTCCAATCCATGGGTACTGTTCCAGGTTCCATCGAATGTTAGAAGATGATCAGCAATGCATCTACTATTTCTAGGGCCACTTCCTTAAGTACCCTAGGATGTAGATTATCAGGCCCTGGGGATTTATCGGCCTTCAGCCCCATCAGTTTCCCGAACACCATTTCCCTACAAATACTGATTTCTTTCAGTTCCACCCTTTCATCAGACCCTATGTTCCCCGGCATCTCTGGGAGGTTATTTGTGTCCTCCTTTGTGAAGACAGAACCAAAATATGTATTTAGTTGGTCTGCCAATTCTTTGTTCCCCATTATAAATTCCCCTGATTCTGACTGCAAGGGACCTACGCTTGACTTCACCAATCTTTTTCTCTTCACATATCTATAAAAGCTTTAACAGTCAGTTTTTATGTTTCCTGCAAGCTTACTCTCATATTCTATTTTCCGCTTCTTAATTAATCTCTTTGTCCTCCTTTGTTGAATCCAAAACTGATCCCAATCCTCAGGATTATTGCTTTTTCTGGCCAATTTATATGTCCTCTCCTTGGATCTTATGCTATCCCTAATTTCCCTTGTTAGCCACGGTTGAGTCACCTTTTTTGTTTTATTTTTATGCCAAACTGTGATGAACAAATTCTGTAGTTCATCCATACGGTCTTTGAATGTTTGCCATTGCCTATCCACCGTCAACCCTTTGAGTGACATTCCCCAATCAATCCTACCCAACTCGCGCCTCAGACCATCGTAGTTTCCTTTATTTAAATTTAGGACCCTAGTCTATGAGTCAACGATTTCATTTTCCATCTTAATGAAGAATTCGATCATACTATGATCGCTCTGACCCAAGGGGCCTCGTACAACAAGATTGCTAATTAATCCTTTCTCGTTACATAATACCGAGTCTAAGATGGCCTGATCTCTGGTTGTTTCCTCGACATATTGGTCCAGGAAACCATCCCGTAAACACTCCAGGAATTCTTCCTCCACAGTATTGTTACTAATTTGGTTGGCCCAATCTATATGTAGATTAAAGTCACCCATGATGACTGCTGTGCCCTTATTGCACGCTTCTTTAATTTCCCTTTTAATGCCATCCCCAACCTCCGCCTTACTGTTGGGAGGTCTATATACCACTCCCACTAATGTTTTTTTCCCCTTAGTATTTCTCAATTCTACTCATACAGATTCCACATCCTCAGAGCTAATATCCTTCATTACAATTGTATTAATCCCTTCTTTAACCAGTAATGCTACCCCACATCGCTTTCCTTTTTGCCTATCTTTCCTGAATATCGAATACCCCTGGATGTTGAGTTCCCAGTCTTGGCCATCCTTGAGCCACGTTGCCGTAATCCCAACCAAATCATATTCATTTACCTCTATTTACGCAACCATTTCATCCACCTTATTACGAATGCTCCTCGCATTAAGACACAAAGCTTTCAGGCTTGTTTTTTTAACGCTCTTAGACCTATTAGAATTATTACTTACTGTGGCCATGTTTGATTTAAACCATTGATTTCTCTGACTGCCACTTTTATTTTTCTCCTTCCTATCTTTTGCTTTTATCCTTGTTTCCCTTTCCTCTGTCTCCCTGTTCCGGTTCCCAACCCCCTGCCATTTTAGTTTAAACCCTCCCCCAGAGCACTAGCAAACACCCCCCTAGGACATTGGTCCCGGCCCTGCCCAGGTGCAAACCGTCCGGTTTTTAACTGGTCCTACCTCCCCCAGAACCGGTTCCAATATCCCAGGAACTTGAATCCCTCCCCGTTGCACCATTCCTCTAGCCATGTATTCATCTGAAATATCCTTCTATTTCTACTCTGACTAGCACGTGGCACTGGTAGCAATCTTGAGATTACTACCTTTGAGGTCCTATTTTTAAAATTACCTCCTAGCTCCCTATATTCAGCTTTTAGGACCTCATCCCGGTTTTTACCTATATCGTTGGTACCTATATGCACCACGACAACTGGCTGTTCACCGTCCCCTTCCAAGATGTTCTACAGCCGCTCTGAGACATCCTTGACCCTTGCACCAGGGAGGCAACACACCATCCTGGAGTCTCGTTTGCGGCCGCAGAAATGCCTATCTATTCCCCTTACAATAGAATCCCCTATTACTATAGCTCTACCCTTCTTTTTCCTCCCGTTCTGTGCAGCAGAGCCACCCCTGGTGCCAGGAAGTTGGCTGCTGCTGCTTTCCTCTGATAAGCCATCCCCCCCAACAGTACTCAAGGTGGTGTATCTGTTTGAGAGGGGGATGTCCACAGGGGACCCCTGCACTACCTGCCTGTGCTTAGTACTCTTCCTGTTGGTCACCCATTCCCTTTCTGCCTGTCCAACCTCTACCTGCGGTGTGTCCAACTCCGTAAACATGCTATTCATGACGTCCCAAGCATTGCGAACGCTCCAATATGCATCCAATCGCAGCTCCAGCGCTGCAATGCGGTCTGTCAGTAGTTGCAGCTGGATGCACTACCTGCAGACGTAGTTGTCATGGACACAGGAAGTGTCCCTGAGTTCCCACATATCGCAGGAGGAGCATACCATGTGGCCAGGCTGTCCTGGCATGACTTACCCTTTAATTATTTGAAATTAAATTAAATCAATCAATCCCACTAATTACACTACAGTTAAATGGTTTACCAACAGTCCCCGCTACACCAGAGAGACCTTAGTAACTATAAACCACAGAGTTTAAGTTTAAAAAGAGAGAAATACTCACTAACCAATCACCTACCTGCTATCTGGTGGCGTCACGCTTCAATTACTTTTTACTTCTCTCCCTCCCTCTGAGCTCGGAGACTGGAGACTGGTACACCTCACCTGAACTCTGGCGCCCTTTTTAAACCGCTGCTCAGCCTCGTCCCTCGCAGGTCCGCACCGCCGCCGCCGCCTCCGCTGCTGCTGTGGGGCCTCACCTGAACTCTGTGCCCTTTTTAAACCGCCGCTCAGCCTCGTCCCTCGCAGGTCCTTGAATACACTCAACGACTGAGCATCCTGTGGATCCTCTGGGGCAGAGAATTCCAAAGATTCACAACCCTCTGAGTGAAGAAATTCCTCCTCATCTCAGTCTTAAATGGCCTACCCCTTATCCTGAGACTGTGCCCCCTAGTTCTAGACACTCCAGCCAGGGGAAACAACCTCTCGGCATCTACCCTGTCAATCCCCCTCAGAACCTTTCATGTTTCAATGAGATCACCTCTCATTCTTCTAAACTCCATAGAGTATAGGCCCAATCTACTCAATCTCTCATCATAGGACAACCCTCTCATCAAAGTCTAGTATTATTTCCTTCACAGAGTCAACAGAAATCTCTCACTGAAGGCAGGCACAAAAATTGTCTTTAAATTATTGAAATTGATAAGGAAATGCACACTATAGAGAGATTTGTAGATTTGAAAGAGGTAAGGTCCTTAGGCTTGTCAAATGAGAGACCCACTGTGTAGCAGGGTAGCAGGGCTTGACAGTATTGGGGAAATTTTCAACTGTCAGCTCTCCCATTTCTCACCTGAAAAATGGGGGACTGAAAGAGGAGAATTCAGTGGCCACATTGGATGCCTATTTGCCCACCTGATTCAATTTTCAGACAGGCTTTTAAATGGGTGTCCAGCACTCCTGCCCAAAACAGTTGAGAGGTCATTTCAATTTGCAAATTGGAGCTCTATGCCAGTTTTAGGACCCCAATTGCAATTTTAACGTATACATGAGTGGACTATGTGCCGTGTATGCAAGTCCCAGTTGTACCAACCTTTGAACCCTCCTTAAAGGGACCACTGCAGATCGCTCAGGATAAGTTTGTGAGTTTTTTGAAACTCTGCCACACTCCTGGTGGACTCCTCAGCAGAAGCTAGGGAGCTTCATTGGCTATAATATGGTAACTTTGCTGAGAATGTAGTAATGATCTCAAGGCCAGAAGATTGACTGAACCCAGCCAGGGGTGGGTGGATCTCAATGCAATGCCAAAGACGTGCCCTAAATCAGTTACTGCAGATAATTGAGACAATGGAACTCTTGGCCCAGTATTCCTCTCCCTTTTGCAGAAAGTTTGTGGCCTAGAAATCCAATAAAGCCCGAAAATGGGCGGTGCCACCATGGGGCAAGGTTTGCTAGTGCCCGTAAAATGATCGCAGGCAGCACTGTGCTGCCTGCTGATTTCAATGGTTGCAGTGCATAGCCTAGCGTGGATCGCGTTGCTTCAAATCAAATCAAATCAACTTTTATTGTCATTGTAGTGCACAAGTGCAGTACAACGAAATGTAGGCTTGCGGCTCCCGAGAGTGTACATTTGGATTAAGACATTTAAACATTCAACATACATTTGGCTTGTAGTATATTAACATAAATATAACCATAATAAAGTGCATTGGCAGATGTGCAGGCTTTAGGGTTTATTTGTGGAGTTCAGTAGGATGACAGCCCTGGGAAAGAAGCTGTTCCTAAATCTGGTCGTACGGGTGCGAATGCATCTGTAGCGTCTCCCAGATGGCAGGAGGGCGAACAGACTGTGGCTGGGGTGGGTAGGGTCTTTGATGATGGACCGTGACCTCCGTAGACAGCGTTTCTGGTATATGTGTTCTATGGTCGGTAGCCGGGTGCCGGTAATGCGTTGGGCAGTTTTGACTACCCGCTGCAGGGCTTTCCAGTCATAGTAGCTACAGCTGCCATACCATACTGTGATACAGTTTGTCAGGATGCTCTCTATAGTGCAGCAGTAAAAGTTAGAGAGGATCAGGGGTGACAGATTACATCCCTTCAGCCTCCTTAGGAAATATAGGCGCTGCTGGGCCTTCTTCACCAGAGAGGAGGTGTTGAGGGACCAGGAGAGGTCTTCCGTGATGTGGACTCCGAGGAACTTAAAGCTGTCCACCCTTTCCACCACAGCCCCATTGATGTGGATGGGGGTGTGACTTCCGCCTTTGGACTTCCTGAAGTCCACAATGATTTCTTTTGTTTTCTTGGTGTTAAGGGCCAGGTTGTTATCGGCGCACCACTTCACGAGATGCTGGACCTCCTCCCTGTAGGCTGACTCATCGTTGTTGGTGATCTGGCCTACTACCGTGGTGTCATCCGCAAACTTGATGATGGTGTTGGAACCATTAACAGCCACACAGTCGTGGGTGAAGAGGGAGTAGAGGAGGGGGCTCAGCACACATCCTTGTGGGGCCCCCGTGTTCAGGGTCGGGGGGGGAGGTGTGGTTACCTAATTTGACAGACTGGGGTCTGTTTGTTAGGAAGTCCAGGGTCCAGTTGCAGAGGGAAGTGTTCAGGCCAAGAGTTTGGAGTTTGGTGGCCAGCTTGTTGGGAACGATAGTGTTGAATGCTGAGCTGTAGTCTATGAACAGCATTCTGATGTAGGTCTCCTTACCATCTAGGTGATTCAGTGCCGAGTGTAGAGCAGTTGTGATTGCATCCTCGGTTGATCTGTTTGCACGACAGGCAAACTGGTGTTGGTCAAGAGAGGCAGGAACACTGGCTTTGATGTGGGCTAAGACCAGTCTCTCGAAACACTTCATTATGATGGGTGTGAGTGCGACAGGTCGATAGTCGTTCAGACACGTCACAGCCGCTTGTTTAGGCACAGGAATGATGGTGGCGGTCTTGAAGCATGTAGGGACTACTGCCTGGGCCAATGACAGATTGAAGATGGCGGTGAAGACATCAGCCAGCTGATCAGCACATTCCTTGAGTACCCGTCCAGGGATGCTATCCGGTCCAGCAGCCTTTCGTGTGTTCACACCGCGTAGAACACCCCTTACGTCGGAGGTCGACAGAGTGAGCACCTGGTCTTCCAGGGGTGGCAAGGCTTTGGTAGCCGGCTCCCTGTTGTCCCTGTCGAAGCGAGCGTAGAAGTTGTTAAGCTCCTCTGGAAGGGAGGCATCGCTAACCGGGGGACTGGTGTTTTTGCCCTTGTAGTTAGTGATGGACTGGATGCCTTGCCACATGCGCCGGGGGTCCGAGTTGTTGCAGAAGTGATCCTCTATCCGCAGTGTCTGTTTCCTTTTGGCAGTCCTGATACCCTTTTTTAGGTTGGTCCAAGCTGCACTGTAAGCCGCCGCGTCGCCAGATTTAAATGCTGCGTCGCTTGCTTTCAACAGTGAGCGGACCTCTCTGTTCATCCAGGGTTTCTGGTTGGGGTATGTCTTGATATTTTTATGGGTCATGACGACCTCGACGCAGCTGTTGATGTAGAATAGCACTGTGGATGCGTATTCCTCGATGTCATTATGGGCAAACACGCCCCAATCAGTGCGTTCGAAGCAGTCCTGAAGCTCCGATACTGCCCCCTCTGGCCATACTTACACTGCTCTCACTGATGTTCTCCCTCTTTTGATGAGCGGTTTGTATGCCGTGGCTAGAAACAGGGAGAGGTGGTCAGACTTCCCAAGGTGGGGGCAGGGAATGGCCTTATAAGCGTCTACAATGCTCGTGTAGACTTGATCCAGTGTGTTCTCCCCTCTTGTGGGGCAGGAGACATTCTGGTGGAATTTCGGTAGTACAGTTTTTAGGTTTATGTGATTGAAGTCCCCCGCGACGATAAAAGCTCCGTCTGGGTGCGCAGTTTGTTGTTCGCTGATGGCCCTGTAGAGGTCCTTCAGTGCTAGTTTGGCATTAGCGTGTGGTGGGATGTAGACCGCAGTGATGATAACAGCCGTGAATTCCCGAGGCAGGTAGAAGGGTCTGCACCTTACCATGAGGAATTCCAAATCAGCCGAGCAGGATCTATCAATTATGTCAGTGTTAGTGCACCAGGCATTGTTAGTGTAAATGCACAAACCGCCTCCCTTGCTCTTACCGGAGTCTGCAGTTCTGTCGGCGCGGAAGACCGTGCGTCCTTCTAGTTGGATGGTGGTGTCAGGGATGCCGTTGTTCAGCCAGGTCTCTGTGAAGATCATGGCACAGCATTCCTTTGTCCTTTTCTGTGTGGAGAGAGCCAGTTTGATCTCATCCATTTTGTTCTCCAGTGACCTGACGTTGGCCAGGAAAATACTTGGTAGGGAGGGTTTGTGTGGGGCCCTCTTCAGCCTGTTTTGGATACCTGCCCTCTTACCCCGCTTCTGCTTGCTTTCTCTGCGCGGTCTGCGCTGACTTCCAGCTGGGGATGGACGCCACGCTGGTCCCGGGGGTCGGGCGATGTCGGGAGGCAGATCGATGTCGCCGAGTGTAAGCCGCACGCAGTCGGCCCCGATGTCTAGGAGCGTCTGCCGGCTGTACAGTAGGTCAGCCTTTAATTCCCGAATCAGCAGAGTCCAGAAGAGGCTCAGAAGGAGGGTGAAAATGCTCAATCTCGGGAGAGACAAAGCCGCTGCGTCCGTGCGCGCCGCCATCTTACTGTGTCCATGCGCGCCGCCATCTTCAGGCTGTGCGCTCAGTATGAGGCCCAATGTAGCATGGCCGTAGCATCCCAGGAGTGAGGCAGCCTTCTCTTAAAGCAAGGCTGCCATTTTAGAAAGCAGTCTCGAGCCCTGAAAGGGGAACTGCTTTCTAAAATAAAAAAATAAAAATCAGTTAATAATAGGCATTCTTTAGCACTTAGAGCTCAACTGCCTTCTGAAAAAAGAAAAACATCAAAAATAATTCCAAAATGGCAGTTTTCAACTCTTAAAGCTGAACTGTCTACTGCACATAAAAAAATGGTAAAAGTGCTTCAACACTAGCACGAATGGCTCTGCAGGCCAGGGAAAGGGCACCCACGGTCTTGCACGCAGCACTCAAGCTTTATGCAGGGAGTCAATACTGGAAGAGATGTCCTCTACCCACAGGGGGCCAGCAGGTACTCCAGAAAGAAGGATGTAGGACCAGATCTGCCAGCAGTGTCACCCCCAGGACCTGGGTCCAGTGCCCAAAGAAGTTTCATGACCTCAGATGAGTGGTCAAGGTCAGAGAATGCGCCTTCAAAAGCTGTTTCCTATCAACTGTACCACTAGCCTCACACACTTCTCAATGCAAAACACCGCCCCCCCAGCCCCCCATCACTTACCTACCAACAATCTCCACCAAACATGAGGTACACCTCACATTTCTAGCTTCACCTCACCTTCTTGGAGGAGACAGTGCTGGCCATTCTTGGCAGGGGCATGGCTGAGCCCTTAGCCAGCGGCGGGGCTGAAAGAATACACAATGCTGATATCCCCATATGTTATCCTTCTTCTCACATCCTACTTCCCCCTGATCCCACAATCTCTTCTGATGTACAAACTGCGCATGGTGTAAGTATGCATCATTTGCTTTCCCGCCCTCTCCTCACCACAACCCTACCCTTGTGCCTTCCTCATATCAGACACCCCAAGAAATCCATCCAGTGGTTCATCAAGAAGAGGGAAAATAGAGTGATGAAGAAGAAGAAACGCCATCACTCGATTTGACACTCCCAGCCACCATCTCCTCGAGGTCGACCAGCAAGGCAATCTGCAGTGTCCTCCACTGAAAGTCAACAGCCTTCCACCAGCCATGCTGCAGCCACTGGGGTAGCACTTTGCAATGTCACTAGGATAGACAAGACAGTCACTAAGAGAATGCACAAGAGTGATGAGCTGATTTCTTGATGTCATTTTGGATGCATATATGGATAAAGTTGGATTGGAAAGTTTGCTTAGTGGTGGCTTTTATTTCAGCAAGAGGACGCTGTGATAGTCAGTAACAGAGGGAAGGTAAAGTGTGGGAGAAATGTTGAAAGGGGAATTGGGGTTGTGGTCACTGGCAGGTGGATGGTTTGATCCTGGATATTCCAACCAGAAATGGGCTGTTTGGGTTGCCTCCTCCCTTCTGTTTCCCCCTCTTCAGCTTCCTCCTCTTCTTCTTCCTCTTCTGCTCTTTCACTTCCCTCTGCAAGTACTTGTGCCCTTTGCTACCTCTGCCTCTTCTTCATGTACCCCCCAGGACTGTGAGCAAGTGGTCTTCTCAGAGGCAAAATACTGTAGATGCTGGAAACCTGAAATAAAAAGAGAAATTGCTGGAAATACTCAGCAGGTCAGGCAGCATCTTGACCTGAAACATTAACTCTGTTTCTCTCTCTGCAGTTACTGCCTGTCCTGCTGAGCATTTCCAGCATTTTCTGTCTTCTCAGAGGCCTTCCTGAAAGTTGTGTGTAAGAAGCGCTGACAATGTCTCTGCAGGGCTGCTACATGCACGTCGGACTGCCTTGTGCATTGAGTGGTGCTGGAGTTTTGCTAAGTGGGAGAAAAATCATTTAAGTGTATTTTGTGAATTTTAGTGTGTTAAGAAGTCAATTATTTGAAGTAAGTTTAATTTTTGAAGGGTTTTTTAAACTCTTGGGCTGTTTAAACTGGAAGTAGAATCCGGGTATAAAAGGGGAGGGGCTAGTGCAGTGCACGGAGTGCCTTGTGCATTGAGTGGTGCTGGAGTTATGCTAAGTGGGAGAGTTCGGATAAGTGGGAGGTGAGGGTATGTTTTTTGCTCTGTTTTGTTCCCCACTCCCAGGCTTGGACAACACTGCGGAGGCGGAGCAGCGAGACGAGTCAACCAAACAGGCCCCACAGACAGTATTCAAGGAGGAGGTTGGTGATCAGCTGGTTGGTTGGTTTTCTTCCTTCTCTTCTCTTTTATACCTTTAAGTTGGTAAGACCTTTGAATAGTGGTGTGACATTATCATCTATATCCGGGCAGGGTCTTCATAACTAATAATAAGAAATTTAATTAATTATATAGAATGGAGCAGGTGATGTGTTACTGTTGCGAGATGTGGGAGCCGGTGGTCCCCATTGAGGCTCACGGTGATTACATCTGCGACAAGTGTTTGCTGCTAGAGGAACTCAAGTTCCATGTTATGGAGCTTGAGACCGAGCTTCAGACACTGCGACACATCAGGGAGGGGGAGAAGTTCCTGGACTCTATGTTTCAGGAGATGGTCACACCTATGAAGTTAATTACTGCAGATGCAGTCCGTGGTCAGGGACAGGACGGTGTGATTATGAGTGAGGAAGGTACAGGGATCCAGGATGTAGTGTTGAAGGAGACGCAGCCCTTGTTCTTGTCCAGCAGGATCGAGGTTCTTACTCCCTGTGAGGGCGGGAGCGGGGACTGCAGGGAGGATGAGCAACCTGCCCACAGCACCGTGGTACAGGGGGCCATTCAAGTGGAGGGAGTAAAAAGAAATGTTGTAGTGGTAGGGGATAGTATTAGGGGGATAGATAGGGTTCTCTGCAGTCAAGAGCGGGAGTCCCGAAGGCTGTGTTGCCTGCCCGGTGCGAGGGTTAAGGACATCTCTTCTGGGCTGGAAAGAAACTTGGAGTGGGAGGGGGAGGATCCAGTTGTCGTGGTCCATGTTGGTACAAACGACGTAGATAGGACAAGGAAGACAGTTCTGTTAAAGGAGTATGAGCAGCTAGGGGTCAAATTAAAAAACAGAACCTCAAGGGTAGTAATCTCTGGGTTATCACCTGAGCCACGAGCGAATATGGCTAGGATAAATAAAATTAAAGAGTTAAATGCGTGGCTCAAAGACTGGTGTGGGAGAAATGGGTTTTGCTTCTTGGGACACTGGCACCAATACTGGGACAGGAGGGAGCTGTTCCATTGGGACGGACTCCACTTGGCCAGTGCTGGGACTAGAGTCCTGGCGAATCATATAACTAGGGCTGTAGAGAGGGCTTTAAACTAATTAGTGGGGGGGAGGTTTCTAGAGAGCAAATAATAGAAATGTCAACAGAGAAGGTCATAGACTTAGGTAGCAGTGGGGGAATTAAAAAACAGAATGTGTCAGGAAGGGACAGAAGGTATGGAGCAAAAAGTAAAGTACTAAAAAGGGAAAAAACAGGAACTAAGTGTTACAAAACATATTTGAAAGTTCTTTATCTGAATGCACTTAGCATTCGTAACAAAATGAATGAGTTAACGGCACAAATAACGACATATGGGTATGATCTTGTGGCCATTACAGAAACATGGCTGCAGGGTGACCATGACTGGGAATTAAACATACCAGGTTATTTAACAATCAGGAAGGACAGGCAGGAAGGGAGAGGAGGTGGGGTGGCTATTTTAATAAAGGAAGGAATCACTATAATACAGAGAAATGATATTGGGTCAAAGGAGCAGGATAGTGAAACAGTTTGGGTGGAGATAAGGAATAATAAGGGGAAAAAACACTAGTGGGTGTAGTCTATAGGCCTCCGAACAGTTGCAACTCTGTTGGACGGAGTATTAATCAGGAAATAGTTAAGGCTTGTAATAAGGGAACAGCTATAATTATGGGGGATTTTAATTATCATATTAACTGGACAAATCAAATTGCGCAGAGCAGCCTTGAGGATGAGTTCATTGAGTGTATTAGGGATGGGTTTCTTGAGCAGTATGTAACTGAACCGACCAGGGGGCAAGCAACCTTAGATTTGGTCCTGTGTAATGAGACAGGATTAATTAAAAATGTGCTAGTAAAGGATCCCCTTGGAATGAGTGACCATAACATGGTTGAGTTCCATATTCAATTGGAGGGTGAGAAGGTTGGATCTCAAACAAGCGTGCTGAGCTTGAATAAAGGAGACTATGAAGGTATGAGAGCGGAATTGATTAGAGTGGACTGGGAAAATAGATTAAAGGGTAAGACGGTACATGATCAGTGGTGTACATTTAAGGAGTTATTTTACAACTTCCAGAAAATATATATTCCACTGAGGAAAAAAGGGTGTAAAAGAAAAGATAGCCATCCGTGGCTAAGTAAAGTAATTAAGGATAGTATCCGACTAAAAACAAGGGCATATAAGGTAGCCAAATCTAGTGGGAGGATGGAAGATTGGGAAGTCTTTAAAAGACAGCAAAAAATAACTAAAAGATTGATTAAGAAAGGGAAGATAGATTATGAAAGTAAATTAGCAAAAAATATAAAAACAGACAGTAAAAGTTTCTATAGTTATATAAAAAGAAAAAAGGTGGCTAAAGTAAATGTTGGTCCCTTAGAGGATGAGGCCAGGAAATTTATGGTGGGAAACATGGAGATGGCAAAAACACTGAACAATTATTTTGTATCAGTCTTTACAGTAGAGGACACTAAGAATATCCCAACACTGGACAAACAGGGGGCTCTCGCGGGGGAGGAACTAAATACGATTAAAATCACTAAGGAAGTGGTACTTGGTAAAATAATGGGACTCAAGGCGGATAAATCCCCTGGACCTGATGGCTTGCATCCTAGGGTCTTGAGGGGAGTAGCGGTAGGGATTGTGGATGCATTGGTAATAATTTTCCAAAACTCACTGGACTCAGCAAAGGTCCCGGCAGATTGGAAAACTGCTAATGTAACACCCTTATTTAAAAAGGGTAGTAGGCAGAAGGCTGGAAACTATAGGCCTATTAGCCTAACATCTGTGGTTGGTAAAATGTTAGAGTTCATTATTAAGGAGACAGTAACGGGACATTTGGATAAACATAATTTAATAGGACAAACTCAGCATGGTTTCATGAAGGGGAAGTCATGTTTGACAAATTTGCTGGAGTTTTTTGAGGAAGTAACATACAGGGTGGATAAAGGGGAACCAATGGACGTAGTGTATTTAGACTTCCAAAAGGCATTTGACAAGGTGCCACACAAAAGATTATTGCTCAAGATAAAAAATCACGGGATTGGGGGTAATATTCTGGCGTGGGTGGAGGATTGGCTCTCTAACAGAAAGCAGAGAGTTGGGATAAATGGTTCGTTCTCAGATTGGCAACCAGTAACTGGTGGTGTTCCGCAGGGGTCAGTGCTGGGTCCACAACTCTTTACAATCTATATTAATGATTTGGAGGAGGGGACCGAGTGTAACATATCAAAGTTTGCAGATGATACAAAGATGGGACGGAAAGTAGTGAGTGAGGACATAAAAAACCTGCAAAGGGACATAGACAGGCTAAGTAAGTGGGCAGAGATTTGGCAGATGGAATTCAATACTGGAAAGTGTAAGGTTATGCACTTTGGCAGGAAAAATCATAGAGCAAGTTATTATCTTAATGGCAAGAAACTGGAAAGTACTGTAGTACAAAGGGATCTGGGGGTCCTGGTGCACGAAACTGAAAAAGTTAGTATGCAGGTGCAGCAAGTGATCAAGAAGGCCAATGGAATGTTGGCTTTTATTGCAAGGGGGATGGAATATAAAAACAGGGAGGTATTGCTGCAGTTGTACAAGGTATTGGTGAGACCGCACCTGGAATACTGCATACAGTTTTGGTGTCCATACTTAAGAAAAGACATACTTGCTCTCGAGTCAGTACAAAGAAGGTTCACTCGGTTAATCCCGGGGATGAGGGGGTGGTCATATGAGGAGAGGTTGAGTAGATTGGGACTCTACTCATTGGAGTTCAGAAGAATGAGAGGCGATCTTATTGAAACATATAAGATTGTGAAGGGCTTGATCGGGTGGATGCGGTGAGGATGTTCCCAATGATGGGTGAAACTAGAACTAGGGGGCATAATCTTAAAATAAGTGGCTGCTCTTTCAAAACTGAGATGAGGAGAAACTTCTTCACTCAGAGGGTGGTAGGTTTGTGGAATTTGCTGCCCCAGAAAGCTGTGAATGCTACATCATTAAATAAATTTAAAACAGAAATAGATAGTTTCCTAGAAGTAAAGGGAATTAAGGGTTACGGGGAGCGGGCAGGAAATTGGACATGAGTCTAGGTTCGGAATGGTCATGGCCCTGTGGGTAGTGGAGTGGGCCCAGGGGCCGTGTAGCCTGGTTCTGCTCCTACTGTGTTCTAATTCTGTGTTAGATTTCAGGAGATGGTTTTATTCCTGTTCCTGGCTGGGGTGGAGCTCGCCTTTACAGAAGGTAAGTACTGTAGAAAATATAGGGACAGAGTGATCTCCTGGAAGAATTTCGATCGCCTAGATGGGTCGGAGAGGAATTTCCCAGATTTTTTTCTCCCAAATTGGCCATTGGGTCTTTATCTGGTTTTTCGCCTCTCCCAGGAGATCACATGGGTTCGGGTGGATGCACAGTGATAGAAGATTTGAGGTAAGGATCAGATCAGCCATGATCTTATTGAATGGTGGAGCAGGCTCGAGGGGCCAATTGGCCTACTCCTGCTCCTATTTCTTATGTTCTTATGTTCTTATGTTGTTCCATGTGTAGTTTAGAGAGGGCATTATGGCATGCAGTGACATCCAAAATATCAGTTGTGATGTCAAATCAGGCGTTGCACACCGATTGATGTCACGATCGGCACATTTGAATTTGAGAGGCCAACGCCTCAGCAAAATGGCAGCTGCCGTGTCCCGCACCAGAAACGAGGTGGCCGTCATTTTTTGAAGAAATACGACACAAACACATGCCGTTAAGGTCAGGAATCTTCCCCCCACTTTGTGTCTCTAAGAGGGAAAAACTCTTCTGGGGCACTAACGGCAACGGGGCACTAATTTTAGTCCCCCAAAAAAGTTAGCACCCCTACACCGTAAATTCAGTAGTAGCGCCCCAAGCAGGATACTGGAAAGCGCTCTCCCTCCTTCTTGGGGCGCTACCAGTGAATTTCATGGTGCTATGTGCCACAGCGCTACGCGCGGCAGCACTTAGCGCCACGTCATTGCAAGCCTCACTCCCTGATTAAAGGGGAGGGGCCTAGCACTGCTGCACCAATGATGAGCGGGGTGCCGGGAAAACCGCATACAGAGGTAAGAAGGAGCAGGTGCTGGCAGTCGGCCAAAAGAAAAATGGCCGCCTGGCACCTGCCCTTTAATTTGCGCTGCCGATGCTGCCAAAACGCCCCCGGAACCGGTCGGACATATCGTCCGGTGATAGATCAGGGGGCGCAAGGGAAGTTTGCGGCTGGGGTGCAAGCAGGGTGCTGCGCACGGTGATGTCATCGCTGGTGGCGCAGTGCCGCGGGGCGCTACTGGCTACTGCTGCCGTTAACTTCCTGCTGAATTTCGTGGGAGGCGTTAGTGGCGCCGCTCCAGGCGCTAGGGGCTTTGCGCCCCGTTGCAACAGGAGGCGCAAAGCAACCCAATTTTTCCCCTAACTCTTTATGCCTTGTAGTCTAGTGGTGTCCATCCATGTGCTAATGCACTGTGCTGCACAATGGTAGGATCAGGGTGCTTGCCCATAATTCCTGGCAGAGCTTGTCAATATTAGGGAATTGTTAGAAGTGAGATTTGTGTGCATGCATGCACATCTGCTGCAGGTTGTGAGATCCTTGTCTCTTTATCCCCAATTCCCTGTTTATCTTTGAATGGTTTCTCTAGGCCTCTTGGTTTCACAATCCGTGATTCCCCAATTCTTTCTCAGCCTCTGTCAGATTGTTAAGCTTCTGCAAAAGCTTGCTTCTCAACCCTAAGTCCTCCAATTTTTTAAATAGCGATTTCAGAAAGATTTTCATTGCACTTTTTTCCTCCCGAGCTATGGAATGACTGCTAAACTGTGCTTGCCAGTATGGGCAAATAATACCTGTGCACCTTTCCAGTGGGGATTTCTATCACAGAAACACGGAATTAATTTTTCTCATACTGCAGAGTGATACATATATTTGTTAAGCCATTTTGCACTATGGGAACCAGGACCCTTCATCGACTCACATGTGAGATTCCTGCCCAGGGTGGCAGAGCTGGTAGGCCCCAGCTGTTACATAGAGCCATCAAGCAGAGACAAGGAGCTTCTCCAAAGGGATGGATGGAAAGTGAGATTGGTTAACCAGGGCTTCTTTGCGCAATTTCTAGTGGATAGTTGCTGAAGCCTGGAAGCAGGTCATCTGCCTGATCGCTCAATTGGTCAATTTAGAAACAGCCCATTGTGTGGACAGAGAGGGGGAGGAAAAATAAAAGGTTAACATGAGCGATGAGTACTACCCACAACCCACTGCAGAACTTGATGTTGTGACAGGAGAAAATGTTCCTCACAAAATATCTGCTTCCACATAGCAGCAGCGTTTGCCTTGATGGGGCCCCGTGCAAAGTTTTGGTTTGGGGTCCTTACATTTTATTAGACAAGGGGGGGGGAAATTTGTCCCCTTAGCGCCTCCCATTAGCACCAGTTGATGGCGCTAATGGGGTGCTAGACCAGTATCACTGGGACAAAGTGAATCCAGCGCCGCATGCCAAATCTGGTACCCCTGTAGCACCGCCAGAAAGAGATATCACTGGGAACGTCAATGCCGGGGAGATCGTGACCTGATTTGCAAAATTGATTCTCGCCACTTAACTCACCGCCTGGAGTAAACAGGGAGAGCTGGCATGCAGCACCAGAAAGCCAGCTCCAGGGTCGTTATTTAAAGGGATCATCAGTAATGATCAGGTTAGTGCAGTTTCAGTGGTATTTTCTAAGTTTCACCCACTGCAACAGTTTCAGTCAGCTATTTCAAGGTTCTTTTGTACCAGGAGTCTTCTGGCAACTAAAATGTAGCTACATTTAGTGTAACATTAGTAATATTAATGGGGGCTGTACTGGCAGTCGACCTCGCCCTCCAGGATCTACGGCGGAGGGAGCGGAGGCAGTGAGAAAGACGGGAACATGTGTCCAGAGGGAGCAGGAGGGCCATCAACCCTCTCAACAGGAGGCCTTCCCCTCCAAGGGTATTCCGAGAGCACTTCTCCTACCTCCAATTAAGTGAGGAGCAGTGTATTAGAAGGCTCCGCTTCGCCAACAAGGTGGTCACAGAACTCTTGCCACCTCCTGCAACCAGACCTCCAGCCGCAGGCCAGGGTGACCACGGCTCTCTCAGTGGCAGTCAAGGTCACCATCGCCCTCAATTTCTTCACCAGCAGATCCTTCGGGGGTGATTTTCACTCAGAAGTCGGGAAGGAGGCGGGACTACAACTTTCGGGGTTGTAGTCCCACCTCCATCGAGATGCGGCCAATCCACACAATTTTAAATTGATTGACCTCGTTAAGCCCGCCCAGTGGGCTCAGCAGGCCAATTAAGGCCACCCGGCAACAGGTGACATCACAGACTGAAATTTCTTCTGTCAAGATGTTTTGACAGATGAAATATTAGTGTTTCACAGCTGTTTGAAGCTGTCAAACACTGACAGTCTTACTTCTAACCTGAGTCCTTCTACACAGACTCAGTTAGAAATCTCTCCAGCACAGAAAGCTGCAGGCTGTCACTTTTGACAGTTCGCAGCCGTTCTGCTTTCTGTGCTAGTTAGATGATGGACTCCCGAAGCCTAGAGGAAGGAAGGCTAAAAAGGTAAGTACAGGTAATTTAAACTTCTTTGCACACTTTAGACACACCAAACACACTTACCTTTGCACTCATGCACCCATCACTCACCTGAACACCGACATCGCGACCCCTCCAAGTCCTTCAACCCGACGGCCCGACTCCTCTAACTTGGCGTGGTTTGGAGCCGTCAGGAATCCCGCACTTCAAGCTTTAAAATAGGGATTAGGCTAAAAACTGCCTGTTAACTACCTGTTAACAGGCAGTTAATTGTCACTAATCCCTTCCCGCCTCGGGTAGGCGGGTCCCAGTGTGGGGCGGGTACCCGCCTCCTTTGAAACTTACATGGAGGCAGGTTTGGGGCGGGTGGTGTCGGGACCCCCGAATTTGGGACTTTAACCTCCTGCACGCCTCCAAACCCAACTCCACGGGTCAATTAAAATCGAGGCCTTCCAGTCTGTAACAGGAGACATCGCTAACATCTCGCAGTTCACCATCCATCGCTGCATCCGGGAGGTCACAGAGGCTCTCTACAGTATGAGAAGGATTTACATTTCCTTCCCCATCACCAGAGTGAAGCAGAACGAGCATGCATGTGGCTTTGCCAGGATAGCGGGATACCCCATGATGCAGGGCGCCATTGACTGCACGCATGTGGCTTTGCAGGTACAGCATAACAATCCTGAGATCGTCCATAACCGCAAAGGATGCCACTCACTTAATGTGCAGTTGGTGTGTGACCATGCACAGTGAATCCTCACCATAAATGCCCGCTATTCTTGCAACAGCCATGATACCTTCATCCTGTGCCAGACTTATGTGCCAGCACTCTTCCAGCCATCACGTGAAGCTCGCAGCTGGCTGCTCGGAGATAAGGGCTATCCACTCTCCACCTGGCTCATGACTCCCTTTTGCAATCCCATCACTCCTGCCCAGCACTCATATAATGAGAGCCATGCTGCCACCAGGAATATCATCGAGCAGACCGTCGGGGTGCTGACGCAACGATTCTGCTGCCTTTACCGCTCGGGAGGAGTCCTCCAGTACTCGCCGGAGTGGCTGTCCCATTTTGTGGTGGTTCTGCTGCATGCTCCACAACTTGGCCATCATGAGGACCCAGCCCTTGCTACCAGGGGTTGTGGGACTACCTCAGGAGGAGGAAGAGGAAGTGGGAGAGGAGGAGGAGGACAAGGATGAGGAGGAAGAGGAAGATGAGGAGGATGACGAGGAGGCGAGGAGGAACTGGAACAAGGGAGGAGGCAACCACTCAATCGGCCTTCCAGAAGGGCAGTCCGTGACCGCCTCATCAGACTGCGGTTCGAATGAATTAAACCCCAAATCCCCGTTGCTCACCACATCCCCATCATTCCATCCCTGTTGCAAGCCATATCACAGCACAAAGCTTAAATGAGACACACCACAAAAGAATACAAACTGAATTAATAAATTTATCAAAAATCAGTGAACACATATTTACACGAAAAATATTAACTATTCACCCTTGTGCAATCCCTTAGTGCCTCTCGTTACTGTGCCTTTGCCTACTCTAGTACTCCTAGGAAATGTTGGCCTCGTGGTGGATGGCTGCTGAGTGTCTGTGCGGGAGACTTCAGATGGCCTTGCAGGATGCCCTCGACCAGCTCTGGACCTGGAAGACCTGGCTGTAGACTGCACCACCTCAGCATGGGCGGCAGTAGTCTGGGCTGGCTGGATGACAGGCAGTGACAAGGGCAATGGCGGAGTGGCAGTGGAGGGAGCAGGAATGCTGTCATCCTAAGAGATGACAGCAGGTTCCTGCTCCACTGACACACTGCCACTCCCTGGGGCAGCACCTCAGCATCCCTAGCAATCTGTTGGAGCAGATTGCTGGCCTGCTGCGACACCGTGAAAGCCCCGGTCGACAGTGGTAAACCCAGCCATGCGTGGTATCAAGCTGAGACTGCATGAGAGCACTAAGACATTGCATTGCTTCTGACTGTGCTGCAATGGAAGGTGCCAGATCGCCCATCACACGCGGCATCAGGTCTGGGTCACCATGGTCTCTCTGAGAGTCTACCATCCTTTACAGACTGGAAATGATGGGCTCCGTGGTGTGCGCAGAGCCTTGTGCAATGTTGAAGGCTGACTCCTCCACGCTCCTTACCATTGCCGAGAGGCTCTCGGGCACCCTTGCCACTGCACCTATGATTCTCGTGTGCATGCCCATCTCCCTTCTTCTAAAGGCCTCCCCATCGAGGTCCTCATCTGAGTCCCGTGCAGCAGAACTGGCATGTGAACTCACCCTCCGGGGAGCTGGCCCCCAAACTACCCTTTCCCCCTGGCCTTGCTGCAGCCCACTCGTGTCCGGTGCCTCATCCTGTGCAGATTCCGCTACTACACTAGCCTCTAAAGAACTCATTGTGCCAGTATCTGAGCTGGTGTCTGCAGGTGAGAGATGCAGTGACACAGTGTATTCTTCCTCCTGCTCTTCTCCTGCCTCGCCCGCTACGGTGCCCTCAGGGACAGGCTGCTCGGGTGCTTGCTGATTATCTGAAAGCAGAAAGGCACAAGAGTCAGGTTAAGGTGAGGGGAGGGGGGGCAGGAAAGGAGAAATACATGCATACAGCATGATTAGCTGGAACGCTTGTGGGGTGAGGGGGAAGTGGGATGTGAGAAGAAGGAGTAGGGATGAACATACCATTGTTGTCCCCATGGGGGCCAACGTTGCCGGTGGCCACGGTGCCCACCATCTGACGTCCAATGATTTGCAGCACTTGATTCTCCAGTGCACATAGGGGTTGGGTGTCGGTTTGTCCCTCACCTGTGCGCTCCTGCTCCCTCCTGTTGTGAGCTATTTTGGCCTGCAAGAGAAAGGAAAGTGTGTGAGTGAGTGTGGAGCAATGTGTTTGGGTGATGTGCCTGCCATAGTTGAATAGCTGTCATTGTGTGCAAGGTGTGAGATGTGGGTGTGAGTGTTGGTAGGTAGAGATTGTTGGTGGATGAGTGCTGGGTGTGTGGTGCTTTGGGCAGTGTGTGAAGATTGTGGTACAGATGGTGGTACGTAGCATTTGTTGATGCATTCACTCACCCTGACCACCCGAGTGAGGTCAGTAAATTTCTTCCTGCACTATGTGTGGATCCTGGGGACCACAGTACTGTCCAAGACATGCTGCGCTACCTCCCTCCACATGGTGCGGAAGACTTGCGGCGAGAACCTCCTACCACTTGCCGGGTAGAACACTGCCCTCCGTCTCTCCACAATGAAAACCAATGCCTCCAATGCTTCATTGGAGAGTCTGTGGGCTCTCTCCCTGGGACGTGGATCTGCCATGAGCACACCAGGTTCAGTCCTCCGGCTCCTTCTCCTCGTTCCGCTTCTGCTTGCTGAGGCAGCTGCATAGCCAGCAATGCTGAGAATGAGGTGCTGCAGCATCAATGAACCTTCCCTTTAAGAAGTGAAGAAAGCCTGTGGCAATGATGAGTTGTGATTAGACGCCACCCGATATTGGTCCATCCTTTGAGTGTAACGCCAATGAGTTTGGGTTTTAAGACTTGATTTAGGACTCCAATCATTTTATTTAGCAGTGAGCATGAATTTTGCGTGCAGTCTGAATCATTTGCGCCTGGCGCTAATTTTCCAATTTCTTTACTGACACCGCCCATTCCTTGGCTATAATGAAATTCTAGCCCATCGATACTAAATACTATTTGCTTAATCAGGGGTCAAATCTGCACTTGTATGATCGTGAAAAGGCATGTTTTCGATAAGTAATAAAGTGATCATTTAGTCATTGTGCAGGGTCCTTTCACTGGATCCACTCGAAGCCCCTAATTGGCTCAGGGCCCCGTGCAATTACACAGATTGCAGGGTTCCAACGCTGCCTGTAACTCCAGCAGTTCTAAAAAGCAAAACATTGGAACAAGAGGTGACTGAGGTGCTAACAATTATACAGATATTTCTCTTTATAACTTTTAGGATTATGGAGCAATACACAAGAGTATATAATTCCTTTACACTAATTAAAAATAGTTTTACTGAATAACTCAAAAGCTATACATCCTACCTTTCTGTAACAGAGATTTCAGATTTACATAAAGAAGCTGATTAGACCTAATCTGCATTCACAGCATCAAATTATTTTTCTGCACACTTCTAGCAAAAGTATTCCTTTAAACTTTTCTATATTACAAAAAAAACTCAAGGAAATTGACTAGAAAATTAGAACAAAAGCAAGTGTGACTAATAGGAAAAACCATGAACATGGAATTCACAAAAAAGTAACATTAACAATATGCTCATATATTTGGTTTGGCAGTAATAATTACTGGAAATAGTGGAATGTATTAATTTCACAGTTTCGTAATTGAGATGATGGGAGATATGTATAACGTAGAAGCAGCCAGTTATTTAACTGACCACCTGATTTGAGCATAAAATCACTAAGGTATAAATGAGACTAAAGTTTAGAAGACACTAGGGGCGATTTAAACTTGCTACATAAGTGGGGCGGAAGCAACCTGAAAATGGAGTCAAGTCAATTGCAGCTCCATCTACACTGGCGCACCTGCCACCACTATCTTGGATAGGGTCCTGAGATAGGTGGCCGGAGTGCCTGCCTGTTTCAAGCAAGAGACCACTTGTAATATGCAAATTGGAGTCCTATGACTTAAATAGGACCCCGATTGCAATGTTGAGATACAAATGATGGAGTATGCACCGCGTGGAAGCCGCTCATTATACCAGGCATTGAGCAGCTCATCAGTGGTCCTTAAAGGGAATGCTAGTGACTGCTCAGTAAACAACCCAGGAAAGTTCCTTTTTTTGGGTGGGTTGGGGCCAGGAATAGCAGGACTGCTCCAGTTTTTACTGAAAATACTTACAAAAAGAACATTTAAAAAGTAGAAGTCAAGGGGGATATCATAACAGTTAGACAGAAAGAAAGGAGATACTAGCCAAACTTAAGGAGAACAAAGCCTCAGCTCCAGATAGCTTGAACCCACGATACTCAAAGAAACAAGGGAGGAGATATCAGAGGCACTTCACAGTGCATATTATAAAAATTGTAGTAATAATGGAGTTAATATCAAATGTGCAGCAGAGCTTGGGACCTCTATTGCTGACCTCCCAAAGTTCCCACCTGCTCCAACATGCCTAAAAATTCGGAACAGCTTTCTTGTTCCTGAGGGGTGGGGGGCAGAGGGGTACCAAATTACCCCCACTCATAGAGAATCTACGTGTGACCCCAGGAGACCGGGCACAGTACGCTGCTTTTTGTAGCTTCTGGGTGCAGATGGGAGAACAAGCTATGCCCGTAGAGCTATGTAGAATCTTAATTTTGAAGTGTTGGTTGATGAGAAATGAGGAAAGGGATGATGGGCGAATGGAACTTGACGTAGGTTAGCATGCAGGCAGCAGAAATTAGGATGAGCTGACTTTTATGGAAGGTTTAAGTTGGGAAGGCATTCAAATAATCGAGTGTGGAGGTGGCAAAGGCAGGGATTAGAGTTTCAACATCTGTGGTAGGGGTGGAGGCAGTAGATGTTATGGAGGTGGAAGTAAACGGTCTTTATGATGGGGAGGATGTGGGTTAGAAACTCAGCTTGGGGTTGAACAAGATCCTGAGGTTAAGGCCTCATTTTTAACACAGTATACATTGTGAACGACAACTCACAGATATCACAGATATCACACAGATATCACAGAAACCCCACAGTGCAGATAGAGGCCATTTTGGCCCATCGAGCCTGCACCGACAGATGTCCCACCCGATCCCCGTAACCCCTACACCAACACATATCCCACCCGATCCCTGTAACCCCTACACCAACACATATCCCACTCTATCCCCACATATTTAATCCCCCTAACACTAAGGGTCAATTTATCATAGCCAATCAACCTAACCTGCACATCTTTGGACTGTGGGAGGAAACCGGAGCACCCGGAGAAAACCCACGCAAACACGGGGAGAATGTGCAAACTCCACACAGACAGTCACCCGAGGCCAGATTCGAACCCGGGTCCCTGGCGCTGTGAGGCAACAGTGCTAACCACTATGCCACCGTGCTGCAACTCATAGCATCACAGAATAGTACAGCACAGAAGGAGGCCATTCGGCCCATTGAGTCTGTGCCAGTTCTTTCGAAGAGAAATCCAGTTAGTTTCACACCCCCGCTCTTTTCCCATATCCCTGCAATTTTGTCTCCTTCAAGTATTTATCCAATTTCCTTTTGAAGGCTACTATTGACTCTTATAGGATTCGCAAAATTTCCACATTTCCCCAAGGTTATTAATAAAAGGGACCCTATGGACAATTTAAAAAGGGTACCCAAAGATGGCACCGCACCTCGTGACCAAAAGCCTGTAAGATTTTAAAAGCCTGGACTCTGCAGCTCAGAACAAGCAGCTTTAGGAAATTGAAACTTAAAATGCATTTCTGTGAGAAGGACTTTTGTGTTTGGAGGGCCAGACAGCTAAGCAAACAATTGAATATACATTTTCGTGAAATGGGAACAGATCAACCCAGTTAGGTCTAAACAGGAGCTCATTAGTTTGTTTGCATAAATAATCGGAAACAGCTTAAGGAAGCCATTGAGGCTTGACAGGCTGATTAAAATGCATTAATGACAATACAGCCTGGACATCAGGCCATTAGGTGCGATAAACGACCATGTAAAACAGTTATTTTAGATTGGTGCAATCATTTAAAACAGCCCGCCAAAATTGAAACAATGGACTAACCTGATTTGGCGCGCAGATAAGGGGCCATCGAAAAGAGTATAACTGTAGGCCCTTAGTACCAATCGCCCCTTTTTGACTCTTGTGTCTTGTCTCTCGACTTTCGTCGGGCCTTGGGCTACCGCCGCTCGCACTCAAGCCCTGGCCTCGTGGCGGGTTCTCTTCTCGCTCCCCGCATTAAGCTGCAACCCAGGACATCCATACCAATAGCAGGAGAGTCCAAAGTCACCCAGGACACCCGGGCCACGAGAGAGGGCAGAGGAAACGAGGCGAGATGAACCGAGACGAAGAGTAAGGTAAACCCGACAAGAGCAGAGAAGGGCAGCAGAAGACGTATTAATTAAAAAACCCGAGCACCGAGTTATAAGCTGACACTCAGGAAAGAAATTATCTGAGGACAGTGAGACTAAGTTGGTTGGGTGAACCCCGCAATTAAGCTGGCAAGCCCTTGTTGAAAATCTAAACAGTAAAACCTGCTAATCGTCTCATTGCCGCAACGTTACCGCCGACGACCGCCCGAGGGAGAAGAAGAAGAGAACCCATCGTGACGAGACAACGATGGCAGCTGAGGAGAAGAAAGGTGTGTTGCAGCAGCAGCTCCAGCACCACACCCTGAGACCATGTGGCGATGGCGTACCCCAAAGGACAGCAGCCCAGACCTCAAAATTGCGATTGCTAAAACAACAAGTTTTGCTTTGGATTGGTGAGCATGAATTCCTGGCCCCTCATAGCTTAATCTAGTTAGGTATAGGGGTGGGATAAGGATAAGGGGATTGTTGAAGTAGTTGTTTTTCCCTCGATGTGCCGTGTGTTCCCCATTCCCTGTATAAGTATAGTTATAGTGTTATATGCCTGTAATTGTGTTCTCTACTAGTAATTTTTCTCATAAGGCTGTGTTTTTGTTCCTGTTTTAATAAAATCTTGGTTTTCTTACACTGAATCACCTGTCTACTTGAGTCTTTCTGTATCGCCGCCTGTACCTAACTCTGGTGTCTAGAACCCAGGGGCGTGGGAGCGATTCAAACCGCTCACCAAGTCAGGGGCATAACTGACTGGGCGCACGCGCCACCCGCCACCCCCTACAGAAAATGGCGACCACGGCAGGACACCGGCAACAGGGTTGCGATATAGTAGACAATGGTTCGGATGAGCAAACCATGATGGAGGAAAGGATTTCTGATTATGTGTTTAGCAAGGTGAATATCACTAAGAAGTGGATCACCACTCTGTTAAGGGCTGGGCATCCGGTAGAGGCAGCAGCTAAGTGGACAGAGGGAAAGGAACACAAGAAGTCCTTAGAGAAGGCAGTTTGGCTGATGTGTTTTAAAAAGCAGGTCCAGCTTTTGGACAGGCTCATTGCAGCACAGGCAGTCGAGTTAAGGGAGTCAGCCCTGGAGATCCAGGATAAGGCTCTAGCAGGGGAGAAGTTATTGGTCACATTGCAGGCCTTGAATCAGGAGAGAGTGCATTTAATGGGAGAACACATGGCCCAGTTGAAATACCTACGGTGCCAAGTCACCAAGGCCAAGGGAAATTAGTTAAGGTTGCGGGAGAAGAACGCCCGCTTGGCAAGGCAGATTAGGGAACAGGAAGAGAAAGTACAGGAGGTAAAGGCAGCTTACAAGCTAGCGAGCGAACAGGGGTTTGAGGAGGCAGACCACGGCCACTGTAAAGAACGGATAGAAAATCTGAGCCGAGCCCTCTGGAAGTCAAAAAGCATGGTATGCCTCATAAGCCCAAAGGCAGGTCAGGCGGATTTTATGGGGAAGGGGAGGACAGTTCCAACATCACCGGTAGTGCCCAGGGACAACCCGGTTGAGGGACAGGAGATCTCACGACCACCACCCGTAGCGCCAAGTTTCAGCGAGGTTTGGCAGCAAGGGAGGGTGGAGCCAGAGGTGGAGGCGGAGGTGGAGCAACCCCTGCTAGAGAGGTCAGAGCCGGGACCGATGTGCCCAGCACGGCATCGGAGGTTCGGCCCACCCGTCAATGGTGACGATGAGGGATGCCTCCAAAACCAGTTCGTATTACCCTATAGCACCCAACAGCTTAGGGCTATGGTCAACCATACCCCGAAGCTCTCCAAAAAGGGAGACCCCTCAGTCCACTTCAGGGACATAGAGCAGGCAGCCAGCATCAATGATTGCGATGGCGCTGAGCAGGCCAAGGTGCTGCTATTCTCCCTGGAGAGTAGTCTCCTCCAATCCCTCTCTGACGAGTGTAAGAGGGGGCAGAGCGGGTATGAGGAGCTCAAAGATGCGGTTTTGGAGGCCACGGGGATGAATGAGGGAAGTCCTTTCTCCCATGTGGAGAAGACGGTCCAGCTCGCAGGGGAAACCCTGCAGGCTTTCGCGGACTGGTTATGGCCGTTGTACCAGAGGGCCTGTCCGGGGGCGCCAAACGGGGCGTTCCTGAACGGGGATCCCCTGGCCCACTGGCTCCGTTGCCTGGTGGTGATCAGCTTGCCACAGGTCCGGGCCAAGGCAGAAGTCTGGTTCGACCCCAAAAACCCCCAGACCACCGAACTTACGGTGATCAGGCAGCTAACTCTAGCCTATAAAAACGGTAGGGGAACCGATGCACACCCACCCAAGGGGAAGGTGCATGAGGTAAAACCCGGACTGGGTAGGAAATAGTGGCACCAGGAAGGGAATAACCCCCCCCCAGCAACACAAAGACGAATTGTTACGGGTGCGGGAAGGATGGTCACTGGCGGAAGGAGTGCAAAAACCCTTGGAAAGTGTAATGAAATCTGTTTGTCTTGCCTGTATTCATTTTGCACTCATGTATATTACCCTCCCCCACACGGTGTATAGTTTCACTTCCTCTTCCCTGACTAACCTGGAAAGTTCCAGGTCTTGGCTCTTGGCTCCGCCCCTGACCTCTCTTACTTAAAGATCCCAGGATCTGTATGACTCATTCCTGTGAGCCAGTCAGTGTGTTGAGATGTTAGCTCTGATCTTAGTGATTAAAAGCCAACTTGTTAAAATCTATGGGCTAAAAATTCGGTATCGCCGCGCCAGGTCTTTAGTGCCCGAAATTTAGCGCTGGGCCGAATTCCCCTAGCGCCCGCCTGAAATTCAGTAGCGCCGCCCCAAGACGGAGGCGGGCGCTATTGGAGGGTTTGGCTGCCTCGTTTGGGGCGAAGAATGTCAGTTTCCGGCACCCAGCTGCCGCTGCGGCAACCGATGCGGTGCGGCAGGCTGGGGTACTGCAGGCCTCCTCCTTCTCTTAAGGAGGAGCTGCCTGCAGCCGTGAGATCGCCGCTGGATTCCCCCGTCAAATGAGCCCGGCACCACGGAGAAGTGCCGGGCTCGTGGGAGTCACACACCAATGCCGCGGGGGGATGGTGCAGGAGTCCGGGGAGGGAGGTGCGGCCAGGCGGCCGCCGGGAAAGCGGCCGGCCGCCCCTCCACCTTTATGCGCCGGCCTTTCGGAGCTGTAAGGCACCGTTTTGCAAACGCTGTTTGCGGCCGCGACGGGCGAGGCGGCCGCAACTGAATTTGGCCATCGGGACGGATTACCATTGGAACCGGGGCGCTGCGCACACCGATGACGTCATCGGTGCCGGCGCAGCGCTACCGGCTAACGCCGATGTTAGGGACCAACTCAATTTCGGGCGCTAAAAAATTTCCGGCACAAACCACTTTATAGCCAATAAGTGGGCGCAAACGCGACTGAATTTCTAGGCCTATAACTTCTAGTTTTGTGGTTATTGAAGGCACATCAATTTTAGTCACTAAAGAATACTAGGATGGATCGACTCCTAAAACCAGAGCGTCTGGACTTGGATCCACATTCTGCTGAAGCATCAAATCAATTTGGACACTGGCTCAAATGCTTCGAACTCTTTGCGAGGGCCTCATCCGCTAGCGAGGTAGATAAACTGAGTCTACTGACTACTCGCGTTAATCATCGGATTTATTCGTTCATCCGGGACGCCACCTCTTACACGGAGGCCATCACTATCCTGAAGGCCCAATACCAGAGGCCAGTAAACGAAGTGTACGCCAGACATCTGCTGGCTACACGCAGGCAGCGACCTGAGAAATCAATGGACGATTTCTTACAGGGTCTAAAGGACTTGGTCCGGGACTGTAACTGCAAGGCCGTGACGGCCAACGTGTACTCTGACGAATTGGTCCGCGATTCCTTCATCACGGGCCTCAAATCGAATTATATCCGGCAGAGACTGCTGGAGAAGGAGGTCCTGGACTTAAAAAAGGCAGTGGCCACTGCGCGATCGCTGGACGTGGCCCAGAAAAACTCTGACTCTTATTCTTCCGGCCATGTGGCCCTCACCGCCTAGTGCGCGCCGAGCGGGCCGCCATCTTGGAATCAGCCATCTTCCCCATCCAGGTCTCAGACCAGCTCTACACCGCCGGAGTCCCCACACAGAAGTCCACCCAGGAGTCCTACTACAGCGGCAATGTCTCGAGGCCCGAAATGCTACTTCTGTGGCCAGGCCAAGCACCCCAGACAACGATGCCCAGCGAAGGACGCTACATGCTTCAAATGTAAGAAAAAGGGGCATTTTAGCAAAGTCTGCAGGGGGAATCCGATTTCCAACTCCGTCACCGCCTCGTGCGTGCCATGCGGGCCGCCATCTTGGGATCCGCCATCTTTTCCCGACTCAACGGTCGCACAGGGCCCAACAGTGGCTTCGATCACGGTGGATCAATCCAGGCCACACCCGTTGACAAAATCTACGATGGACATACAGGTAAACGGGAATTTAACGAAATGTTTAATTGACTGTGGGAGTACCGAGAGTTTTATCCACCCTAGCCTGGTACGGCGGCACTCATTAACGGTAACCCCTACACGGGGCAGAATTGCTATGGCTGCTAAGCCCCACACTTCGGACATTTTGGGCTACTGTGTGGTAACACTGACTGTAAAAGGCACGGACTACAAGGATTTTAAACTCCTCGTGATGCCAGAACTCTGTGTTAATGTAATCTTGGGCCTGGACTTCCAGTGCCACCACGAAAGTGTCACGCTAGCATATGGCGGGTCCCAGCCGCCACTCACAGTCTGTGGCCTATCAACCTTAAAAATCAGCCCGCCCTCTTTATTCGCTAATCTCGCTCCGAACTGTAGGCCCATAGCGACCAAAAGTAGACGGTACAGTCTGGAAGACAGACACTTTATCAAGGCGGAAATGGACAGACTCCTGCGGGAAGGCATTATTGAATGCAGTACCAGTCCGTGGCGTGCCCAAGTAGTCATAGTTAAAAATAGCGAAAAGAAACGGATGGTAATTGACTACAGCCAGACTGTTAATATTTATACCCAGCTGGACGCCTACCCTTTACCCCGCATATCAGAAATGGTCAACCAGATTGCGCAATACCGAGTCTTCTCGACTATCGACCTCAAATCCGCGTATCACCAGCTCCCCATTAGAACGGAGGACCGCCCATACACCACCTTTGAGGCGAACGGACGCCTCTACCATTTTCTCAGAGTGCCCTTCGGGGTAACAAATGGGGTCTCGGTCTTCCAACGTGAGATGGACCGCATGGTTGATGAGAATAAACTACAAGCTAACTACCCCTATCTGGACAATGTCACTATCTGTGGGCACAACCAGCAAGACCACGATCTAAATCTTGCGAGATTTTTAAAAACTGCCCTAAAGCTGAATCTAACCTACAACGAAGACAAATGTGTCTTCAACACAACCCGTCTCTGTATCCTCGGCTGTGTGGTGGAAGATGGGGTAATTGGACCGGACCCTGACCGATTACGCCCCCTAAAGGAACTGCCCCTGCCACACAATCCCAAAGCTTTAAAAAGGTGCCTGGGATTTTTTGCGTGTTATGCCCAATGGGTGCCCAATTACTCTGATAAGGCCCGACCCCTCATTAAATCGACATCCTTCCCACTATCAGCTGAAGCTCGGGAGGCTTTCACCAGTATCAAACAGGACATTGAAAGGGCTGCACTGTGTGCAGTGGACGAAAGCATTCCCTTTCAAGTCGAAAGCGATGCGTCAGACTTTGCCTTAGCTGCGACCCTCAATCAGGCTGGGAGACCTGTGGCCTTCTTCTCCCGAACCCTTCAGGGACCTGAAATCAGGCACTCTTCTGTCGAGAAGGAGGCACAGGCTATAGTGGAGGCAGTGCGGCACTGGAGACACTACCTAGCTGGCAAACGTTTCACCCTGCTCACCGACCAGCGGTCGGTGGCTTTCATGTTTAATAACAAACAAAGGGGGAAAATCAAGAATGACAAAATACTCAGGTGGAGGATCGAACTATCCACGTTCGACTATGATATTATGTACAGGCCGGGAGCCCTTAATGAACCCCCAGACGCCCTATCGCGGGGAATGTGTGCCAGCATTCATACGGACAAATTACTGGGTCTCCACAACGACCTCTGTCACCCAGGGGTCACCCGACTATACCATTTTATAAAGTCCCGCAATCTGCCCACTCCATCGAGGAGGTTAGGGCAATGACCAGAGCCTGCCGCACCTGTGCGGAATGCAAGCCTCGTTTCTACAGGCCTGACCGTGCACACCTTATCAAAGCCACACGGCCATTCGAGCGCCTAAGTCTGGACTTCAAGGGACTCCTTCCCTCTGCCGACCGTAACGTATACTTCCTCAATATCATCGATGTATATTCCCGCTTCCCCTTCGCCATTCCCTGCCCAGACATGACCAGTGCCACGGTCATCAAGTGTCTCTGTAATCTATTCTGCATGTTTGGCATGCCGAACTACATACACAGCGATAGGGGGACGTCATTTATGAGTGACGAACTGCGCCAGTTCTTGCTCTCAAAGGGGATAGCCACTAGCAGAACCACTAGCTACAACCCCCGGGGTAATGGGCAAGTGGAAAGGGAGAATGCTACTGTTTGGAAGGCTGTCACGTTAGCCTTAAAGTCAAAAGGCCTTCCGACCTCCCGCTGGCAGGAAGTCCTCCCAGACGTGCTCCACTGCATAAGGCCTCTGTTATGTACAGCCACTAACGCTACCCCTCACGAAAAGATGTTCGTTTTCCCCCGGAAATCCACCTCGGGCATATCTCTACCCACGTGGCTGACGTCTCCGGGGACAGTACTATTGCGGAAGCACATGAGAGGCCATAAAACGGACCCCCTTGTGGAAAAGGTACAGCTCCTCCATGCAAACCCTCAGTACGCCTATATCGAATACTCTGACGGGCGAGAGGACACTGTTTCCATAAAAGACCTCGCTCCCTCGGGGAGCGAAGAGAACGATGAGAGACTACCCGAGGAAGACCTACACCAAAAAGAGACAGGACGCCCAGAGGTATCAATACCCAACTTTAACCTGGAGGACACTGCAGATAACCTGGAAGACACTGCGGAGGCCCGGACAGCGGAGGAACCAGAATCCATTCCCCTAGAGGCACCCCAACCGGCTTTGCGCTGATCACTGAGAACCGCAAAACCTCCTGACAGACTCACTTATACCAACTTTTAAGAAACATCACCCCGATGGACTAAATCTAAAGAAGGGGTGAATGTAATGAAATCTGTTTGTCTTGCCTGTATTCGTTTTGCACTCATGTATATTACCCTCCCCCACACGGTGTATAGTTTCACTTCCTCTTCCCTGACTAACCTGGAAGGTTCCAGGTCTTGGCTCTTGGCTCCGCCCCTGACCTCTCTTACTTAAAGATCCCAGGATCTGTATGACTCATTCCTGTGAGCCAGTCAGTGTGTTGAGATGTTAGCTCTGATCTTAGTGATTAAAAGCCAACTTGTTAAAGTCTATAACTTCTAGTTTTGTGGTTATTGAAGGCACATCAGAAAGATAACAAGGGAAAGAATTGCACAGCCCCAGCCGAAAAGGCAGGGACAGGAATCCCTCCCGCAGATGTCGAGTCACTTTTGGACACCATGAGGTCCTTATTGACTGGCCAGGGGAGAGTAGCAGCCGCTACCGGTGCTCTGACCCCATCAGCCCCACCCAACCAACAGCCCTGACTAGAGCCAGCGCAGCCTGTTTACCTGTGTTCTCTCCGGTATGATGAATGGTAAAGACCCCTTTTGGAGATGGAGGTAGAAAAGATGACGGGGGCCTATCTGTTAGACACGGGGGCATCATGCACCGTGCTCTACTCAGCTAACCCCACCGCCTCGCCTCTATCTAACGGGGTCCCATACAGTCTGTTGCATTTACAGGCAAAGAACAGGCTGGCTCGTGTTCCATCCCGCTTGCCATTCGGTTAGGACCGCTCTGCTCCAAGTGGACCTGTGTCCTGATGAAATGGGAAGTGGAGGGTGGAAGAGGGGTCCTGGGGGCCGACTTCATTGTAGGCCACGGGATCCTAGTAGATTTGAGAAATCATTGCCTATGGGGGGCACTTAAAGTAAAGAACGGTGAGGTAGTAGTGATCCCAGGAAAGGAAGGGAAGGGGACCTTCTGCACCATGAAGCCCAAAGAGGATTATAACCTCGAGCTTATGGTCAGCAACACCCCACCAGAGTTCCAGGCATTTGTGCAGGCCCACCTGGCCACATTTGCCACACACAAACACGACTGCGGGAGAGTCAACGGGTTTGAGGTCAGCATAGATGGGGACCCGATGGCCCGACCACAGGAACAGTATAACTTCCCCAGGGAAGCAGAGCCAGACTTGGAAGCAGCCATGTCCTCGTTAGTACAGCAGGGAGTTCTGAGGCTGATAGCCACCCACTTAAACTCTCCATTGTGGCCGGTTAGAAAGCCGGACAACTCCTGGAGGGCCACGGTGGACTATCGGGTGCTCAATAGTAACATCTCAGCCTGTGCACCCACAGTAGCAGCAGTTGCCGACCTCATAGGGAGTATTCCAGCGTCCGCGAACACTTTCACGGTGCTGGATATTTCCAACGGGTTTTGGTCCATCCCTTTAAGGAGGGAGGATCAGTAAAAGTTTGTCTTTACGTTAAAAGGGCAACAGTACACGTGGAACTGCTTGCCTCAGGGCTTCCACAACAGCCCCAGCATTTTCCATCAGTGCATGGCAAACAGTTTAAAGGATTTTAGCCAGCCCAGACAGTTGGTCCAATGTGTGGATGACCTGCTCCTGTTCATTGATTCGAAGGAGGAACATGGCCCACTATTGGCCGAACTGCTGGAGCCGCTAGGGCAAAAGGGTTTTAAGGTTAACCCAAAGAAAGCGCAGATCGGCCAGCAGGAGGTAAAATTTCTGGGCCTGACCGTACGCGCTGGAGAAAGGGCCATAGATAAGGCTAGGAGGGAGGCGGTACAAGAGTTACCGGTCCCCAACACAGTAACGGGTGTGAGGTCATTCCTAGGGCTAACCGGGTACTGCAGAGACTTTATTGAGGACTATGCAGCCACCGCAGCCCCTCTGCTTTGACTCCGACACAAAGGAGTGGAGTGGCTTTGGGATGAAGGTTGCTAGGCAGCATTCGTCAGGCTCAAAAGGGACTTGCAGACCGCACCAGCTCTAGGGGCCATAGATGGGGGGAAAGAGTTTTTCCTGGAGGTAGCAGCCAGCGGGGACAGCCTGAGTGCTGTGCTGCCCCAAAAGCGGCACGGCAGGCTGAGGCCGGAGGTCTACTCCTCCCGGATACTCGCGGATGTGGAGAGGAGCTATTCCAATTGTGAGCGGCACCTCTTGGCCACACATTGGGCTGTGAAGAGATCACTGATCTTCACAGGCACCTCTCCCGTCACCCTCCTCACCCATCACACACCCACCCAGATGCTTCTGGATGGGAGGATCAAGGATGGAACAGTGAGCAGTGCCCGCATTGCCCGCTGGACCTTGCTCCTCTCACAGATGGATCTTAGATTGAAGGGTCTCTGCGAGCCAAAGCTCGCAGCCAACCTGGTATATCCTGGAACAGCCCACCGGTGTTCCATCGAATGGGTTTGGGAAGTGAACATAAGTTTACGGGCCGGGATCCATCCCACGGGCCGCGAGATCTATGTAGACGGATCCAGCATGGTATCTGCTGGCGAGCGTCTCACGGGGTGCGGAGTTTACGACACAGCGGCGAACATTGCCCTGGCGATTAAGCTCCCCAGCACCATGAGTGCCCAGCAGGCTGAACTGTCTGCGGTGGTGTACGTTGTTACACACCCCAAAATCTTCCGCACCCCCTACACGATTTGCTCGGACAGCATGTTTACGTGCAATTAGTGTACGGAGTACCTGGCCATCTGGTCCCGCCGCGGATACACCTCCGCTGACGGGAGACCCCTCACAGTAAAACCCTTGCTGGAAAAGATCCTGGCCCCAATGGGGAAGGAAGGGGAGGTTTTCATCCACAAGGTGAAGGCCCATTCCTCCACAGAACCCCGCAGCCAAGGCAACCAACAGGCTGACTTGCTCGCCAAGGAGGGTGCCCACACCGGCCTTTTCTGTAACCCATTTGGGTCCAGACCCATGGCGGTGGTCAGAGGTAGGGACGGTGTTAGATCCGGGTATCTTAATGTGGTGTCCTTCAATAATCAGACAAAGACTGCAGGGAACGATCAACAGGTGTTTACTGAATGATGGTTCAAACTGCAACTGACTGTACAGAGCACCACTCAGGGTTTATATACAGGTGTGGATATACAGGTGTGGTCACTGCTGGTACTACAGGATACAGGAGCTGTAAAAAGTAGTTCTCCCCCTTAAAGGTACATACCTTACAATTCCTCCCCTTTTAGATTAACAGAACCATAACACTCATTTAACAATTGAATATCAAACTAATTACAATTAACACTTTTAACATGCAACATTAACTGGAAATAGACTATTTATAAATTCAGTCTTTGGGGAGGCTTCCTGATTCTTTCTGGATAACGCCTTTCCCGAGTGTCTCGCTCTTGGTGCGGAGGCGATTCTAACACCCTGTTGTCAGTTGATTCATCAGCTTCCAAGGCTATTGTTTCTGAGGTAGATGCGACCTGTACTTCGGGTTCCCCACCAGGTACGTATGGCCGAGACATGGGGTTGACTCGTTCCTGTGACTCTAGGATCTGGTCAGCATGGCATCTCACAATGTTCTCCCCAACATCCACTGTGTACATTAGTGGCCCCTGCCGTGTGCATATCGTTCCTGGTTGCCATTTCTCTGTTCGGTAGTCGCGGGCCAAGACTGGTTGCCCTACATTGAAGCTCCTTGTCGGCTTCTCATTGATGTGCTGGAATTGCTTACTCTCAACATCTCTTCGTACATTTGGTCTGAGCAAATCCAGACGAGATCTCAACATTCGGTTAAAGAATATCATGGCCGGGGCCTGGTTGGTGACTGCATGTGTCGCATTTCTGTAGGCTAACAGGAAATTGTCCACCTTATGCTGCAGTGGAATGTCGTCATCGCACATGGCCTTTACTGCTTTTTTAAAGGTTTGTACGAACCTCTCAGCCAATCCATTTGTGGCTGGATGATACGGGGCAGATGTGTAATGCCTTACCCCATTCCTTTTCATAAATCTTCGAAACTCTTCGGACACAAACTGTGGTCCGTTATCAGAGCAAATCTGCTCTAGCAAGCCGTTCCTGGCAAAAATGGTCCGTAGGACTGCAACAGTTTTCTCCGTGGTGGTGGAGGACATTTTGATCACCTCAGGCCGTTTCGAGTGCGCATCCACGGCTATTAAAAACATTGAGTCCATGAATGGACCAGCAAAATCAATATGCACCCATTGCCATGGAGATGAGGGCCACTTCCATGGGTGTAGAAGGGCATGTGGTGGTGCATTTTGGACCTTCTGGCATCCTGAGCAGCTCTTTGTCAGGTCCTCGATTTGCTGATCGATCCCCGGCCACCACACATAAGCCCTAGCAAGGCTTTTCATTTTCACCCCTCCCAGATGACCTTCGTGAAGCTCATTGAGCATTCTCTCCCTTAACTTGGGTGGAATTACCACTCGGGATCCACACATCAAGGTCCTCTGGCCTACTGACAGCTGTTCTCTTCTGGATGAGAATGCTGGCAACAGTGAGTCGCCATGTGCTGGCCATCCCTTCACCGTCAAATCATATACCCGGGAGAGTGTCGGGTCATTTCGGGTCTCCTTCTCTATACCAGCGTTAGTTACTGGCAAGCATTCAATTATAGTCGAATGAAATATTTCGACAGGATCCACTGCTGGTGCTTCCTCCGCAGTAGGCAGTTGCAGGCGTGATAACCCATCAGCGTTTCCATGCTGTTTCGTGCCCTTATACTCGATATCATATTGGTGCGCCCCTAGAAAAAGGGACCATCTTTGTAGCCGTTGCGCAGTCATCACCAGAACGCCCTTCTTTGGATTAAAGATGGAGACAAGTGGTTGGTGGTCAGTCAGCAAGGTGAACTTCTGCCCGTGCAGATAGTGATTGAACTTTTTTACTCCCCACACTAGGCTGAGGGCCTCCCTGTCAATCTGGGTGCAGTTACGCTCGGCTGAGGTTAGTGACCGAGACGCAAAGGCTGATGGCCTCTCCGAGCCGTCCGGGAATTTGTGCAACAGTACCGCTCCAATGCCATAGGGTGATGCATCACACGCCAACCGAATTGGTAGTGCTGGGCTGAAACGAGCCAACACCTCTTTTGATGTGATCAATGCTTTGCTCTTCTGGAAAGCTCGTTTACATTCGTCACTCCACTTCCATGGTACCCCCGTTTGCAGTAGGGTGTTCAGTGGGTGTAGTACGGTAGATAAATTCGGCAAGAACTTATGGTAGTAGTTCACCAGCCTGAGGAACGGCCTCAGTTGTGACACATTTTCCGGTGCTGGAGCCTTGACTACTGCCTCAATCTTTTCAGGGGACTTATGTAACCCCTCTTTATCAATAACATGGCCACAATACGAGATCTGCTCCTGGAAAAACTCGCATTTGTGGCGATTAGCTCAGAGCCCATATTCCTTCAATCTAGTGAGCACCTGCTCCAGGTTGGCGAGGTGATCACTGTCATTTTCGTCCGTGACCAGGATGTCGTCCAAATAACACTGGGTCCCTGGAATCCCTTGCAGGACTTGTTCCATTGCCCTTTGCCAAATAGCCGGAGCTGATGCTACCCCGAACACCAGCCGGTTGTATTGGTAAAGACCTTTATGAGTGTTGATCGTGAGGTACTGTTTCGAGGCTTCTTCTACCTCCATTTGCAGGTACGCCTGGGCCAGATCAATCTTAGTGAAGCGTTTCCCTCCAGATAGCGAGGCAAAAATATCTTCAATCCGCGGAAGCGGCTATTGTACAGTGTGAAGGACTGGGTTTACTGTCACCTTAAAGTCCCCACAGATGCGAACCATCTTTGGTTCCCCAGGCGTATTAACATAAGAGCATAAGAAAGAGGAGCAGGAGTAGGCCAATCGGCCCCTCGAGCCTGCTCCGCCATTCAATAAGATCATGGCTGATCTGATCCTAACCGCCAATCTACAATCACAGTACCATCTCCTGAATCTAACAGAATTAGACACACGAAATAGGAGCAGGATCAGGCTACACGGCCCCTGGGCCCGCTCCGCTACCCACAGGGCCATGACCGATCCGAACCTAGACTCATGTCCAAATTCCTGCCCGCTCCCCGTAACCCTTAATTCCCTTTACTTCTAGGAAACTGTCTATTTCTGTTTTAAATTTATGTAATGATGTAGCTTCTACAGCTTTTTGGGGCAGCATATTCCATGGACCTACCACCCTCTGAGTGAAGTAGTTCCTCCTCATCTCAGTTTTGAAAGAGCAGCCCCTTATTCTAAGACTATGCCCCCTAGTTCTAGTTTCACCCATCATCGGGAACATTTTCCCCGCATCCACCCGATCCAACCCCTTCACAATCTTATATGTTTCAATAAGATCGCCTCTCATTCTTCTGAACTCCAATGAGTAGAGTCCCAATCTACTCAACCTCTCCTCATATTTCCATCCCCTCATCCCCGGGATTAACCGAGTGAACCTTCTTTGTACTGACTCGAGAGCAAGTATGTCTTTTCTTAAGTATGGACACCAAAACTGTATGCAGTATTCCAGGTGCGGTCTCACCAATACCTTGTACAACTGAAGCAATACCTCCCTATTTTTATATTCTATCCCCCTAGCAATGAAAGCCAACATTCCATTGGCCTTCTTAATCACTTGCTGCACCTGTATACTAACCTTTTGAGTTTCGTGCACCAGGACCCCCAGATCTCTTTGTACTTCAGTACTTTCCAGTTTCTTGCCATTAAGATAATAACTTGCTCTACGATTTTTCCTGCCAAAGTGCATAACCTCACACTCTCCAGTATTGTATTCCATCTGCCAAATCTCTGCCCACTTACTTAGCCTGTCTATGTCCCCTTGCAGGTTTTTTATGTCCTCCTCACTCACTACTTTCCCCCCCATCTTAGTATCATCTGCAAACTTTGATATGTTACACTCGGTCCCCTCCTCCAAATCGTTAATACAGATTGTAAGGAGTTGGGAACCCAGCACCGACCCCTGCGGAACACCACTAGTTACTGATTGCCAGTCCGAGAATGAACCATTTATCCCAACTCTCTGCCTTCTGTTAGATAGCCAATCCTCTATCCATGCCAGAATATTACCCCCAATCCTGTGATCTTTTATCTTAAGCAATAATCTTTTGTGTGGCACCTTGTCAAATGCCTTTTGGAAGTCTAAATACACTACGTCCACTGGTTCCCCTTTATCCACCCTATATGTTACTTCCTCAAAGAACTCCAGCAAATTTGTCAAACATGACTTCCCCTTCATAAAACCATGCTGACTTTGTCCTATTAAATTATGATTATCCAAATGTCCTGTTACTGTCTCCTTAATAATGGACTCCAAAATTTTACCTACCACAGATGTTAGGCTAACCGGTCTATAGTTTCCAGCCTTCTGTCTACTACCCTTTTTAAATAAGGGTGTTACATTAGCAGTTTTCCATTCTGCCGGGACCTTTGCCGAGTCCAGGGAGTTTTGGAAAATTATTACCAATGCATCCACAATCCCTACCGCCACTTCCCTCAAGACCCTAGGATGTAAGCCATCAGGTCCAGGTGATTTATCCGCCTTGAGTCCCATTATTTTATCGAGTACCACTTCCTTAGTGATTTTGATCGTGTTTAGCTCCTCCCCCCCTATAGCCCCCTGTTTGTCCAGTGTTGGGATATTCTTAGTGTCCTCTACTGTAAAGACTGATACAAAATATTCATTCAGTGTTTTTGCAATCTCCATATTTCCCCCCATTAATTTCCTGGTCTCATCCTCTAAGGGACCAACATTTACTTTAGCCACCTTTTTTCTTTTTATATAACTATAAAAACTCTTACTATCTGTTTTTATATTTTTTGCTAATTTACTTTCATAATCTATCTTCCCTTTCTTAATCAATCTTTTTGTTATTTTTTGCTGTCTTTTAAAGTTTTCCCAATCCTCTATCCTCCCACTAGATTTGGCTACCTTATATGCCCTTGTTTTTAGTCGAATACTATCCTTAATTTCTTTACTTAGCCACGGATGGCTGTCTTTTCTTTTACACCCTTTTCTTCTCAGTGGAATATTTTTTTTTTGGAAGTTGTAAAATAACTCCTTAAATGTACACCACTGATCATGTATCGTCTTACCCTTTAATCTATTTTCCCAATCCACTCTACTCAATTCCGCTCTCATACCTTCATAGTCTCCTTTATTCAAGCTTAGCACGCTTGTTTGATATCCAACCTTCTCACCCTCTAATTGAATATGGAATTCAACCATGTTATGGTCACTCATTCCAAGGGGATCCTTTACTAGGACATTTTTAATTAATCCTGTCTCGTTACACAGGACCAGATCTAAGGTTGCTTGCCCCCTGGTCGGTTCAGTTACATACTGCTCAAGAAGCCCATCCCTAATACACTCAATGAACTCATCCTCAAGGCAGCCCTGCCCAATTTGATTTGTCCAATTAATATGATAGTTAAAATCCCCCATAATTATAGATGTTCCCTTATTACAAGCCTCAACTATTTCCTGATTGATACTCCGTCCAACAGAGTTGCAACTGTTCGGAGGCCTATAGACTACGCCCACTAGTGTTTTTTTCCCCTTATTATTCCTTATCTCCACCCAAACTGTTTCATTATCCTGATCTTTTGACCTAATATCATTTCTCTGTATTACAGTGAGTCCTTCCTTTATTAACATAGCCACCCCACCTCCCCTTCCTTCCTGCCTGTCCTTCCTGATCGTTAAATAACCTGGTATGTTTAATTCCCAGGCATTGTCACCCTGCAGCCATGTTCCTGTAATGGCCACAAGATCATACCCATATGTAGTTATTTGTGCCATTAACTCGTCTATTTTGTTACGAATGCTACGTGCATTCAGATAGAGAACTTTCAAATATGTTTTGTGACACTTAGTTCCTGCTTTTGCCCTTTTTATTACTTTACCTTTTACTCCATACCTTCTGCCCCTTCCTGACACGCTCTGGTTTTTAATTTCCCCACTGCTACCTAAGTCTATGACCTTCTCTGTTGTCATTTTTATTATTTGCTCTCTAGGAACCTCCCCCCCACTAGTTAGTTTAAATCTCTCTCTACAGCCCTAGTTATATGATCTGCCAGGACTCTAGCCCCAGCACTGGCCAAGTGAAGCCCGTCCCAACAGAACAGCTCCCTCCTGCCCCAGTACTGGTGCCAGTGTCCCAGGAAGCAAAACCCATTTCTCCCACACCAGTCTTTGAGCCACGCATTTAACTCTCTAATTTTATTTGTCCTAGCTAAATTCGCTCGTGGCTCAGGTAATAATCCAGAGATTATTACCCTTGAGGTTCTGTCTTTTAATTTGACCCCTAGCTGCTCATACTCCTTTAACAGAACCGGCTTCCTAGTCCTATCTATGTTGTTTGTACCAACATGGACCATGACAACTGGATCCACCCCCTCCCACTGCAAGTTTCTTTCCAGCCCAGAGGAGATGTCCTTAACCCTGGCACCGGGTAGGCAACACAGCCTACGGGACTCTCGCTCTCGGCTGCAGAGAACTCTATCTATGCCCCTAATAATACTATCCCCTACCACTACAACATTTCTATTTACTCCCCCCTCTTGAATGGCCCCCCGCTCCACGGTGCTGTGGCCAGGTTGCTCATCCTCCCTGCAGTCCCTGCTCCTGTCCCCACAGGGAGTAAGAACCTTGAACCTGTTGGACAAGAGCAAGGGCTGTGGCTCCTCCAACACTACCTCCTGGATCCCCGTACCTGCCTCACTCGTAGTCACACCGTCCTGTCCCTGACCATGGGCTACATCTGAATTAATTAACTTCATAGGTGTGACCATCTCCTGAAACACAGAGTCCAGGAACTTCTCCCCCTCCCTGCTGTGTCGCAGTGTCTGAAGCTCAGACTCCAGCTCATCAACACGGAGCTGGAGTTCCTGTAGCAGCAGACACTTGTCACAGACGTAATCACCATGAGCCTCAATGGGGTTCACTGGCTCCCACATCTCGCAACAGTAACACATCACCTGCTCCATTCTATGTAATTAATTAAATTTTTTATTGTTAGTTATGGACACCCTCTGCCCGATTATAGATGCTAGTATCCCCTTTAATTTAGTGGATTTAAATTAAATCAATCCCTCTAATTACACGAGTTAAATGGTTCACCAACAGTCACTCTGCACCAGAAAGGCCTTATTAACTGCAACCCACAGAGTTAAAGTTTGAAAAGAGCACCTAACACCCTACTTACCCTAACTCACACTTACCCAAACTCACAGCACTCTCTGCTGACCTCGCACTCAGTGCTTGCTCGCACTGGCAATGGTCTTTTTATACTGTTTGTTTGTTTACAGCCAAATGAGTCAGCCCTGCTGATTGGTTAGAAAACTGGTTTTCACTGCCTGCTGTGCCAATTTACTCCTACTGCAGTGTAACCTTGTTTTGCTCTTCTTAAACCAACAGAATCCCAAATACTTAACTTTTCCCCTTTACTTAAACTGCTTAAGTAATCTTATCAAGAATGATTTATAGAGAAATAACAATTAAAGAACTCTCACACTTACCCAAACTCACAGCACTCTCTGCTGACCTCGCACTCAGTGCTTGCTCGCAACTCAACGACCTCTTCATTACAGGAACAATGGGTGTAGCCCACTCGCTCCAGTCCACTTTGGACAGTACTCCTGAACGTTCCAAACCTTCCAGCTCTGCTTCGACGGCTGGGCGGATCGCATAAGGTACCGGTCTGGCCTTAAAAAACTTTGGGCTTGCATTTTCCTCTATATTGATCATCGCTGTTATGCCTTTTAGTGTTCCGAGTCCCTGCTGGAACACTTCCTGTGCGTCAGTTAGCATTTTTGACAGTCGTCCAGGTGTGACGTCGTCATCCTTTTTGGCATCTACAGTCAGCGCTTGTATGGAATGCCAATCTGGCTGTATCTTCCGGATCCATTCACATCCTAGTAGTGGTGGTCCTCCATCTGGCAATACATATAGGTCCATTTTTGGTGTTTCCTTGCCGTTATATATAACGTTCACCCTTATTTTTCCTTTGGGGTAGACTTTTTGCCCCATGCACGTCTTCAAGACACTCTTTGTATCTCTCAAGGGTATATGTGAGAATAGCCGCTTATAGTCCCTTCAGTTTATGACTGTTAGGGCTGATCCTGTGTCCAATTCCATTTTCACTTGGACTCCTGCTATCTTGAGCGTGACCCAGATAGTTTGGTGATCCTCCGTTTTGATCACATTATGTAGTTTCAGACAACCCAGCTCCTTGCTTCCGGAGTCTGTATCACTCTTCTGTTCGTCTGAACTACTCTCCGTCACCTTATGTACCTTCTTGTACTTCTCCTGTGGAGATTTCTTGCTGCTGGTTTTCTTTCCCGACCTGCAGACTCTTGCTATGTGTCCTAATTTTCCATACTGTCTGCACACTTTGTCCTTGAACCAGCAATCATTATGGTCATGTGTTGTTCTGCCGCAGCGATAGCTCTTCACTGTTCCGTATGACATTTCATTTGTGCCATATTCTTGCGGTCTCCGTTGTATCTCTGCAGCGCCCCGTGCGGCTGCTTCGTGTGATACTGCCATGCTGAAAGCCTTGTCCAGCGTAAGATCCTTTTCTGATAGAAGCTGTTGTGTATGTACCTTTAAGAGCGAACTGCTTTTATGCTGTAGTACCGGCAGTGACCACACCTGTTTATAAAGCAGTAGCAGGCTTCTATACTTTCAGTTCCAGCATACTCTCTGTGCAGTAAACATCTCTTATTATCGTTCTCCTGCAGTCCGTGTGTTATTAATGAGCGGACACTACAGTGGCGACGAGGAGGTTCGAACTCACCTGCAGTACTGCATCACCTCACGGGGATCCATCCCTGGGAAGAAGCTTCTTGGAGGTCGAAGCCAGAGCAACGGGCGTCGACCGGGGGCAACCGCCCAGTGATCCATCGGAGTCCAGAGAGTTGCAGGGGAAGCTGTGGAGAGCTGGGCCTGGTTCTCCAATCAAGGTGTCCCAGCAAATCGAGCTGGTAGCAGGTAGTGCGCTGAATCTCCCCGGACTGCGGCGGGCTAAAGCTCGGGCGAGCGGCTCTTTAAGGGGGCCGAGCAGCGTCGTCGGGAAGACAGAGAGAGAGAGGGTGGAGCGCACAGGGCGCGGCCGGTGCTCAAGAGTCGGGCAGCGTTGAAAAACAGATGCGCAGAAAGCCGCGGGGCGCTGCCATTACCTGTTAGAACACGAGGAGCAGCATTGGCAGCAAGGGGAAGAAGGAAAAGCACGGGAGGTGCCATTTTAATCCTTTGGGGAAGAAGGAAAAGCGCGGGAGGTGCCATTTTAATCCATTGGGGAAGAAGGAAAAGCACGGGAGGCGCCATTTTAAACCACCCAAGATGCCGAAGAGTGGCAGCATCACTGTTTTCGATAACGAAATAGAAGACTGGACCACGTATGTGGAAAGAGTTGAAGTGTACTGCAGGGCAAATGAGGTGGCCGCTGAAAAGAAGGCGTCGATATTATTAAATTTGATGGGCTCGAGAACCTACGGCCTATTGCGAAATTTAATTACCCCAGCTAAACCAATGGAGAAAAATTTTGAAGAGATTGTCAATATCTTACAGGAACATCTAAACCCTACACCGCTGCTGATAGCAGAAAGATTCAAGTTCCATAAACGAAACCAGCACAAAGACAAGAGTAATACTGACTATCTTACGGAACTACGCAAGTTATCGACACACTGCCAGTTCAGAACAGGACTGGCAGATACCTTAAGGGATAAGTTTGTCTGCGGGCTCCAGAGTGAAGGAACCCAGAAACGACTACTTTTGGAAAAGGACCTTATTCTAGAAAAGGCTTTCAGCGTTGCAGTATCCTACGAAGCAGCAGCGCGGGGAGCTGCGGAAATACAACAGAAACCGCAAGAATATAGCACGAATGAAATGGCATATGGAGCAGAAAAGTGCTATCGCTGCGGCAGAACAACACATGACCAGAAGGATTGCTGGGCTAAGGACAAAGTATGCAGGCAATGTGGAAAAATGGGACATATAGCATGAGTCTGCAGGTCGGAAAAGAAAACCAACACTAAAAGAACTACTAAGGAAAAGTACAAGAAAGTAAAAAAGACGACGGACAGTAGTTCAGAAGACCAGGGTAGTGACAATGACTCCGGGAGCAGGGGACTAAGTTGTCTGAAGCTACACAACATGATCGCAAAGGAGGATCACCGAACCATTTGGGTCACCCTCGTGATAGCAGGGTCCCAAGTAAAGATGGAATTGGACACAGGATCAGCCCTAACAGTCATGAATTGACGAGACTACGAGCGGCTATTCTCACACATTCCTTTGAAGGATACGTCAATTGTCTTGAAGACATATACGGGGCAAAAAGTCTACCCCAGAGGAAAAATAAGGGTGCCCGTTAAATACAACGGCAAGGAAACACAGGAACTGTATCTATATATACTGCAAGATGGAGGACCACCATTATTGGGACGTGAATAGATCCGAAAAATGCAATTGGATTGGCATTCCATTCAGGCACTAACTGTGGCTGACAAAAAAGATGACGACGCCACACCTGGTCGACTATCAAAAATTCTAACTGACACGAAAGAGGTGTTCCAGCAAGGACTTGGGACTCTAAAAGGCGTAACGGCAATGATAAAAATTGAAGATAACGCAAACCCAACATTTTTTAAGGCCACACCGATACCGTATGCGATCCGCCCAGCCGTTGAAGCAGAGCTGGAGAGTCTGGAGCGTTCGGGTGTGCTGTCCAAGGTGGACTGGAGCGAGTGGGCCACACCCATCATCCCTGTAATGAAGAAATCATTGAGCAGCACGCCTGGGGAACCGAAGAAGGTACGCATCTGTGGGGACTTTAAGGTTACTGTGAACCCAGTCCTTCACACGGTACAATATCCACATCCATGGATAGAAGATATTTTCGCCTCACTATCTGGGGGGAAACGCTTTACGAAGATTGATCTGGCCCAAGCGTATCTACAAATGGAGGTAGATGAATCATCTAGAAAATACCTCACGATAAACACTCACCAAGGTCTTTATCAGTACAATCAACTGGTATTCGGGGTAGCATCAGCTCCGGCTATTTGGCAGAGGGCGATGGAACAAGTCCTGCAAGGGATCTCGGGGACCCAGTGTTATTTGGACGACATCCTGGTTACGGGCGGAAATGACAGTGAACACCTTGCCAACCTGGAGCAGGTGCTCACTAGATTACAAGAATATGGACTACGAGCCAACCGCCCCAAATGCAAGTTTTTCAGGAAACAAATCTCGTATTGTGGCCACGTGATTGATGAAGAGGGGTTGCATAAGTCCCCAGACAAGATTGAGGCAGTAGTCAAGGCTCCAGCACCGGAAAATGTGTCACAACTGAGGTTGTTCCTCGGGTTGGTGAACTACTACCATAAGTTCTTGCCAAAATTGTCTACAATTCTGCACCCGCTGAACGCCCTGCTGCAAACTGGAGTAGCATGGAAGTGGAGTGATGAGTGTAAGCGTGCCTTTCAGAAATGTAAATGCCTAATCACTTCAAAAGAAGTATTGGCTCACTACAATCCATCACTACCGATTCGGTTGGCATGTGATGCGTCTCCCTACGGCATTGGAGCGGTGCTATCGCACAAATTCCTTGACGGTTCAGAGAGGCCAATAGCCTTTGCGTCACGCTCATTAACATCAGCCGAGCATAACTACGCCCAGATTGACAGGGAGGCCCTCAGCCTGGTGTGGGGGGTGAAGAAGTTCAATCACTACCTGCACGGGCAGAAATTCACCTTACTGACTGATCACCAGCCTCTTGTCTCCATTTTTAACCCAAAGAAGGGCGTTCCGGTGATGACGGCGCAACGGCTGCAAAGATGGTCCCTTTTTCTAGGAGCACATCAATACGACATAGAGTATAAGGGCACGAAACAGCATGGAAATGCTGATGGGCTGTCGCGCCTGCCGCTGCCTACGGTGGAGGAAGCACCTGCAGTGGACCCTGTTGAGATATTCCATTCGACCATAGTCGAATGTCTACCTGTTACTAACTCAAGTATAGAGAAGGAAACCCGAAATGACCCGACACTCTCTCGGGTCTATGATTTGACGGTGAAGGGATGGCCAGCACATGGCGACTCACTGTTGCCAGCATTCTCGCCAAGGAGAGAACAGCTGTCAGTGTGCCGGGGGACCTTGGTGTGTGGATCCCGAGTGGTAATTCCACCCAAGTTGAGAGATAGAGTGCTCAATGAGCTTCATGAGGGTCATCTGGGAGGGGTAAAAATGAAGAGCCTAGCCAGGGCGTTTGTGTGGTGGCCGGGAATCGATAAAGAAATCGAGGAAATGACCAAGAGATGCACAGGATGCCAGAAAGTCCAAAACGCTCCACCACAGGCCCCGCTATACCCATGGGAGTGGCCCTCATCTCCATGGCAACGGGTACACATTGATTTTGCTGGTCCATTTATGGACTCAATGTTTTTAATCGCCGTGGATGCACATTCGAAATGGCCAGAGGTGATCAAAATGTCCTCCACCCCCACGGAGAAAACTATTGCAGTCCTACGGACCATCTTCACCAGGAATGGCTTGCCAGAACAGATTTGCTCCGACAATGGACCACAGTTTGTGTCCAAGGATTTCCGGAGGTTTTTGAGGAATAATGGGGTAAAGCATATCATCCAGCCACAAATTGATTGGCCGAGAGGTTTGTTCAAACCTTTAAAAAAGCAATAAAGGCGATGTATAACGACAACATACCACTGCAACACAAGGTGGATAATTTCTTGTTCGCTTACCGAAATGCGACACATGCAGTCACCAACCAATCTCCAGCCATGATGTTCTTTAACTGCGGTTTACGATGTCGCCTGGACTTGCTCAAACCAAACATAAGACGAGATGTTGAGAATAAGCAATTCCAGCACATCAATGAAAGGCCAACCAGGAGCTTCAAGATAGGGTAACCAGTCTTGGCCCGTGACTACCGAACAGACAAATGGCAGCCAGGAACGATATGCACACGGCAGGGACCACTAATGTACAGAGTGGACGTTGGAGAGAGCATCGTGAGACGCCATGCTGACCAGATTCTAGAGTCACAGGAACAAGTCAAACCCATACCATGAGCATGCGCACCTGGTGATGAACCTGAAGCACAGCTTGCGTCTACCTCAGAATCAGTGGTATTGGAAGCTGACGAACCAACCAATGACAATGAGCCAGGATCGACTCCGCCGCAAGAACAGGATACTCGAGAAAGGCACTATCCAGACAGGATCAGGACGCCCCTTCAAAGACTGAATTTATAAGTGTTTACTTTCAGCTGATGTATATAGTACAAAGAAAATTGTAATTGTAATTAGTTATTATTCAATTGTGAAATGAATGTTATGTTCTGGTTATCTAAAAGGGGAGGAATTGTTGTGTATGTGCCTTTAGGAGAGAACTGCTTTTATGCTGTAGCACTGGCAGTGACCACACCTGTATATAAAGCAGTAGCAGGCTTCTGTACTTTCAGTTCCAGCATACTCTCTGTGCAGTAAACTTCTCTTATTATCGTTCTCCTGCAGTCCGTGTGTTATTAATGCGCGGACACTACAGAAGCCGTTTCTGGGTTCCTTCACTTTGAAGCCCACACACAAACTTGTCCCTTAAAGTATCTGCTAGTCCCGTTCCAAACTGTCAGTGTTTCGATAGCTTGCGCAGTTCCGTTAAATACTCAGCATTACATTCATCTTCTTGCTGGTTCCTTTTGTGAAACTTAAATCTTTCTGCTATCAGCAGCGGTGTGGGGTTTCAGTGGTCCTGTAGGATTGACACTATGTTTTCAAAACCCTTTTCTACTGGCTTCTCTGGGGTTACTAGGTTTCGTAGTAAGCCATATTTTTTTGCACCCATTGAATTCAACAATACCAGTGCTTTCCTGTCATCTGGTGCTTCATTCGCCTTGCAGTATACTTCTCTGCGTTCGACATATGTCATCCAATCTTCGACTTCATTGTCGAACGCTGTGATACTGCCACTCTTCGGCATTTTTGGGTGGTTAGACTGGCTTAAAATGGCGTCTCCCGCGCTTTCCTTTCTTCCCCGCTGCAGCTTAAAATGGCGTCTCCCGCGCTTTCCTTTCTTCCCCGCTGCGGCTTAAAATGGCGTCTCCCGCGCTGCTGCCAACGCCGCTCTCGGACGTCCTCCTGGCAAATGGTGACGCCCTGTGGGCTTCGCGCGCTGCTCCTGCGCTGCTGCCAATGCCGTTCTCTGCGATCCTCGTGGCAATGGCAGCGCCTCGCGTTTTCCTGCGCGCCTCTCTCCCCCGTTGATGCTGCTCGGCCCCTGAACACCGGCTGCGCTCTGCTCTCTCGCCTCTCTCCCCCGTTGGCGCCGCTCAGTCCCGAACACTGGCTGTGCTCTGCTCTCTCTCGTTGATGCTGCTCGGCCCTTGAACACCGGCTGCGCCCCGTGCGCTCTGCCCTCTCTCTCTCCCCCGTCGACGCTGCTCGGCCCTTTGTGTGCCGCTCGGTCGGCTCTAGCCACCGCTGTCTGGGAAGGGTCTGCGCAGTACCTGTTGCCAGCCCATTTCGCTGGACCACCGTGGCTGGAAGGCCAAGCCTGGCTCTCGACAGCCTCCCCTGCGATGCCCGTGCTTCTGGACTCGACCTCCTTCCACTGTTCTCCAGGAGCGAATCCCTGGGAGGTGATGCAGAGATGCAGGTAAGTTCGAATCTTCTCGTCGCCAATGTTAGATCTGGGTATCTTAATGTGGTGTCCTTCAATAATTAGACAAAGACTGCAGGGAACGATCAACAGGTGTTTGCTGAACGAGGGTTCAAAGTGCAACTGACTGTACAGAGCACCACTCAGGGTTTATATACAGGTGTGGTCACTGCCGGTACTACAGGATACAGGAGCTGTAAAAAGTAGTTCTCCCCCCTTAAAGGTACATACATTACAGACGGGACCCAAGGGAGTGCAGGGATAGCATTAGCCCCGGACCTTAAGACGGTCCAAACCCAAGACCCTGTCCTCAAGGCAGTCCTCAGTGCAGTGACTGAGGGAAAATGTGTAGAGGGTCCGTACGGCACAGCAACCCTCTCCGTAAAAGAGGGCATGCTGTTCCGGGGGGAACAGTGGGTTGTGCCGCAGCAGCACCGGAGGGAATTCCTTCAACTAGCCCATGAGGGTCCAGGAGCGGGACACCCCGGGCCTGAGACCACCTGGCAGCGGGTGGAACAGGTGGGATGGTGGCCGGGACTCAGGGAAGATGTCCGTGAGTTCTGTGCAGGCTGTCTTGTGTGCGCTGCAAATAACCCCGACCCCCACAAAAGGAAGGTACCTATGGGACACATCAGGAGGGTGGAGGGACCATGGCAGTCGATACAAGTCGACTACATCGGGCCCCTGCCCACCGCCCAGGGAGGCTATAAGTACTGCCTAGTCCTGGTGGATGTGTTCACCAAATGGGTAGAGGCCTTCCCCTGCAGAACAGCCACAGCTCTGGGTACTGCCAGGATCCTGGTCCGGGAAGTGTTCTCGTGGTGGGGACTACCACAGTATTTGGAGTCCGACCAAGGGAGTCACTTCACCGGACAGGTGATGCAGAATACCCTTATGTTGCTAGGCATTGAGGGGAAGTGGCATGTGGCCCACAACCCGCAGTCATCTGGGGTTGTGGAAAGAATGAATCGGACCCTGAAAGAAAGGTTGAGGAAGGAGACGGTGGACTCGCCCCGTAAATGGGCCGAGGTCCTACCGTTGGTTCTGATGGGGATCCGGGCCAGCCAGTCGAAAAGCACGGGGTACTCCCTGTACGAGCTGATGACTGGCAGGGTTATGCGGACCCCCACCAATGTACTAGCCCCGGTGCTCACAGAGGGCCAGTTCAGGGAGGTAAACCGGGACAGGTTCACCCGAAACCTCTTTGAGCACCTGAAGCAGGTCCACAAGCAGACGGCTGGGAACATGGGAAGGCAGCATCGGAGTACCCGATTGCTGCTCGAACCCCGAAAGCACCACAAGTGGGAGATAGGAGACCAGGTCATGGTGAGAAACTATGCCCGAGTAGGAAGTTTGGAACCATTGTACATGGGGCCCTACAGTATTGTAGATAAAGCCAGCCCCATGGTATACGCCGTTAAGATGCCCCGGCATACCAAATGGTTTCATATCAACTAGTGCAAGCTGTTTCAACCTGAAAGGGGAAAACAGCCAGTTGGGGTAAGGTCTGAGGATAGAGATCCTCAGCCTGCAGCAGGAGCGAGTTCACAGACTGCGCAGGCAGGCGCTGTGGCGTGCTTAAAGGGAGGGGCCATCCCGCCCATCGATTGGGACACTCCCCCACTCTTCTGGGATCTAGAGGAGGAGGGACCCGAGGGTGAAGACCCCGCCTCGGACCCAGTTTTGGGACCTGGGGGTGGAGACTCTCAGCCTGTAGCAACAGGCTGCGAAGAGTTACCTGCCCCTAGCCCAGGTTCGGGAGAGGTCAAGCCTAAGGGGGAAGATCCCCGACCAGCGGCATTGGTTAGCCCACAGGCCGCACCGGAGGGGATGCCGGTCCGGGTTAAAGGCCCATCGGCCAAGAAAGCCCCACCCGCCAAAGTCCCTAGAAGGTCCCCACGGACGCCCCAACCAAGAAAGCCATGGTCACCAGCTCCCCAGTTTAAAGGGACAGCCTCCCGGGTCAGGGAGAAGTCAAAGGATAGAGGTCCCCAGCTAGTCGCCGCGGGTGGCGAGGAACCAACAGTGAAGGACGGTGCGGCCACGCCGGGGGAAGCGGTGTGCTACAGTCCAACCAGGAATTAGCCTGGTCGCCCGGAGACGGGCGGCGGATGTACATAGTTTAGGTAATGTAAGGTTATTGTTAAGTTAAGTATTTAGAAATAAGGTGATGGGTAGCTTAGATTAAGTAAGTAATCTGCTAAGAGTGTATATATTTTGGGTCGAGGTCGCGAGACCCGACCATGCTTCACCCAAGCCAGAGAATCTCTTGGGGACCTGGCTGTATGTTTTTGTATCTGTTACAGAAAGACTGTCGGGAAGAAGGGGATCGTAATCCTACTCGCCCTGATGGGACTGAGCCTGGGAAAGCGGGGCGATGTAGAAGACTCCCACATCTACGGGTGCTCGGGAGACAGAGCACCTGTAGCGACCGATGGAAGCGGTGAACGGGAGATGGAGGAGACCGCCGTCTACGTCCACGAGGGAAGGTGGCCAGGATGGCTGGGGTCCAATTCGTCTCAGTACTCCAGCCAAACCGGATTCACGTACGGGGAGGCCTCCCTCCTGTGCCCCAGGTTACGGGTCGTTACCATGAGGGTCAGCGTCACCGTAGGAAAGCGTATATGTTTAACGTATAAGGGACACATTCCTCTGGATAGGTGGTGGTGGCTCAGGAAGCTGAGCAAAGATATGAGGGACCCCGCAGTCGATTGGGAATGGTTGGGGAACAATACCCACTGGACGATTACAGGGACTCACGGAGGATTAAGTGTATGTTGGGACAAGTGGTGGAAGCCGGATCAAGGGATTTACATCTGTATGTGGGGGTCAGAGAGAGTCTGTCCCGTAGGCATATCCATTGTTTTCCACCGGCATTGGCACGACACCGGGAAGGGGATGAGGTGGGATGCCAGCCGGAAGGTGTGCGCGGTCCCATTCTCCCCGATCCCAGTCAATACCACTGAACTTGTAACCCGCCCCCGTTAGCCCTTGCCCACAGCGCAGGTGGCGAGGATACCCTGGGAAGGGTGCCCCACCACCACCAAGGGACCAGGGAATGGGCTGGTACTAGTGCCTACAGATCAGGTGCTGTACCAGGGGGTACACTACGCAGTAGCCTCCGTGATTTTAAATCTCACCGAGGTACATTTACCGGAGTGGTGTCCCAAAGAAACAGAGCAGCTGTACCAGGCCCTATTAAAGGACATTTTCAGGAAGTTTTATGAGTTCGATTTCGCCAATGTTGACAAAACCGAACTGTACACCACACACCGAGAGTTTTTGGGTAATGCAGGGAGACAAAGAAGGGGAGTCCTCAGTCATCAACAGTCTGGATGACATAGAGCTGCAGACCCAGATAAACGGTTTAAAAACACAGTTAAGGAAGATATTAATGGATGAGAATAAAGTAGTGGGCTCAGAGTTGCATGAGGACCAGGCAATGACGGTCCATTTAAAGGAGATCATAGCGGAGTTGGAGAAGCATGCAAAGACGGTAAATGTCCTCATAAGGGAGGACAGAAATGCTTCTGACCAGGCTGCGCAGAATGAGGTGTGCGTGCTATATGGGGCGTGGTTACTGGGCGAGGGCCGCAGTAATCTGGAGGATTTAAAACAGGATTTAGTCCCCTCCTGGATCAGCAACAAACACCTCGCAGCCCTCCATCCATTTGAGGATGCATTAAGCCCGTGCCAACTCCGACTAGCTTCCGAAGCCTACCCAGTCCCAGTGGATTGTGGACGGTCCAACCACACGATCATGGGAGTAGTAGTTAGGATGCCGGTCATGGGTAGGACAGCCCAACCCGTGCCGCTATACAGGGTAGAGAACATTGGAGTCATTCAAGGAGGTGCACACATTCGTTTCACAGCGGTCCCACCTTATGTCATAAAGTGGGAGCACGCTATGACAGGTACTGATCTCTCAGAGTGCCGGAGCCGGGGAGCACACATAATCCTGTGTCCCCAGTGTGGTGTATGTAACTTGTTCCACCTTAAGAGAACTTAAACCTGTTCCACCTTAAGAGATGTACTACTTTCTCTGGCTGCTGTATACGGTAATACCGGTGGTGACCACACCGGTATATAAGTGCTGTGTAGTAATTTGCTGGGTAGTACAGCCCTAACCTCCGAATAGTAAAGACCTATTGAAAAGTTATTCTTGTAGTCTGTGTCAGTAATTGACCTTAAATATAACTGGAACACACAGACTTAACAGTGGCGACGAGTCCGATCTTACCCTGCGGCAGTTTACATCCACGGCAGCTTCGTCCTCAGAACGGGCGTCGAGAAGAGGCATCCACCCTCATCATCCTGCTGAACAGCACGTCGCGCGGGAGGCATCGAGGACCCGGAGTGAAGAAGAGAAATTCTGAACTCGAAGCCCCCATCAGCGGCAGACAGCTATCTTCCTTCTACCACAGTGGTGGGTAAGCCAATCAGCGAAAGTCGGCCGCGTTGGCTGTAGCGAAGGGGAGGGAAGACGGAGGAAAGAGGGCGGTGAAATCGACCGCGGCCGGTGAAAAGGGTCGGGCCGCATTCGGGCCGAAAGGCGCAGCGACTGGGGCAGCTGAAGGCGCGAGAGCCGCGGTGAATTCGAACGCAGCGGGTGCACATAACCGGGCTGCAAGAAGGGCTGCGAGGCGCGACGGCAGGGAAGCGCGAATGCCCACGGGAACCGCGGTGGAGTAGAAGCAGCGTCGGGGGAGTTGTTAACCACTGGGGAGGCGAGACCGGCAGCAGCACAGCAATCGCCATTGCAGCCAGCGGGTGAAGAAGAAGAGCGCGGGAAAGACCGCCACGCGTGGGAAGCCGCCATTTTGGAAAAAAAAAAATTGCAAAGATGCCTAAACATGGGAACATTAATACTTTTGATAGCGACATCAAAGATTGGACCATGTATGTAGAACGCATAGAAGTTTATTGTAGAGCAAATAAGATACCAGATGGGGAGAAAGCACTAACCTTATTAAACTTAATGGGTGCGAAGACATACGGGCAATTAAAACACCTTCTATCACCAGAGAAACCGGCGGATAAGACTTTCGCGGATATTGTTACCGTCCTGAAAAATCATTTAAGCCCCACGCCGCTGATGCTAGCGGAACGATTTAAATTTTACAGCAGAAAGCAGCTGAAAGATGAAAGCAATGCTGAATTTTTAATTGAATTGCGTAAGCTAGCAAAGTACTGTCAGTTTGGAGATAAATTTGTGTGTGGATTGTTAAAAGAAGAGACACAAAAGCGACTGCTTGAGGAGAATGAGCTGACGCTTGATAAAGCTGTCGCTATGGCAGCATCGCACAAAGCCGCAGCGAGAGGCACGGCGGTAATGCAGCTACGGTCACCGGAACTCAGCACAAATCAAATGGTCTTGGGTACAGTAAAATGTTATCGTTGTGGAAAGACAATGCACGATCAGAACCCGTGCTGGTTCAAAAATAAGGAATGCAGAAAATGTGGCAGGCTTGGTCACATAGCTAAAGTATGCCGGTCAGGAGAGAAGACCAGCAACAAAAAGTCACCGCAGGGAAAGCACAGAAAGCTACACAAGGTGACAGAGAACAGTTCAAACGAACAGAAGTCAGATTCAGACGCCAGCAGTAATGAACTGGGTAGCTTAAGAGTACACAATGTTGGTAAGGAAGCAGACCTCCAGACAATTTGGGTCACACTTCAGATAGCAGGAGTCCAAGTGAAGATGGAATTGGACACTGGATCGGCATTGACGGTCATGAATAAGAAAGATTACAAAAGGTTATTCCAACATATTCCCCTACGGGATACGGAGATTGTATTGAAAACATACACGGGGCAAAGAGTATACCCCATCGGAAAGATAGAGGTAAAGGTGGTCCACAAGGGCAAAGAAAGCCGAGGAATGGACTTATATGTGCTACCTGAAGGAGGTCCACCACTACTGGGACAGGAGTGGATTAGAAAAATGAATATGGACTGGCATTCCTTCAAAGCACTAACGGTAGATGCCAGGGAAACAGATGTCAAACCTAAACGATTGTCCAGAATATTGGACAATGCTAAAGAGGTGTTCCAGCAGGGACTGGGAACACTGAGAGGAATTACGGCAAACATCAAGATTGAAGAACATGCACAACCAAAATTTTTCAAAGCCAGACCAGTACCCTATGCGATACGACCTGCTGTGGAAGCGGAGCTGGAAGCGCTAGAACGTTCAGGAGTACTGTCTAAGGTAGACTGGAGTGAGTGGGCTACGCCCATTGTTCCCGTGATGAAACGTCCTTCGAGCAACAAGCCGGGAGAACCAGGGAAGGTTCGCATCTGTGGAGATTTCAAGATCACTGTTAATCCGGTGCTTCACACGGTGCAATATCCGCTTCCGCGGATTGAGGATATCTTCGCTTCATTGTCGGGCGGGAAACACTTCACCAAGATAGACCTGGTGCAGGCGTACTTACAGATGGAAGTTGAGGAAGAGTCACGCCGGTACCTCACGATCAACACGCATAGAGGCTTGTACCGGTATAATAGACTGGTTTTTGGAGTGGCATCGGCTCCAGCAATTTGGCAGAGGGCCATGGAGCAGGTATTACAGGGAATTCCAGGCACACAATGTTACCTGGACGATATTCTGATTACAGGAGATGGTGACGAGGAACACCTCACAAATTTGGAACTGGTGCTCATCAGATTGAAAGAATATGGACTTCGAGTTAATCGGCAGAAATGTGAGTTCTTTCAGAAGCGGATCTCGTACTGTGGCCATGTCATTGACCAGGAGGGACTTCATAAGTCTCCTGACAAGATCGAAGCGGTTGTGAAGGCTCCCGCTCCAGTTAATGTATCTCAGTTGAGGTCATTCCTAGGATTGATTAACTATTACCATAAGTTTCTGCCAAATTTATCCACGGTACTGCACCCGCTGAACGCTCTTTTGCAGAAGGGAGTACCATGGGAGTGGAGCGAGGACTGTAAGAAGGCCTTTCGCAAAAGCAAGGAATTGATAACCTCAGAGGAAGTGTTGGCTCACTTCAACCCAACACTGCCTATTCGTTTGGCTTGTGATGCTTCTCCATATGGTATTGGGGCAGTACTCTCACACAAGTTGCCAAATGGCACGGAGAGGCCAGTCGCGTTCGCATCCAGATCATTGACCTCCGCTGAGCGCAACTATGCTCAGATAGATAGGGAGGCTCTCAGCCTTGTGTGGGGAGTAAAGAAGTTTAATCATTACCTGCAGGGCCAAAAATTTACGCTTCTGTCAGACCATCAGCCGTTGGTATCCATTTTTAACCCTAAGAAGGGTGTGTCGGTGATGACAGCACAGAGACTCCAGAGATGGTCCCTTTTCCTAGGGGCACATCAATATCAGATAGAATTCAAAGGTACAAAGCAGCATGGTAATGTTGATGGGCTGTCGCGCCTGCCACTACCTGAAGAAGAGGAGACAACGAAGGTTGACCCTGTTGAGTTATTTCACTCGACCATCATCGAGTGTTTACCAGTCACCAATGCAAGTATTGAAAGAGAAACCAGGAACGACCCGACACTGTCCCGAGTCTACGAGGTGACAGTGAAGGGATGGCCAGCACATGGTGATTCTCTGTTACCGGCATTCTCGGCAAGACGAGACCAGCTGTCCGTCTGTCAAGGAACATTGATGTATGGAACGAGAGTGATTATTCCTCCTAAGTTAAGGGAAAGAGTTCTAAAGGAACTGCATGAAGGTCATCTGGGGGGAGTCAAGATGAAAAGCCTTGCTAGGGCTTATGTGTGGTGGCCGGGTATCGACCAACAGATAGAGGAGCTGACGAAAAGCTGCTCAGGGTGCCAAAAAGTGCAAAATGCACCTCCGATTGCACCGCTGCATCCATGGGAATGGCCTTCAGCCCCATGGCAACGTGTACATATTGACTTTGCTGGTCCATTCATGGACTCCATGTTTCTAATTGCGGTGGATGCACATTCTAAATGGCCAGAAGTGATTAAGATGACTACCACTACTTCAGAAAAGACAATTGCGGTGTTAAGAACGATATTCGCAAGGAACGGATTGCCAGAACAAATATGTTCCGACAACGGACCACAGTTCGTGTCAGAAGAATTCCAAAAATTCTTAAAGAAGAATGGGGTGAAATATTATACCTCTGCCCCATATCATCCGGCTACAAATGGGTTGGCCGAGAGATTTGTACAAACATTCAAAAAGGCAATAAAGGCCATGAGCGAAGATCAGATTCCACTACAACATAAGGTGGACAAGTTTCTACTGGCATATCGAAACGCCGCTCATGCAGTGACAAACCAAAGTCCTGCCATGATGTTTTATAACAGGAGGTTGCGGTCCAGGTTGGACTTGTTAAAACCAAATGTGCGGAGGGAAGTTGAAAACAAACAGTTCCAGCATATAAATAACAAGACCACTCGAAGTTTTGAGGTAGGACAACCAGTGTTGGCCAGGGACTATGGAAATGAGAAATGGCAATCCGGAACAATTCGGGCCAGACAAGGACCCCTGATGTACACAGTAGATGTTGGTAAAAATGTAATACGGCGTCATGCTGACCAACTGGTAGAATCGAGAACAAGGGTCGAACCCATGGTTACGACAGAGACAACCGTGGAAGAAGTTAGTGAACCTGAAGCATCTACCTCGGCAGTGAATGTACCTGATGATGATGTCCAAGACATAAGAGACCAACTAGAGGAGTCACCTCAGCAACAAGAATCAGAGACCCCTGAAAGGCGTTATCCAACTCGAATCAGGAGGCCTCCTGAGAGACTGAACCTTTGAACTGTTTCTACATGAAGTTGTATATGTATATATGTTATTATGTTATGTTAAATGGGGATATAACTGTTAAGCTAAAAAGGGAGGATTGTGGTGTATGTAACTTGTTCCACCTTAAGAGAACTTAAACCTGTTCCACCTTAAGAGATGTACTACTTTCTCTGGCTGCTGTATACGGTAATACCGGTGGTGACCACACCGGTATATAAGTGCTGTGTAGTAATTTGCTGGGTAGTACAGCCCTAACCTCCGAATAGTAATGACCTATTGAAAAGTTATTCTTGTAGTCTGTGTCAGTAATTGACCTTAAATATAACTGGAACACACAGACTTAACACCCAGCACTTGAATGCCTATTCAAAACCGCAGTGTAGGTAGCACATATAGGAGGTGGGACATATTGTGTCACCACCGGCGCGTCCCACTACCAGCATGGACAGCATAGCTGGTGTCCACTTAGTGACAGCAGTTTCTGTTTTAAACCCAAGGCAGAAGTTCAAGTGGCCCAGGAGCGAATTGTCCCCATTCCAGAACCCTCCACTGTTCACATTACTGTGAAGGAGAACTTTACCAATTTGCAGAAGTACGCAGCGCATTTTGACTACAAAATTCCCCCTGTCCCTGAACGCCTTACCAAAATACTCAAAGCCGTTATAGTTTCACAGAAACATTTTTACACTCTAGAGCAGAAAACAGTAGAGATAGGAGCTAAGATATTGGATATTGTGATTCCACCCTGGTAGGATATTTTCAATGACACAGAGGTCCCTTCGTGGATCAGAATGGCTTCCCACATTCTCATGGTTTGCCAGTTAGGGATAGTGTTGTATCTAGTCTGCATCCAGTGCAAGGGAAAAGGTCAGTTGTTAGAGTTCCGAAACCAGAAGATTTGGAAGGAACATTATGTGAAGGTGGAGGGAGATACGCCTGTTTGAGTTTTTTTCCTTGTATTTTCAATTAAAGATTGTTGTTTTTTTGGTTTGTTGTTTTTAATAAAGATTCTTGCGATGAGTTGTTAATAAAGATGTATGTGTACCAAGTGGTGCAGTGGTGTTGGACCCCCTCCATGTTTGGATATGTGTAAAAGACTGTAATTATTCTATGTATCCTTATGTACACTACATTTTCACGGAATGGGAAGTGCATGTGTCGTGGGTGTATTAGATAGGTAATTACAGGGGAAGGTTGACTATGGAGGGTCAGAAAATTTTGCTCACCTTGTAAGAATGATACTTCAAGCAAGTTTTAGTATCACAGGGGGGAGTGTAGGATTCGCAAAATTTCCACATTTCCCCAAGGTTATTAATGAAAGGGACCCTATGGACAATTTAAAAAGGGTACCCAAAGATGGCGTCCGCACCTCGTGACCAAAAGCCTGTAAGATTTTAAAAGCCTGGACTCTGTAGCTCAGAACAAGCAGCTTTGGGAAATCAAAACTTAAAATGCATTTCTGTGAGAAGGACTTTTGTGTTTGGAGGGCCAGACAGCTAAGCAAACAATTGGATATGCATTTTCGTCAAATGGGAACAGATCAACCCATTTAGGCCTAAACAGGAGGCCATTAGTTTGTCCACATAAATAATCGGAAACGGCTTAAGGAAGCCATCGAGGCTGGACAGGCCAATTAAAATGCATTAATGACAATACAGCCCGGACATCAGGCCATTAGGTGCGATAAACGGCCATCTAAAAACAGTTATTTTAGATTGGGGCAATCATTTAAAACAGCCCGCCAAAATTGAAACAATGGACTAACCTGATTTGGCGCGCAGATAAGGGGCCTTCGAAAAGAGTATAACTGTAGGCCCTTAGTACCAATCGCCCCTTTTTGGCTCTTGTGTCTTGTCTCTCGATTTTCGCCGGGCCTTGGGCTACTGCCACTCGCACTCGGGCCCTGGCCTCATGGCGGGTTCTCTTCTCGCTCTCCGCATTAAGTTGCAACCCAGGACATCCATACCAATAGCAGGGGAGGGGAGCGAGACCTGAGTCCAAAGTCACCCAGGACACCCGGGCCACGAGAGAGGGCAGAGGAAACGAGGTGAGATGAACTGAGGCGAAGTGTAAGGTAGACCCGACAAGAGCAGAGAAGGGCAGCAGAAGACATATTAATTAAAAAACCCGAGCGCCGAGTTATAAGCTGACACTCAGGGAAGAAAGTATCTGAAGACAGTGAGACTATGTTGGTTGGGCGAACCCCGCAATTAAGCTGGCAAGCCCTTGTTGAAAATCTAAACAGTAAAACCAGCTAATCGTCTCATTGACGCAACGTTACCGCCGACGACCGCTCGAGGGAGAAGAAGAGAACCCATCGTGACGAGACGACGACGGCAGCTGAGGAAAAGAAAGGTGTGTCGCAGCAGCAGCTCCAGCACCACACCCTGAGACCACGTGGCGATGGCGTACCCCAAAGGACAGCAGCCCAGACCTCAAAATCGCGATTGCTAAAACAACAAGTTTTGCTTTGGATTGGTGAGCATGAATTCCTGGCCCCTCATAGCTTAATCTCGTTAGGTATAGGGGTGGAATAAGGATAAGGGGATTGTTGAAGTAGTTGTTTTTCCCTCGATGTGCCGTGTGTTCCCCATTCCCTGTATAAGTATAGTTATAGTGTTTTATGCCTGTAATTGTGTTCTCTACCAGTAATTTTTCTCATAAGACTGTGTTTTCGTTCCTGTTTTAATAAAATCTTGCTTTTCTTACACCGAACCACCTGTCTACTCGAGTCTTTCTGTATCACCGCCTGTACCTAAGTCCGGTGTCTAGAACCCAGGGGCGTGGGAGCGATTCGAACCACTCACCAACAGTCAGGGGCATAACTGACTGGGCGCACACACCACCCGCCACCCCGTACACTCTGTATCCATCTCCCTATCAGGTAGTGCATTATAAATCCTAACCACTCATTGCGAAAAAAGTTTTTCCTCGTGTCACCTCTGGTTCTTTTGCCAATCACCTTAAATCTGTGCCCTCTGGTTATCGACTCTTCAGCCATTGGAAACAGTTTCTCTTTATTTACTCTATCTAAATCCTTCATGATTTTAAACACCTCTATCAAATCTCCTCTTAGTCTTCACTGCTCCAAGGAGAACAACCCCAGCTTCTCCAGCCTAGCCACGTAACTGTAACTGTAACTATAGTCCCTCATCCCTGGAATCATTCTAGTACCCTCTCCAAAGCCTTCATGTCCTTCCTAAAGTTTGGTGCCCAGAATTGGACACAATGCTCCAGCTGGGGCCGAACTAGTGTTTTATAAAGGTTTAGCATAACTACTTTATTTTTGTACTCTCTGCCACTATTTGTAAAGCCCAGGATCTCATACGCTTTATCAACTGCTTTGTTAACCTATCCTGTCACCTTCAAGATTTGTGCACAAGCACCCCACGTCTCTCTGTTCTTGCTCCCCCTTTAAAATTGTACCATTTAGTATGTACGGTCTCTCCACATTCTTCCTACCAAAATGTATCACCTCACACTTCTCTGCATTGAATTTTATCTGTCATGTGTCCGCCCATTCTACCTGCCTGTTTGTGGCCTAGAAATTCGAACCTTTAGCACCGGCTGTTAAGGCCGGTTTCGAAGAAAAAATGGCGGCCACCTCGCTTCCACCCACTTCCAGCGCAGAACGTGGCAGCCGAAATATTGGGCAGGTCAGCAGTGCTGCCGTTGCCTGCGCATGCCGCAAGTATTTTAATTACCACGAGCGTGACATCAATTGGCATGCAACGTTGAATTGACGGACCTCGGTGATTTTAGACATTGCCACTCCTCTTACTGCCCTCTCCAAAGCCCGCCTGTTGACAGCATGTAGAGTCGGGAAAAAGCGGCGGTGAGTTATAACCCGTACAGTATACAGCTGCTGGGATAACTGGTAACTATGGAGAGCTCAGACTATGTAATTGGAGTAAAAACTGCTTCCGATGAGATGCATCAAATCTCCCCCCTAGTCAGTCAAACATTGCAGGTGGTAAATACATTTAAAATAAACAATACTGTATGACAGTTGTAAGAATCTCAGGATAAAATTAAAGCTGCATTTCCTTAAATTTTATATTTTGGGTTTTCTAGTTTAGGAACTGATAAAATAATATGCGAAGTTTTGAAGTCTGTTTTTGAAAAGAAATGCTACTAAAAGCTAGACAATCCAGCAAGTGAAAGTTCGGTATTCAAAGTATAGCAACTTTGATCTTTATAGCTTTAATGGAACCATCAGTCTAATCGATTTTCCTTTTGGCAAATGCCTGGCTTCCATTTGGCAACCACCCCCCACCAACCACCCCCCAGCCCCCCAAGCCACAATGAAGTCAAATAAATCAGCAGGCGGTGTAGTGTATGTGCCTTTAAGACAGAACTACTTTTACAGCTCCTGTATACTGTAGTACCGGCAGTGACCACACATGTATATAAGCTTTGCGCATGCCTCTGTACCCCCAGTCTTGAGACTACCCTCCTCCAGTAAATACCTGTTTATTGCTAAGTTACAGCATCCGTGTGGTTATTGAAAAACAGCATACCCTCAGAATCACGGATCTAGCAGTGGCGACGAGTGTCGATTCGAATCTACCTGCAACTAAAAAAAAAAAAGTCGAGGCCAGGAACACGGGCGTCGACCACGAGCAACCGCCCAGTCGTCAGGCAGAGAGTGAACATCGCAGGGGAGGCTGTGGAGAGCCGGGCTTGGATCCCCAGCCACGACGATCAGCAAGAGACTGACGACAGGTCCAGCGCAGACCCTTCCCGGGCAGCGGCGGCTGGAGCCGACCGGTGGCGGAGAGAAAGCCGAGCAGCGTCGACGGGGTAAGACAGAGGGTGAAGCGCACAGGGCGCAGCCAGGGGTTGAAAACCGAGCGGCGTCGAGAAAAAAAAAAAAACGGAGAGAGAGAGGGTAAAGCAACAGCCGGGTTCAAGACCGAGCGGCGTCGAGAAAAATAAAATAAAAAGAAGAACGTGCAGAGCACAGCCAGGGCTCACGGGCTGAACACTGTCCGCGGGGAGAAGAAGGGAGAGCGCGGGAGACGCCATTGAGCCGCGGAGAAGGAAGAGCGCGTGAGACATCATTTTTAGAAGCCGCAGCGGAGAAGAAGGGCGGGCGCGGGAAGGAAGGAAAGCGCGGGAGACGCCACTTTGTGCCAGCGGAGAAGAAGGGGCAGCGCGGGAGACGCCATTTTTGACAGTTAAATCACACCCAGGGATGCTGAAGAGTGGCAGTATCTCTACGTTCGACAATGAAGTTGAAGATTGGGCGACATATGTGGAACGTATTGAGGTGTACTGCAGGGCGAATGAAGTGCCAGATGCTAGTAAAGCACTGGTTTTGTTAAATTCCATGGGTGCAAAAACTTATGGGTTAATACGAAATCTAATAACCCCAGAGAAGCCAGTGAACAAGAATTTCAAAAGCATAGTAGAAATCCTACAGGACCACTTAAACCCCACACCGCTGCTGATAGCAGAACGATTTAAGTTCCATAAAAGGAACCAACACAAAGACGAAAGCAATGCTGAGTACCTAACGGAACTGCGGAAGCTATCGAAACACTGCCAGTTTGGAGCGGGACTAGCAGATATGTTAAGGGACAAGTTTGTGTGTGGGCTACAAAGTGAAGGAACCCAGAAACGGCTTCTATCAGAAAAGGATCTTACGCTGGACAAGGCTTTCAGTATGGCAGTATCACACAAAGCAGCTGCAAGGGGCACTGCAGAGATACAACGGAGACCGCAAGAATATGGCACCAATGAAATGTCCTATGGAACAGGGAAGTGCTATCGCTGCGGCAGAACAACACATGACCAGAAGGATTGTTGGTTCAAGGACCAAGTGTGCAGACAGTGTGGAAAAGCAGGACACGTAGCAAGAGTCTGCAGGTCCGGGAAGAAAACCAACAGCAAGAAATCTCCACAGGAGAAGTACAAAAAGGTACACCAGGTGATGGACAGTGGTTCAGACGAACAGAAAAGTGACACAGACTCAGGAAGCAAGGAGCTGGGTTGTCTGAAACTACATAAGGTAACCGAAATGGAGGATCACCAGACTATCTGGGTTACACTCAAGATAAACGGAGTCCAAGTGAAAATGGAATTGGACACAGGATCAGCCCTAACAGTCATAAACAAAAGGGACTACAAGTGGTTATTTTCACATATACCCTTGAAAGCTACAGAGATTGTCTTGAAGACAAAAAGTCTACCCCAAAGGAAAAATAAGGGTGAAAGTGATATATAAAGGCCAGGAAATACCTAAAATGGATATATATGTATTGCCAGATGGAGGACCACCACTGCTAGGACGTGAATGGATCCGGAAGATACAATTAGATTGGCATTCCATACAGGCACTGAAAGTTGAGGCCAAAAAGGATGACGACGTCACACCTGGACGACTGTCAAAAATGCTAACTGATGCAAAAGATGTGTTCCAGGAGGGACTAGGAACACGAAAAGGCATAACAGCAATGATTAAAATAGAGGAAAATGCAAAGCCAAAGTTTCTTAAGGCCAGACCAGTGCCTTATGCGATCAGACCAGCTGTTGAAGCAGAGCTGGAAGGGTTGGAACGTTCAGGAGTACTTTCCAAAGTGGACTGGAGCGAGTGGGCTACACCCATCGTTCCTGTAATGAAGAGGTCGTTGAGTAATACGCCTGGGGAACCAAAGAAGGTCTGCATCTGTGGGGATTTTAAGGTGACAGTGAACCCAGTCCTTCACACGGTACAATATCCGCTTCCACGAATTGAGGATATTTTCGCCTCGCTATCTGGAGGTAAACGCTTCACCAAAATTGATCTAGCCCAGGCGTACTTGCAAATGGAGGTAGAAGAAGCTTCGAAACAATACCTTACGATCAACACTCATAAAGGTCTCTATCAATACAATCGGCTGGTGTTCGGACTAGCCTCGGCTCCGGCTATCTGGCAAAGGGCAATGGATCAGGTCCTGCAAGGGATTCCAGGGACCCAGTGTTATTTGGACGACATCTTGGTCAAGGGCGAAAATGACAGTGATCACCTCGCCAACTTGGAGAAGGTGCTCACCAGATTAAAGGAGTATGGGCTACGAGCTAATCGCTACAAGTGCGAGTTTTTCCAGAAACAGATCTCGTATTGTGGCCACGTCATCGATGAAGAGGGGTTACATAAGTCCCCTGAAAAGATTGAGGCAGTAGTCAAGGCTCCAGCACCGGAAAATGTGTCACAACTGAGGTCGTTCCTCGGGCTGGTAAACTACTACCACAAGTTCTTACCAAATTTGTCCACGGTATTACACCCACTGAACAGCCTACTGCAAACAGGGGTACCATGGAAGTGGAATGACGAACGTAGACAAGCTTTCCAGAAGTGTAAAGAATTGATCACATCAAAAGAGGTGTTGACACATTTCAACCCAGCACTACCAATTCATTTGGCATGTGATGCATCACCCTATGGTATTGGAGCGGTGCTGTCGCACAAATTCCCAGACGGGTTGGAGAGGCCAGTAGCCTTTGCGTCTCGGTCACTAACCTCAGCCGAGCGCAACTACGCCCAGATTGACAGGGAGGCCCTCAGCCTAGTATGGGGAGTAAAAAAATTCAACCACTATCTGCATGGGCAGAAGTTCACCTTGCTGACTGACCACCAACCACTTGTCTCCATCTTTAATCCTAAGAAGGGCTTGCCAGTAACGACTGCACAACGGTTACAAAGATGGTCCCTGTTTCTAGGGGCGAATCAATATGAAATAGAATATAAAGGCACGAAACAGTATGGAAACGCTGATGGGCTATCGCGCCTGCCACTGCCTACTGTGGAGGAAGCACCAGCAGTGGACCCTATCGAGATATTTTATTCGTCAATAATTGAATGATTGCCAGTAACTAACGCGGATATAGAGAAGGAGACCCGCAATGATCCGACGCTGTCTCGGGTATATGATTTGACGGTGAGGGGATGGCCAACACATGGCGACTCACTGTTGCCAGCATTCTCATCCAGAAGAGAACAGCTGTCAGTATGCCAGGGGACAGTGATGTGTGGATCCAGAGTGGTGATTCCACCCAAGGTAAGGGACAGAGTGCTAAATGAGTTACATGAAGGTCATCTGGGGGGAGTGAAAATGAAAAGCCTTGCTAGGGCTTATGTGTGGTGGCCGGGAATCGATCAACAAATCGAAGACCTAACTAAGAGCTGCTCAGGATGCCAGAAGGTCCAAAATGCACCACCACATGCCCCTCTACACCGATGGGAGTGGCCCTCCTCTCCATGGCAACGGGTGCATATTGATTTCGCTGGTCCATTCATGGACTCAATGTTCTTAATAGCAGTGGATGCTCATTCAAAGTGGCCTGAGGTGATAAAAATGTCTTCAACCACTACAGAGAAAACGATTGCAGTCCTACGGACCATATTTGCCAGAAACGGTTTGCCAGAGCAGATTTGTTCTGATAATGGACCACAGTTTGTGTCCGAAGAGTTTCAAAAATTTATGAGAAGGAATGGGGTAAGGCATTACACATCCGCCCCGTATCATCCAGCCACAAATGGATTGGCTGAGAGGTTCTTACAAACCTTTAAGAAGGCGATAAAGGCCATGTGCGATGATGAAATTCCACTGCAGCATAAGATGGACAATTTCTTATTAGCCTACCGAAACGCGACACATGCAGTTACCAACCAGACCCCGGCCATGATGTTCTTTAACCGAAGGTTGAGATCTCGTCTGGACTTGCTCAGACCAAATGTGCGAAGAAATGTTGAGGACAAACAATTCCAGCACATCAATGAGAAGCCGACAACGAGCTTCAATGTAGGGCAGCCAGTCTTGGCCCGTGACTGTCGAACAGAGAAATGGCAACCCGGAACGATATGCACAAGGCAGGGGCCATTAATGTACACAGTGGATGTCGGGGAGAACATTGTGAGACGCCACGTCGATCAGATCTTAGCGTCACAGGAACGCGTCAACCCCATGTCTCGAGTACCTGGGGATGAACCCGACATACCGGTAGCATCTACCTCAGAACCAGTAGCAGTGGAACCCGATGAACTACCCGATGAAAAGGGGTCAGAATCGCCTCTGCACCAAGAACAAGAACCTCAGGAAAGGCGCTATCCCGAAAGGGTCAGGAAGCCGCCCCAAAGACTGAATCTATAAATGGACTATTGTTGTTAATGTACATGTTAAAGTGTTAATTGTTATTTGAATATTAGGGGTACTACTAATCTAAAAGGGGAGGAATGGTAGTGTATGTGCCTTTAAGACAGAACTACTTTTACAGCTCCTGTATACTGTAGTACCGGCAGTGACCACACCTGTATATAAGCTTTGCGCATGCCTCTGTACCCCCAGTCTTGAGACTACTTTCCTCCAGTAAATACCTGTTTATTGTTAAGTTACAGCATCCGTGTGGTTATTGAAAAACAGCATACCCTCAGAATCACGGATCTAACAGGCGGTAGGCCTCTTGATTATAAAATTGGAGGTTCTATAATGTAGTTAGGGCTCCAACCCCAATTTTCAGGGTCACATGGGCAGAGTGTATGCTGCACATGTTCCACCCATGTGCCCTGGTGATGAATGGCCTAACCAGCGATCCTTAAAGGGACTATATTTCATGATTTTCAAAATAATGGACAAAGGCAAAGAAAGAATATTGTGTATGTGTTTCCATGTGTGTGGAACATGAGTAGGCCATTTAGCCCCTCAAGCCTATGACCTAACTCCATATACTTGCCTTTGCCCTATATCCATTAATACCTCTGGTTAACAAAAATCTATCAATCTCAGATTTAAAATTAACACTTGATCTAGCATCAATTGGCAATTGCGGAAGAGAGTTACAAACTTCTACCACCCTTTGTGTGTAGAAGTATTTCCTAACTTCTCTGCTGAAAGGCCTGGTTCTAATTTGTAAACGATGCCCCCTAGTCCTCGGCTCCGCAACCAGCGGAAACTATTTCTCTCTATCTACCCTATCAGTTCCCCTTAATATCTTGAAAACCTCGATTAAATCATCCCTTAACCTTTGAAATTCCAGGAAAACTACCCTAACTTGTGTAATCTCGCCTTGTAATTTAATCGTGGAATCCCGGTATCATTCTGGTAAATCTGCGCTGCACTCCCGCCAAGGCCAATATATCCTTCCTAAGGTGTGGTGCCCAGAGCTGCTCACAGTACTCTAGGTGTGGTCTAACCAAGGCTTTGTGTAGTTGGAGCATAACTTCTCTTCCTTTTTATTCTAGTCCTCTAGAAATAACGGCCAACGTTTCATTAGCCTTTTTGATTATTTTCGGTACCTATCCATGACATTTTAATAATCTATGTACATGGATCCATCATCTATCCCATCATCTAAGTAATTAATAAATACTGTGACTAGTTCAGGCCCCAACACAGATCCTTGTGGGACACTACTCATCACATCCTGCCAATTACCTGCCCATTATCCCTACTCTCTATCTCCCCCCCTCAGCCAATTTCCTAACGAGGCCAATAATTTGCCTTCAATTCCATGAGCTTCAACTTTAGCAAACAGCCTTTTATGAGGGACTTTATCGAATGCCTTCTGGAAGCCCATATAAATAGTGTGCATGTGCGTGTGTGTGGTTCCGTGTGTATATATGATTACTGTATGAGTCTGGCTACCAGCGGGGAGCCCACGCCTGTTAGCAATGCAAATCAGGCCTTGCCCACAATTATTCTAAAATAAAATGGTTGGCAAATCTTGTATAATGCACACCTGACTTTCTAAATTGCACTACTGTTGGGTAAGCACAGATTTGTAAGGGTATCGACCAGCAGCACAGACTCATCAACATATCCACATACTATACGTGGATGTAAGTTTCCTGCAGATGTTGTAGCATATTATCAGTTTCAAAAGTTATCAGGACAGATTTTCCTTTTTTATACTTTGGTGTCAATAATCGCCTGGTCGAGCACGCAGAGGAAAGCGGGTGGGGAGGATCGCGCACCCATAACAGTGCCTGCCTGATGTTCCATCCGTTCATTTAAATGGACAGAAAATCAGGCAGCTTCTGTTATGAGTGCGCAATCCTCCACGCCTGATTTTCCTCTGTACTCGCCCAGCCGATTATTTACACCCAAATATAAAAGAGGAAAATCTTCACCATTTGATGCACATAATAATACAGCAAAATAGGAGAGGCAATGGCATTGGAACAGAGCACAATACCTTCACATTGTCCAGTTCAACCATGCACCAGATGGCAATAACGTAATGTTCCATTAATGTAATGGATTCAAAACACATGTGGGATATAGTGCACATTACTTCAGCTCTTACTTTCTCCAGTGGTCGTGCAAGGCTCCAATGATATGTTGCATCTACAAGCTGAAGGCATAATTCATGTTTAATTATTGAATCAATAATTAAATACAGCACTAATTATTAGATTACTATATTTCTGGGAGTTAATGCTGCAGGAACTAAAACTAGAGCTTGATCGATCATTAATTACTTCTAAGCAACTTAATATACTGCTCATAATGGCACAGTTGGCTTATTTTTACTGTAGTCTCCCTAGATCAGTAATGCCAACCTTCTTCGCCTGCAGAGGGCAGAATGTATCCTCTTCAAGCTCTATTCAAACTCATGTAAGCAGGTAAGTGAAAATGGCATGGGGAGGGAGACTGTCTGCCGATTTCCCCCCACTGTCTGTGGAACTACCCGGGGTCACCCACAGTCCATTAATGAGCCATTTAAAAGGGATAGTTTTGACTTATTAGGGAGTTTAGAGATGGGTTCAGTCCCTGAAATAACAGTCTGCTATAGAAGGACGACTATATAATTGTTACTTTCATCTGCTGCATCATAAAACTTTTCAAAGCAGCATTAATATTTTTATTAAAATGAATAAAAGGATTTTTTTTTATCATTGCACAAGAGGGCTCAGTGGTTTAGTGCACCTGATGGTGCGTTACTGGGAAAATCACAGGATTGACCCCTGGTCTGCACTGAGAAATCTCATCTCACTTGGGGCAACACTTGAGATGCTGCAATTAGCTTTAATGTTACGAGGCTAGAAAGTCAGCATATATTTCTATTTTGCCTACTATCCAGTAACCTATGCTGGAACAACAATATCTTATATTCTGCTGCTAATCCAATAAAACATCACAAAATACGCTTCAGAAGCAAAAATAACCAGACATCAAGCAATGATACCCCAACTTAAGTCACTGGCTTTAAAAAAGGGCAAGCATAGAAAAACTGAAAATTGGAGGAGGGAAACTCTTGCTTCATAACGTTTTTTTTATTCATAAAGTATCAATATCCTAAGAAAAAGAAAAGCCACAGAAAATGTTTGGTACATTTTTTAAAGCATACTCGCTTTTGATATTTAAGTGTGATTACAAGTTTTTTGGGGTCCAGTTGATGATCCTTCTTTGGTTCATCTTCTTAAAAGCTGAAGTTTATCAGCAGCATAAATTGCAAAAGCTGGCTGAGGAAAGGAATTATTCCTATTCCGGATCAGAAATCCTCCCTGCAGCACAAACCCTTGTCTCCTAAATAAACTGTGCTATTCATATTCACATTGTCAGTTTAGGCATTCAGAGACAATCACCGACCCTTATATACAACAGGACCTTGGCACATTATTTTAAAATCTTGCAGCTTATTATTTTATTATCTGAAAATACCAGCTAAAGGGAATGGGGAAGTGGAATTCTCTAGCTCTGAATTTTCTGGAGTCTAAGTATCTGCTAATGTTAGAAGTTCTGTATTGTGGAAAAGAAGTCAGCTTTGACCAAGGCTGATCTCAGTGCAATGATTCTGCAGAAGTTATATATGGATTCATTAACCTTATTACAAACCTTCTAGCATTTATTGGTGAAGGAAACAAAATTGCAGAGCTTCGAATGATGCCAGTTTTGAAGAAACTGGTTCAGACAAGATATATGATCCAATCACTCTACCTCGTCTCTCCAGTCTATAACTGTATGACAAGTGGAGCCATTTGTAACTAGGACCATATATAACAGGAAATGCATGCTGATCAAATGAAAGATTTCCATTTTCTTTTCGTGGTGTCTGTTTAAAGACTTTAGAAAATTGTAAACTGAAGAAGAAATGGAAAGTGTTCAGCAGCAAAGATTAAAATGTTTCTTGTGTCTCAGAAATAAAAAGTGTTGCCTAACTTAGCATAAAATTTAGCATTAGCTAATGTAAATCAGAGTAACTAAACCCTCTAGTTCTCCTGTTTAAAGTAACTAATTTTATCGTCAGAATTGTCTTGCCAAATGACCACGGTTAAAAAGTATTTTAAATGGTGACTACATCCTGCGCCTCTAGGCATATCATGGTTAAAAGATTTAAGTGAGGTAAAAGTATAGACATTTTATTTTATATCCCACTGCCCACATAAGGGTGAATATTCAAGTGTCCAATTCCACCACAAGCTAATGTAGGTCAGCGAGCACATGGGTGATGGGTGAACGGGACTTGGTGCGAGTTAAGGTATGGGCAGCAGTGTTTTGGATAAACTCAAGATTATGGCGGTATAAGGTGGGAGGCCGACCTGGACAGCATTAAGGGTTTGTATACGAATATTCACATAGTGGGGGTGGTTTTCAACTGCTGCTTGCACCAAAGAAAATCAAAAAACAAAAAGCAAGAAAGCTCTGATGTGCTGAATTAAGAGTAAAACTGGTTATGGAGGAGGGCTTCAGATTTTGATGAGGTGCCTATGCTATAACCCACAGGAATTGGGTGGAGAGGCTGCTTGGTATTTGAACACAATCCTTGAAATAAGAAGACTAAATTGAGGTCAGGAAAAGACATAACAACATGAAGAAAACCAATAAAAATAGACAGTTAAATCATCAAGCCAGAAGTGCAATGAGAGGTGAATCCATACCAATGAAGGAGTTGATAATGGTGGAGCTGAAGGGCAAATCTCTTCAGTATTCCTCCCTCATAGAGCACAATAACCTATGGCTGTGGACACTTTCTTCTCCCACTCAACTTCCATTCTCAAGTTAAAGGTTGTGCTTTTAATTATTTTAATACTTACATCCATCACATTGATAAAAACAAAAAAATCACCAAAATTCATCAAAGCGTTTAATATAAAAGAATAGTATGGAGGTAGATCATCATTTTATAACCAACCTTCTCCAGTTCAATGTGCTCGGAAAAATTCTACATTGCAATTCCTTTTCTAGCAAGAAGCAAAGGCCGCGATTTTCCCTACCACGGTAGGTGAGGTCGGTGGCGGGTCGTGATCTCGCTGGCCTCCGGCATGGTTTTCCTCTGATTGGGCTTGTTAAGCCCGCCCAGCGTGTTTCTCGGCCAATTGAAGGAAGCGGGCCTGATGACGTCATTTGATGACACGTTATCAGCTGGTTTCCTTAAAGGGACCATGCACAAATTTACTTTGATATTTGTGCTGTCAGTGTTCTACAACATTGAGGTGCTGCAAACGCTGACAAGCACAGCACAGAGGTGCACGGCTGCACCCAGGCTCTCCCATGCACAGCACACAGGGAGGCCCTCTTCCCTACCAATGGGCGGAAGGGATCCTCCCCAGGTGACCAACGCAGCCTGGTTGCACATTGCAGAGGAGGGCACAAGCAGGGATGTTGTCAGGAGGACCAGGCTGCAGTGGTGCAAACCTTTCAATGATCTCAATAGATCATGAAACGTTACTGCAAAGCCACACTCAACCTCATCCTGCTGTGCCACTCATCACATCCCCATCACTCTGCCTTCCCTCCCCTACTCCTGCACATCCTTACTCACACCAACTTATCTTGCACCTCCACCCATCCCTCTCTATCTACATTATCACTTCCCCATCTCACTAGCCACCCCTCACACTCACCCTCACCCTAGTCCAATCATACCAACTAACAACACACATGAGTAGGCACTTGTGTGTTATAGCCAATGTTCATGTGAAGTTTCTGTTGATGTGCTGTCAAACATTGAAATCTTTATTTTCAACACTTTGCATTTTTGGACAGATTTGTGTGCACCTTTGGAAGTGGCTTGGTGAGTTGCAGTGAATGGTGAGACATAACGGCACCCCTGCAATGCTGATGGGTGTGAAAGGAATGGCTTGGGCATTGTAGGGATGCTTTATGTTATTGGTGTGGGATGGTGCCCTCCTGGCACCTCATGTGCCAGCCAGGGTATGCAGCGTCAAGTGAAATAAATGGGGCCATGGTAAGGCCATCCCTGGCATCCCGGGCAGCAATGTGGTTGGGTGCTGATGCCCTCTGTCCTATGCAACATCAGGTGATTGTGGAGAAGGTTGGTGTGGTTGTTGGTGCTGCTGGTGTGCCTGGTGATGCTGGTGTTGCAGCTGATTGTGATCAGATACTGAGGACCAAGGTGAGAGAGTATAAACTGTACTCATGCTGATGGAATAGATGGCAGGTGAACTTGAGATGACAGAAGCGATCTGTCAATGTTGAGAGAAGTTGTTCCAATGAGGTGACATTGGATACAGAGTTTGCTCAATCTGTCTTCCAAATGCAGTAAGCAACAACTTCTGAGCTTGGAAAGTGAACAGCTGTGAAATAGGAACTTTTATAGCACATTTGCAGCTGTCAAGTAATGAGATGATTCTATGGCCATTCAACTCCTGACCTGCTTACCTGACGTGATCCCCAAGCAGCATGGACCCCGTTGGTGAGCTGGTAAATTCTAAAGATGAGCTCAAAATTGTTGTTAATCCTTTGTTAACAAGGTCATAATGACTTGAATTGCTTCCCCATCGCTGCATGTCAGGTCTGCTCTGTGCTGACGGACCCAACATTTGGTAAAGGCACATGGCGGTGGGTTAACGGCGGGGTCCTGACCCGCTGGGGGGAAAAAAAAACACTTTCCCACCTGACCCAACACCAATCGTGCCCGCTGACCCCCTGAAAAATTCCCCCCAAAATCTTTTTTTCTCTTTTTCTCTTCCATTTCTCTCTCTCAATCGTCTTTCAATGGTGTTAACTCCCTCACTGGGATACAGGTTCTTGGGCGGCAGCTACCCTTTAGTACATTGCCAAACTGGCTACTATTCATGTATAACCTCAACAGTGCCAGAAGGCTAGGAAAACTCTAGTGACAGAATATTAACCAGCTGTGTTTAAGAAAAGTTTTCTTATTCATATCTTTGCCAAAATTCTATCCTGATCCATAGTCTTCATTTCTTCAGTCTTTGAATTATTTCTGTCTTCCAGCATTGTTGCTGTTCAGTTTGCTCACTGGGAACTCGGATTCTTTAATTATTTTCTCCTTGATGTTATCTATTTCTTACATGAGCATTAGTTGAGTTTTATGGTACCCATATTAGGGCATTTCTTCCATCTCTGCTCACCTGCCAAAATCTTTTTAAAATTTCACATTACCTTTTCATTATTAAATACACTACTTACACACCCCCCCCCAAAAAAAACAAAATTACATTATATACTTGCTGAAGTGCCCGGCGGTGCTGAGGGATTTTTGAGGGCATGTTGTTGTTGGAAGAGAGAGAGAGAGAGAGAGAGAGAGAGAGAGAGAGAGCGCGCGACTGGGGGGAAGAGAGAGGGGAAGTGGGGGGGAAAAGTGGGGGGGGGGAAAGTGGGGGGGGAAGTGGGGGGGGAAGTGGGGGGGGGAAGTGGGGGGGGAAGTGGGGGGGGAAGTGGGGGGGGAAGTGGGGGAAAGGGGAGGGGAGGGGGAAGGGGGGAGGAGAGGGGGAAAGGGGGAGGGGAGGGGGGGGAAGGGTGGAGGGGAGGAGGGGGGAAAGGGGAGGGGGGAAAGGGGAGTGGGGAAAGGGGAGGGGAGTGGGGGGAAAGGGGGGGGAGGGGGAGGAGGGGGAGAGGGGGGTGAGGGGGGAGAGAGGGGGGGAGTGGGAGGGGGAGGGGGGGAGGGAGAGAGGGGGGAGGGGAGGGGAGGGAGAGGAGGGGAGGGGGAGAGGAGGGGAGGGGAGGAGGGGAGGGGAGGGGGAGAGGGGGGGCAGGGGAGGGGGAGAGGAGGGGAGGGGGAGAGGAGGGGAGGGGTGCGGGAGGTGGGGGAAGGACGGGGGGAGAAAGGGAGGGGGGAGCCAGCAGACCCTCTCCCCTCTGCCGGCGATGGCTCCGCTGAGCTCCGTGCCGCCCCACGCACTGACATGCTGAGCGCAGCGCCCCGGTCAGCCCGAGCCCCACCCTCTCGAGGCCGGGCCTGAGGCGGCTTGAGACGGCCGATTGCGGCTGGTGAGCCCGGTTGCCGGGGTAACACTCTCCGCTCCCCCTCCCCTCCCGAGCCCCGCCCCCCCCGAATGAAGCGTGAGGAGCCTTGCAGTGAGCCCAGTCAGCCTTTACCAAGATGGCTGGCCGCTGGTTCGGAATCGGGCCCAGCGGGGTGAGGGGTGGGAGGAGCTTGCCACAAAACAATTGCCTAGGGTCCAGCATGGCTGGCAACAGACGCCCAGGCTTCGAGGCCTACCTGCAAAAAAGGGAAAGGCAGGAAAATTAATGAGATTAGATAAAAGATTTAGAAAGTAATTAACATTTTTTAAAAACAATATGGGCTAGATTTTCAGTATAGACAGTTTTGGGGCGCTAACCTTAGCGCCCGCCCCAAAGTAGCGCCCCGTTGCCGGAAATTCAGTGGCTTCGCCCTAAGAGGTTGGTGGAGCGCTAAAAGAGGCGTTCCGATACTATCTTTAGGCGCTAAGCCGGCGGTGCAGAGCGCTGCGCCCGAGCGCAGCGCACGGCAGACACTCTGGTGCCAGTGAGCTCTTAAAGGGGAAGGGTGCATGTGTTTTTTGCAAAGGCAGAGTCTGGGGGGGAAAACAGGATGAAGAAGAAGAAGGGAGGAGGGAGGAGGGAGAGTCTGGGGGGGAAAACAGGATGAAGAAGAAGAAGGGATGAAGAAGAAGAAGGGAGGAGGAGGAGGAGGAGGAGGAGGAGGAGGAGGTGGTGGTGGTGGTGGTAGTAGTGGTGGCCGGAAATATAAATACACCGTTCACAACAACACACTGGATCCTTCCACACAACACATGCAGACTGCCTTTTATAGTGCAGGAGGAGTGCCCTTTAATTTGCGCTCCCCAGAGTGTGTTGCGTTCCATTTTACAAACGCTCTGGACGCCAGCCGCACAATGGGGCGGTCCGACTGAAGTTTGGATTCGGGGTGGCCAAAGGGCGTTGCACGAGGATGTGACGTCATTTTCTGCGCGCGCATCCGGGCGGCCGCTAAACTTTGCGCCGGCGCTAACGGGCAAATTAATTTGGGGCGGGGCGCAAACTGCGCTGCGCCCGGGCGCAAACTGCGCTGCGCCCGGGCGCTACACGCATAGCGCCCGAAAATCACTTCTCTTAAGGCGCTAACTGCTGGCGCAAGCAACTGAAAATCTAGCCCTATGTGTTTTAAAAGCAACTTCTTTTTTAAAGACGCAGAAAGCGGGAAAAAGAAATGAAAAGTTTGGAATCAAGATGGCGGCGACTCACCTCGATTCAGAGCGATAAGGCCCGCCCACACACGCGCCGATTGGTCGACTGTCAGGTCACCGAAGCGTAGGATTGGTCAATCGTCCCGTCACTCAACTCTAGGAGGGCCCACCCGCACGCGCCAGGAACCCGCCCCCGCCACGCAGCGATTGGTCGACCGTCGGGTCGCTCGACCGTACGGTTGGTCGACCTCGACGTCGCTCAATGCTAATGAGCAGATAATGAGCGGAATTTTGAACGTTTATTGGATACCGCGGGCACAATTTTTGTCTCACCGAAACGTAAATACGTTTATGACCGTTCTGGAATCGTAAGCTTTCTTTTGATGTAACACACGTGTAGGTACGCTCTATAACTTTTGATTGTATAGCCGGACAGAGAGACAGAAAGACAGACAGAGAGACATAACCTTTTATATATATATATAGATAGATAGATGTTTATATTTGCTGTGCTTTTTGCCTCAGTCGTATGGGCCAGAATTCAAATTGTTTTGCTCTCTCTCCTCTGAGTTCACTACCCTCCTATCCTCCCTTAATCTCGCCCTCCTTGTGAACTCCCCAACCCATATTCATGGCCACTCCCTTAACCTTACCATTTCTTGTGGCCTCGCTACTCCCACCGTGTAAATTGAAGATAAGGCCATCTCTGACCACTTCCTTGTATTGCTTTCCATCCACATCCCCCTTCCCCCACCCAACTCTACTTCCTTCTGTGTCCGCCCCTGGAATAAATTCTCTTCCAACTCTCTTTCAACTGCACTTATTAAATCCTAACTGTCCAGCCTTTAGCCCTCCATTCACCATAACATTTCTGCAGCTACCGATCTGCTCAACCATACCCACACCACCACCTTTGATGCCCTAGTTCCTATTAAAACAATTACTCTCTCTCACCCTGGCCAATCCCCCTGGTACAGCCCACATCTTCACTCCCTCAAGTCCAAGGGACACAGACTTGAACAGATATGGCGGACAACTGGTTTAGCCATTCACTGCCAGATCTGGCTGGACTACATAAAGCATTATCGGGTCCTACACTGCCAAAACTGCTCACTATTCCAGGATCATTCTGGAATGCAAAGATAACCCCCGGCTACTATTTTCTTCTGCTAACCATCTTCTTAAACCCCTCCCCCGTCTCCTCTCACATTCACCTCCAACAACAAGTGCGAGGACCACATGGACTTCATTGTCTCTGAGATTGAGACTGTTGAATCCGTGAATCTTAAAGTATGGTGTTTCCCAATAACTAGACGGAGGCTGTACATTAACAATCAACAGGTGTTCACTGGAGGAGAGTAGTCTAAAGACTGACAGTACAGATGCCTGCTCAAGGCTTATATACAGGTGTGGTCACTGCCGGTAATACAGTATACAGTAGCTGTAAAAGTAGTTCTCTCTTAAAGGTACATACACTACAATTCCTCCCCTTTTAGATTAACAGTACCCATAACATTCAAATAACAGTTAACACTTTAACATGCACATTTAACTGAAATAGTCCATTTATAAATTCAGTCTTTGGGGCGGCTTCCTGATCCTTTCTGGATAGCGTATTTCCTGAGTGTCTTGTTCTTGGTGCGGAGGCGATTCTGGCCCCCTTTCGTCGGTTAGTTCATCAGTTTCCGCTGCTACTGTTTCTGGGGTAGATGCTGCCAGTATGTCGGGTTTCTTATGTTCATTAATAAATAGACATTCTTATTATGAACACAGCTAGCTTTTGCTAGACACTTTTATTGAGCACATGTGGACTAGGTACAGTATCTGTAGAGGCATCCATCTTGACTGCTGCCTTGTGGGTTGCCTAGTGCCTCATGGGTAATGTAGTCTTAATATACATACAGCTGGGTAGTGTAATCTTATATACAGCTCTACACAGCTCTATGGCTCCACCTAGTGTCCACTATAGAATGACATGTTATTGATCATTACATCCCCCTTTCTTTGAGGTTTAACAAAATCAATATCAATCAACTTTCAAGAAAACAATAAATATCAATAACACTTTTGTTAGTGCTCTATAAACATAAACATTTTCAAAACAGTCAACACATTTTCAAAGCTTTACATTGTACTCAAAGATTAAGTCTATCAGGCTATTTTACTTCACGTGTGGATCTTCTCAACACGGGTAAGTCTGATGTGTCTTCATGAGATTGTTCTGGCGGTGAATGACAAGATGCAGTTGCGGCATTGTCATCAATCTGGTCTTGAATAGTCTCTTGTGTTTTTAGGAGGGAACGGCGGTTCCTCCTGAGAATCTGTCCTTCCTCAGTTCTAACAGTGTATGACCTTGGTCCTACTTCCTCAAGAACTGTAGCTTTCCTGTTCCATGCATCTGGATCCTCAATCCTGACAACATCATCCCTTGTCAATGGTTTTAGAGTTTTGGATGACTTGTCATAGTATGATTTTTGTTTCAGCTTTAACAGTTGAAGTCTCTGTCTCAGTTCCTCACTTTGCTGTTCTTTTGCACAGCAGGGTAGCGTGGTGCGCAACTTGCGACCCATTAGTACTTCAGCAGGTGAAGAACCACAGTCTAAAGGTGAGGCTCGGTAGCTCAGCAGGACGAGATAAGGATCAGACTTGCTTTCTGTCGCTGTTCTGGACCAATGAACATTTTATGTGTGCAGATAGCACCCTCTGGTGGTGGTTATTGTGTTAACAGTTTGTATGCTGGAAAGGTCATCTGATCTTTCTTCCTGCGTGAGGTAATTTGACCTTTGTTCCTTTCTTCCTGTGAGAAGTCATTTGACCTTCCTACCTTTCTTCCTGTTGACCCCAAGAAGCAGTTTTGCTAGGATGAACCTGACTTGAGTAATGGAGAATCTGCCATGAGAGGTTCCATTCACAATCCAATGTAATCTGATTTCATATGTTAGGCCAAGTGCAATATCTGTGAGTATCTGTGTTCCTTAGCATAATAGCAACGTTGTCAGAGTAATATTTTGATAATACTATGTTTATAAAAGGTTAATATTTAATAGTTATAGAAGTTAGTCCAAATGTTAGTTAGTTATACAATTAGTCTATTCTACTGTTGTAAATATGTCTATATCTTATGTAATATCAAATGTATAGTACTCAGTTTATGTACAAAACATACTTTGTCTTTGTTTACAGTTTCACAAATTTGTTCAAGTAAAGCTTCAAAACAGCAACCGGCTTCAGAAGAATTATTTTTGAATAAGTGTTTAACTTGCTGGATAACTAGATAGGAGCACGTCTAGCGCGGCCAGTACAATGAAAAGATATCAGTGAAAAGATATCAGTGAAAAGATAGCAATACGGCTAGCTGTGAAGAGCGGAGCAGGAGGAACCCAGAGTAAGCCTTAACCTCGTAGAGCACATCTACCTCACATCAACATGTCAGAAGGTAATAACGAAAATGCTTTGCAGCAAGTAGAAGACCTTAAACAGGCAGACAAAACTGTAGAACGTGACAATCGGTCTATAAGCTCCGGTTACTACAGATCGCAAGTTGGTTCACGGTCATCGGGTGGTTCTAGAGTAAGCATAGCCATCGCCAAAGCACGGGCTAAGCCAGTAGCAGCTCAAGCCAGAGCTGCGCATACGGACAGTGAAATAGAAATAAAAGTAAGACAGGCCCGTCTCCAAGCTGAACCCCAAGCAGAACAGGCCCGACTCCAAGCTGAATTCCAAGCGGAACAGGCCCATCACCAAGTGGAATGCCAGGCTGAACAGGCCTGTCTCCAAGCCACATTAGACGCTCTGCAGCAACAAAAAGAGATAGATGCTGCATTAGCCGAGACACAAGTATTCGAGGCAATTTTGGAGGGAGCTGATCCCGAGACAGCTTACAAACCTTTAATTCCCGTTCTGTGGCAGAGTCCACGACAGCGCACCATAGATTACGTGAGCGACCATGCCGACATACAGTTTACAGGAGAAAGGGATGGAGGCCCGCACATCTCTACAGACGCAAACACTTCGTATAACATGCCACAAGTTGCCAACCAAGGTCAAAGCAGACGGCGTGCCTCAAGCCGCAGAGTCTCCCCCAGCAGAACGGGAGACACGGTGCAGAGGAATAGGATGCTGAAGAGAGAAAGTCAGAGGCAAATCCCCTCTCGGTCCCTTGAGACCCCCAACAGAGCCCCCAGCCAAGGCAACCCTGGCACAGGTCCCAGCACCTACGACCTCGCCAAATACCTTGCACGCACCCAGCTGGTGACTTCGGGGTTAATCAAGTTTGATGACAGGCCGGAGAATTATCGGGCTTGGAAGTCCTGCTTCCACGATGCCATATCGGGCTTAGACCTGTCGGCAGGAGAAGAGCTCGGCCTCCTTATCAAATGGCTCGGCCCAGAGTCCGCCGGACAGGCCTGTAGGATAAAAGCAGCCAATGTGGGGCAGCTGCCAGAGGCGTTGAAGAAGGCTTGGGTGAGGCTGGAAGAAAGCTACGGCTCGCCCGAAGCCATTGAAAGGGCTCTCTTTGACAGGTTGGAGAACTTTCCGAGGTTGACGAGTAAGGAACCCCAGAAGCTCCGCGACCTTGGAGATCTGCTGTCGGAACTCGAAGCCGCAAAGCAGGACGGCTACCTACCCGGTCTATCGTACTTAGACACTTCCAGAGGGGTAAGTCCCATCATTGAGAAGCTTCCATTTAACCTGCAGGAGAAGTGGATAACGTTTGGATCAAAGTTCAAGCTAAAGCACAACGTGGCGTTCCCACCATTCTCTGCGTTCGTTAAATTCATCCGTAAAGAAGCCAAAGCCAGGAACGACCCCAGCTTCAACTTCTTCTCCTCCCACCCAGCACTTGCCAGAAGAGACAAGTTTGACAGACATGGAAAGACACCAATATCTGTCCACAGAATGCAAGTGTCCTCAACTGAGCACACAAAGATTCAGAAGAAACCTGAGGATATGAGCAAACAATGCCCTATCCACAACAAGCCCCATCCTTTAAAGAAGTGCAGAGGCTTCAGGGAGATGTCCCTGGAAGATCGGAAACAATATCTTAAAGAGAACTCTATATGTTTCAGGTGCTGCTCGTCCACGAGCCATCTCGCCAAGAACTGCAAGATGGATGCAAAATGCACTGAATGCGAAAGTGATCGGCACGTTTCAGCACTACACCCAGGCCCAGATCCTTGGAAGTCAGAGATACCTCCTCCCGCATCAGAGCACGGCGGGGAGAGAGAGGGAGCTGCTGGTACGGAGATTACATCCAGGTGCACCGAGCTGTGTGGAGAAGGAGTGAGCGCAAGAGCATGCTCCAAGATATGCCTCGTTAATGTGTACCCTGCAGGATGTTGCCAAGAATCTGAGAAGAAGCCATCTCAGGTGAGCACACTCAAGACTTCCATCTTGGAGAATGGTCGTCCAAGCTACCTTACCCCATGCAGTGGACAGATCCACGTGGTGTTTGACTCCAGTGCACCATATCAGGGAGTCTCTCTCAACGACGTACTCCTCACAGGGCCCGATCTTAACAACAGCCTCTTGGGAGTGCTCATGAGATTCAGGAAAGAGCCCGTCGCCATCACTGCCGATATCCAGCACATGTTTCATTGCTTCGTGGTGAGAGAAGACCACAGAGACTTCCTCCGCTTCCTGTGGTATCGGGACAATGACCCTAATAGAGACATTGTGGACTACAGAATGCGTGTCCATGTCTTTGGGAATAGCCCATCCACTGCTGTCGCCATATACGGACTAAGGAGGGCTGCCAAGGAAGAAGACGACGACTTTGGCAGTGATGTGAGAGGTTTCATCGAATGAGAGTTCTACGTCGATGACGCACTGAAGTCATTCCCGACCGAAGCAGAGGCCATCAGTACCCTCGGACGAGCCCAGGAACTACTTGCACTATCCAACCTCAGGCTGCATAAGATAGCCTCTAACAGGCTAGCAGTGATGGAGGCATTCCCCCCTGAAGATCCTGCTAAGGACGTCAAGGACCTAGACCTCTTCACTGATGACCTCCACCTACAGCGTAGCCTAGGGGTGTCGTGGAACATAGCAACAGACACGTTCACGTTCCAAGTCCTAGATGCCAAGAAACCCTTCACACGTAGAGGAGTGCTCTCTACAGTCAACAGCCTATACGACCCTCTCGGCTTCTTAGCCCCTGTCACCATACAAGGCAGGCTGCTCCTCAGGGAACTCTCCATACGCGCTGAAGAGTGGGATTCACCTCTCCCTGAAGAGATGGAAGCAGAGTGGGGCAGATGGAGAGACTCACTCAAAGACTTACAGGAGTTCTGAATACCTCGCTGCTATTCGTCTTTCTCTCCCTTAAATGCCCAATTCAAAGAGCTTTGTGTCTTTGCAGACGCATCCGCTAAGGCCATTGCAAGTGTGGCTTATCTGAAGGTCACCACTCAAGAAGGACAAAGCAAAATCGGCTTCGTCTTTGATAGAGGCAAGTTGGCGCCCCAGCCAGACCTCACCATACCCAAATTGGAACTGTACGTAGCAGAACGCAACCTACCCCCTCACAGCAGTCTATGGAAGCTGCATCCTATCATCGAAACCGACGGACTGTCTCCGAGGTAATTCTTCTTTTGTCGCCAGAGGACTCCAGTGACAAGTAGAGTTCGGACTATGTGGAGTCGTTAACGACCCCAGACGGGGAGTGTTCTGGACCAATGAACATTTTATGTGTGCAGACAGCACCCTCTGGTGGTGGTTATTGTGTTAACAGTTTGTATGCTGGAAAGGTCATCTGATCTTTCTTCCTGTGTGAGGTCATTTGACCTTTGTTCCTTTCTTGCTGTGAGAAGTCATTTGACCTTCCTACCTTTCTTCCTGTTGACCCCAGGAAGCAGTTTTGCTAGGAAGAACCTGACTTGAGTAATGGAGAATCTGCCATGAGAGGTTCCATTCACAATCCAATGTAATCTGATTTCATATGTTAGGCCAAGCGCAATATCTGTGAGTATCTGTGTTCCTTAGCATAATAGCAACGTTGTCAGAGTAATATTTTGATAATACTATGTTTATAAAAGGTTAATATTTAATAGTTATAGAAGTTAGTCCAAATGTTAGTTAGTTATACAATTAGTCTATTCTACTGTTGTAAATATGTTTATATCTTATGTAATATCGAATGTATAGTACTCAGTTTATGTACAAAACATACTTTGTCTTTGTTTACAGTTTCACAAATTTGTTCAAGTAAAGCTTCAAAACAGCAACCGGCTTCAGAAGAATTATTTTTGAATAAGTGTTTAACTTGCTGGATAACTAGATAGGAGCACGTCTAATGCGGCCAGTACAGTCGCTTTCTTCAGTAGCTGCTTGAGAACTTGAACACCTTTCTCTGCCTTACCATTTGACTGAGCATACAAAGGACTGGATGTGATGTGCTGAAAGTCATAATGTGCTGCAAACTGTTGCCACTCCTTACAGTTGAAGCACGGACCATTGTCGCTAACGGCAATCCTGGGAATTCCATGTCTGGCGAAGATGGATTTCACATGCATTATGACACTGCTTGCTGTGGTGCTTGAGAGCAGCGCCATCTCAGGATAGTTAGAATAGTAGTCAATCGCTATTAGATAGTCTTTACCATTTAAATGAAAAAGCTTCATACCAACCTTTTGCCATGGTGCTGTTGGTATGTCAGCTACTATCATTGGTTCCTTTGCTTGTTTGTTTTGGTGTTTCTGACATGTCTCACATTTGCCTATCATGTTCTCAATGTCCTTATTTATGCCAGGCCAATAAACAGTGTCTCTTGCCCTCCTTTTGCATTTTTCAATTCCGAGGTGTCCCTCATGAATCCTTTTGAGCATGTCTTGACGTAGAGCCTGTGGAGTGACTATTCTGTTCTGTTTTTGTAATAGTCCACTTGCGACACTCAAATCTGACCATATGTGAAAATATTTTGGACAGGAGCCTTTTGGCCAACCATGATGAATGTTCTCTATTACTGTTTGTAATACTGTATCTTTTACTGTTTCTTCTGCTATTTGCTTTTTGTGTCTGACACGGGCAGTGCAGCAGTGACCATACTCACATGAACATCCATGTCTTCTTCAGTAGAGCTCACATGACTCATTGTGGGTGCTCGGGATAGTGCATCTGCTGACACTATGTATCAGTTCAAAGTCATATCTTTGCAGCTTCATCATGAGTCGTTGAATCCTTGGAGACATCTCATTCAGGTTCTTTTTTATGATGGCAACCAGTGGGCTGTGGTCTGTCTCAACTGTGAAGGTGAGAAGTCCATATATGTAGCCATGAAACTTTTCTAGTCCAACTACCAAGCCTAGACATTCCTTTTCAATCTGGGCATATCAACACTCAGTATCAGTCATAGACCTGGAGGCATAGGCAACAGGCTTCCAATCTTCACCCTCTGCTTTTAGCAAGACCGCACCTAGGCCATCTTTTAATGCATCCGTTGACACTTTAATTCTTTTTGTTGGGTCAAAGAAGGTGAGTACAGGTGTGGTTGTCAGCACTGTTTTGAGGTTCATCCACTCTTGTTCTTGTCTTTCTGTCCATGCGAACTCATTTGTTTTATGTAGCAGGGCTCGCAGACAGGCTGTCTTGGCTGACAAGTTAGGAATGAACTTTCCAATGAAGTTTATCATCCCCATGATGCGTAGCATTCCTTTTTTGTCAGTGGGTCGGGGCATTTTGAGTATGGCGTTTACTTTTTCCATATCTGGCTCTATTCCTTTACCAGATAGATTATCTCCTAGGAAAGTGACTTCCTGGATGCCAAACTGACACTTGGCTTTGTTGAGCTTCAGTCCATTCCGGCGTATGCTCTGTAGCACTTTAGTCAGTCTCTCATTGTGTTCTTTCAGTGTGGAGCCCCAGATGATGATGTCATCAACATAGACCCGAACTCCTTCCAGACCTTCAATTATGTGTTCCATCACTCTATGAAAGATTTCAGATGCAGATATTATCCCAAAAGGCATTCTGAGAAAACAATACCTGCCAAATGGTGTGTTGAAGGTACAGTATTTGGTGCTCTCTTCATCCAGTTTTAGTTGCCAAAATCCTTGTGAGGCATCGAGCTTTGTGAAGTATCTGGCACCTGACATTTCACTGGTGATTTCTTCTCGCTTGGGAATCTGGTAGTGTTCATGTTTTATGTTTGCATTTAAGTCCTTTGGATCCATGCATATTCTTAGATCATTGTTCTTTTTCTTTACACATACCATGGAGTTAACCCAGTCTGTTGGCTCTTCGACTTTCCTGATGACTCCTAGTGTGCTCATTCTGTCCAGTTCATTCTTGAGCCGGTCACGCAGGTGTGCTAGAACTCTTCGTGGAGCATGTGCCACTGGCTGAGCATCCTCCTTTAGCTGGATCTTGTAAGTGAATGGTAGAACTCCAAATCCTTTGAACACATCCTGGAAGTTATTCACTACAGAATCCGCCGAGCCATCTGGTCTGCTTATGGCACAGTTTATACGGTAGACTCTCTTGACCAGTTCTAAGTCCTCACAAGCTTTGTCACCCAGTAGTGAATCAAGTCCTTCAGCCACAACAGAAAACATGAGATGATGCACTTTGTCTTTGACTGTCACTTTAAGTCTGCATACACCTAAGCTATCTATTTTCTGTCCATTATAGTCCTTCAGTAGTACTGACTTTTTCTGTATTTTGGGCTTTTCTTTCATATTTTTAATGTCACTCATACTGATTAAGTTTGCTTTTGCCCCAGTGTCTAGTTTCAATGTAACGAATGCTCCATTTACCTGCAGTGGGATCATCCATTTGTCCTCTTTTACTGCATTGATTTTATGTTCAGCATTGTCCATATCTGAGGGCTGCACATTTTCTGTATCATTTTTGACATTGTCACATGACACCATTCCTACAAAAAATGTCTCACTTAAATCAGTGGCCTCAATCACATTAACTCGTTGCCCTTTCTTTGTTTTTACTTTTGAAAAGCATTGTTTGGCAAAGTGATTCTTTCCATTACACTTTGTGCACATTTTTCCAAACGCTGGGCACTGTCTTAACTGGTGTTTGTAACCACAGCGTTTACAATTAAAAATTTCATCCTCCGATTGCTTTTCATTTCTGTTCTGCCCACGTTTCTTCCCCTTGTAGGACACAGCACCGACAGCAGCATTATCACTCATTACAATCGCATCATTATTGATTTCACTGAAAGTCATCGCGTGCTTTCGAGCTAGCTCGCTGGCTTGGCATATTTTCACTGCATTTTCCAAATTTCGTTCGGTTTCTCTCAACAGACGTTCCCTGACTTTTTTATCATGAATACCAAACACAATCTGGTCACGAATCATGGATGATTTCAGCTCAGAAAAATTACATGTCTGTGCTTTCAGTTTCAGATCAGTTATAAAGCTATCAAAAGTCTCTTTTTGCTGCTGTGTCCTTGAACAGAACATGTATCTTTCATCTTTGGGAGAGCAATGTGCATCAATTTTTTTTAGCACATCTTCTAATTTTTCTCTGTTCTCCTCTGGATTAAATACAAATGTATTAAATACCTCTATCGCCTGTGGGCCTGCAGCGATAAGCAGCAACGCTATCTTCCTTGCATCTGGCTTCGTACCGAATCCGATGGCTGCAATGTAGTGTTCGAATTGTTGTTTACGAGTCTGCCAATTATAGTCGATATTTCCTGTGAGTTTCAAACGCTCCGGTGGCTTCAAATTCTCCATGTCGCTTTTCACAATTTTCAGCAGATCTTCACCATCCTGGTACCATCTTATGTTCATTAATAAATAGACATTCTTATTATGAACACAGCTAGCTTTTGCTAGACACTTTTATTGAGCACATGTGGACTAGGTACAGTATCTGTAGAGGCATCCATCTTGACTGCTGCCTTGTGGGTTGCCTAGTGCCTCATGGGTAATATAGTCTTAATATACATACAGCTGGGTAGTGTAATCTTATATACAGCTCTACGGCTCCACCTAGTGTCTACTATAGAATGACATGTTATTGATCATTACAGGGTTTATCCCCAGGTACGCGAGACATGGGGTTGACTCGTTCCTGTGACGCTAGGATCTGGTCGACGTGGCATCTCACAATGTTCTCCCCAACATCCACTGTGTACATTAGTGGCCCCTGCTGTGTGCATATCGTTCCGGGTTGCCATTTCTCTGTTCGGTAGTCGCAGGCCAAGACTGGTTGTCCTACACTGAAGCTCCTTGTCGGCTTCTCATTGATGTGCTGGAATTGCTTATCCTCAACATTTCCTCGCACATTTGGCCTGAGCAAATCCAGACGAGATGTCAACCTTCGATTAAAGAACACCATGGCCGGGGTCTGGTTGGTAACTGCATGTGTCGCATTTCTGTAGGCTAACAGGAAATTGTCCATCTTATGCTGTAGTGGAATGTCATCATCGCACATGGCCCTTATTGCCTTTTTAAAGGTTTGTACGAACCTCTCAGCCAATCCATTTGTGGCTGGATGATACGGGGCGGATGTGTAATGCGTAACCCCATTCCTTCTTATAAATTTCTGAAACTCTTCGGACACAAACTGTGGTCCGTTATCAGAGCAAATCTGCTCTGGCAAGCCGTTCCTGGCAAATATGGTCCGTAGGACTGCAATCGTTTTCTCTGTAGTGGTGGAGGACATTTTGATCACCTCAGGCCATTTCGAGTGCGCATCCACTGCTATTAAGAACATTGAGTCCATGAATGGACCAGCAAAATCAATATGCACCCGTTGCCATGGAGAGGGCCACTCCCATGGGTGTAGAGGGGCATGTGGTGGTGCATTTTGGACCTTCTGGCATCCTGAGCAGCTCTTTGTTAGGTCCTCGATTTGTTGATCGATCCCCAGCCACCACACATAAGCCCTAGCAAGGCTTTTCATTTTCACCCCTCCCAGATGGCCTTCGTGAAGCTCATTGAGCACTCTCTCCCTTAACTTGGGTGGAATTACCACTCGGGATCCACACATCACTGTCCCCTGGCATAATGACAGCTGTTCTCTTCTGGATGAGAATGCTGGCAATAGTGAGTGGCCATGTGTTGGCCATCCCTTCACCGTCAAATCATATACCCGAGACAGTATCGGATCATTTCGGGTCTCCTTCTCTATATCCGCGTTAGTTACTGGCAAGCGTTCAATTATCGACGAATAAAATATTTTGATAGGGTCCACTGCTGGTGCTTCCTCCACAGCAGGCAGTGTCAGGCGTGATAGCCCATCAGCGTTTCCATGCTGTTTCGTGCCCTTATACTCTATTTCATATTGGTTCGCCCCTAGAAAAAGGGACCATCTTTGTAGCCGTTGTGCAGTCATCACCGAACGCCCTTCTTTGGATTAAAGATGGAGACAAGTGGTTGGTGGTCAGTCAGCAAGGTGAACTTCTGCCCATGCAGATAGTGGTTGAATTTTTTTACTCCCCATACTAGGCTGAGGGCCTCCCTGTCAATCTGGGCATAGTTGCGCTCGGCTGAGGTTAGTGACCGAGACGCAAAGGCTACTGGCCTCTCCAACCCGTCTGGGAATTTGTGCGACAGCACCGCTCCAATACCATAGGGTGATGCATCACACGCCAACCGAAATGGTAGTGCTGGGTTGAAATGGGCCAACACCTCTTTTGATGTGATCAATTCTTTGCACTTCTGGAAACCTCGTTTTCATTCGTCATTCCACTTCCATGGTACCCGCGTTTGCAGTAGGGTGTTCAGTGGGTGTAATACTGTAGACAAATTTGGTAAGAACTTATGGTAGCAGTTCACCAGCCCGAGGAACGACCTCAGTTGTGACACATTTTCTGGTGCTGGAGCCTTGACTACTGCCTCAATCTTTTCAGGGGACTTATGTAACCCCTCTTCATCAATAACGTGGCCACAATACGAGATCTGCTTCTGGAAAAACTCGCACTTGTGGCGATTAGCTCGTAGCCCATATTCCTTTAATCTAGTGAGCACCTTCTCCAGGTTGGCGAGGTGATCCCTGTCATTTTCACCCATGACCAGGATGTCGTCCAAATAACACTGGGTCCCTGGAATCCCTTGCAGGACTTGATCCATTGCCCTTTGCCAAATAGCCAGAGCCGATGCTACCCCGAACACCAGCTAGTTGTATTGGTAGAGACCTTTATTGTAGTGTATGTACCTTGAAGAAGGAACTATATTCTGCAGCCCCTGTATACTGCAGTACCAGTAGTGACCACCCCTGTATATAAGCCTGTGTAGTAACTTTGTATAGTAGTTCCAGTTTTGTCTCCATTCAGTAAACACCTGTTATAACCAACTTCTGCAGTCCGTGTCTCAATTACACACGGACGTTACATTGGCGACGAACAGATCCGAACTTACCTACAGTTCTGCACCACCTCACGGGGATCCATCCCTGAAGCGAAGTTGTTACTGGTCGAGGCCAGGAGGAAGAAACCCAAAAAGAAAAAAAAAAACAAACAGAAGAAACGAGCGTCGACCGTGGGCAGCCGCCCTCTGATTCATCGAATTCGAAGATTTGCAGGAGAGGCTGTCGAGAGCTCGGCTTGGTTCTCCAGTCTATGGTGTTCCAGCTAATCGGGCTGGTGGCAGGTAGTGCACTGATCCTTACTGGGCTGCGGCGGGCTAGAGCTCAATCAGGTGCCTTTACAACGGGGCCGAGCAGCGTTGTCGGGAAGAGAGAGAGAGAGGGTGGAGCACACAGGGCGCGGCCGGTGCTACGAAGCCGGGCAGCGTACAGACCCGAGAAGAGGGAGGAAAGTGTCCCATAGGGTCTGCTCTGACGACGGGAACAGTAATTAAAATAAAAGAAATTAGAAGCGCAGAAAGCCGCGAGGAGCTGCAGTTTGCCACGGGGACCGCGGAGAGCGGTGTTGGCAGCAGCGCAGGGGGAAGTGCGCGAAGACCATAGGGCGTCGCCATCAAGGCATAAAAATGCCAGCAACAGCGCTGGCAGCAGCGGAAAAGACAGAAAGCATGGGAGGCGCCATCTTAATCCAGCGGGGAAGGCAAAGCGCGGGAGGCGCCATTTTGTTCAATCAGGGAAGAAGGCAAAGTGCGGGAGGCGCCATCTTAGATCTCCAAGATGCCGAAGACTGGCAATATCACTGCCTTCGATAATGCAATAGAAGACTGGACCACATATATGGAAAGAGTCGAAGTATATTGCAAGGCAAATGAAGGAGCCGATGAGAAAAAGGCATCGGTGCGACTAAACTTAATGGGCGCAAGAACGTACGGCCTATTGCGGAACCTGATCACTCCAGTCAAACCGATGGAGAAGAGTTTTAACGAAATTGTTGATCTCCTACAGGAACACCTAAATCCTGCACCGCTGCTGATAGCAGAAAGATTTAAATTCCACAAGAGAAATCAGCATAAAGATGAGAGCAATGCTGATTACCTTACAGAACTACGCAAGCTATCAAAGCACTGCCAGTTTGGAGCAGGACTGGCAGATACCCTACGGGACAAATTTGTCTGTGGACACCTGAGTGAAGGAACCCAGAAGAGTTTACTCTCAGAGAAAGAGCTGACGCTAGATAAGGCTTTCAGCGTGGCAGTATCGTACGAAGCAGCAGCAAGGGGAGCTGCGGAAATGCAGCAAAAGCCATAAGAATACGGCACCCATGAAATGACACGGGGATTTGAAAAATGTTATCGCTGCGGCAGAACAACCCATGACCAGAAGGACTGCTGGTCCAAGGACAAAACATGCAGGCAATGCGGAAAGATGGGACACATTGCACGAGTTTGCAGGTCCGGGAAGAAGACTAACGACAACAAAAAGACTACTAAGGAAAAGTACAGGAAAGTACAGAAGATGACGGACAGTCGTTCCGAAGACCAGAAGAGCGATAGTGAATCCGGGAACAAGAGACTAAGCTGTCTCAAACTACACAACGTAATCGCAAAAGAGGATCACCGAACCATTTGGGTCACCCTCACGATAGCAGGGCCCCAAACAAAATGGAATTGGATACAGGATCAGCCCTGACCGTCATGAATCGACAAGACTACGAGCGGCTATTCTCACACATACTCTTGAAAGACACAGCCATTGTCTTGAAGACATATACGGGGCAGAAAGTATACCCCAGAGGGAAAATAAGGGTGCCTGTCGAATACAACGGCAAGGAAATACAGAAATTGTATCTGTGCATACTGCAAGATGGTGGACCACCGTTATTGGGACGTGAATGGATCAGAAAGATAAGTTTAGACTGCCACTCCATTCAGGCACTGACTGTGGCTGATAAAAAGGATGATGACGTCACACCTGGTCGATTGTCAAAAACCTTAGCTAACGCTAAAGAGGTATTTCAACAAGAACTGGGAACTCTTAAAGGCGTAACCGCCTCGATAAAAATAGAAGAGAATGCAATTCCCAAGTTTTTCAAAGCAAGACCGGTACCGTATGCAATTCGCCCAGCCGTCGAGGCAGAGCTGGAGAATCTGGAGAATGCAGGCGTGTTAACTAAGGTAGACTGGAGCGACTGGGCGACACCCATCATTCCTGTCATGAAGAAAACGTTAAACAATAAGTCTGAGGAGCCAAGGAAGGCTCGCATCTGTGGGGACTTCAAGGTGACTGTGAACCCCAGTCCTTCTCACAGTACAGTATCCTCTTCCGAGGATAGAAGATATTTTCGCCTCACTATCTGGAGGGAAACGTTTTACAAAAATTGACCTAGCGCAAGCATATTTGCAGATGGAGGTTGAAGAATCCTCAAGGAAATATCTCACGATAAACACTCACAAAGGTCTTTACCAGTATAATCGACTGGTATTCGGAGTAGCATCAGCTTCGGCGATATGGCAAAGAGCGATGGAACAAGTCCTGCAAGGGATTCCGGGGACTCAGTGTTACTTGGACGACATCCTAGTGACAGGTGAAAATGACAGTGAACACCTTGCCAACCTAGAGCAGGTGCTCACTAGACTAAGAGAACATGGGATACGAGCCAATCGCCCCAAGTGCGAGTTTTTTAAGAAACAAATATCGTATTGTGGCCACGTGATTGATGAAGAGGGGTTACATAAGTCCCCTGACAAAATTGAAGCGGTAGTTAAGGTTCCAGCGCCTTATAATGTGCCGCAACTGAGGTCATTCCTCGGATTGGTGAATTACTACCATAAGTTTTTGCCGAATTTGTCCACAATTCTGCACCCACTGAACGCCCTGCTACAAACTGGAGTAGCATGGAAATGGAGCGATGAATGTAAGCGGGCCTTTCAGAAGTGTAAAGGCCTGATCACTTCAAGAGAAGTATTGGCTCACTACAACCCATCACTACCGATAAGACTGGCGTGTGATGCGTCTCCCTACGGCGTTGGAGCGGTATTGTCACATAAATCCCTTGATGGTTCAGAGAGGCCGATAGCTTTTGCGTCATGCTCATTAACTGCAGGAGAGTGTAACTACGCCCAGATTGACAGAGAGGCCCTCAGCCTGGTGTGGGGGGTGAAGAAGTTCAATCACTACCTGCACGGACAGAAATTTACTCTACTAACTGATCATCAACCTCTTGTCTCCATTTTCAACCCTAAGAAGGGCGTCCCGATAATGACAGCACAATGGCTACAGAGGTGGTCCCGTTTCCTAGGGGCACACCAATATGACATCGAGTACAAAGGAACTAAACAGCATGGGAATGCTGATGGATTGTCGCGCCTACCGTTGCCGACGGTGGAAGAAGCACCTGCATTTGTTCCTGTGGAGATATTCCACTCAACCATAGTCGAATGTCTACCTGTGACGAATGCAAACATAGAAAAGGAAACACGAAACGACCCGACACTCTCCAGGGTCTAGGATTTAACAGTGATGGGATGGCCAGCACATGGCGAACCACTGTTGCCAGCATTCTCGCCGAGAAGAGAACAGCTGTCAGTGTGCCGAGGAACCTTGATGTGTGGATCCAGAGTAGTAATTCCACCCAAATTGAAGGATAGAGTGCTCAATGAGCTTCATGGAGGGTCATCCGGGAGGGGTAAAAATTTAAAACTTAGCCAGAGCGTTTGTGTGGTGGCTGGGAATCGATAGAGAAATCGAAGAGATGACCAAGAGCTGTACAGGATGCCAGAAGGTCCAAAACGCCCCATCACAAGCCCCTTTACATCCATGGGAGTGGCCCTCATCTCCATGGCAAAGGGTACACATTGATTTTGCTGGTCCATTTATGGACTCGATGTTTTTAATTGCAGTGGATGCACATTCAAAGTGGCCAGGAGGTAATAAAAATGTCCTCAACCACCACAGAAAAAACTATCACAGTCTTACGAACCATATTCGCCAGAAATGGGCTGCCTGAACAGATTTGCTCCGACAATGGACCACAGTTTGTGTCTGAAGAGTTCCGGAGGTTCTTAAAGAACAATAGTGTTAAGCATTACACATCCGCCCCACATCATCCAGCCACCAATGGATTGGCTGAGAGGTTCGTTCAAACATTCAAGAAGGCTATCAAGGCAATGTGTAATGAAGACATACTCCTACAACACAAGGTGGATAACTTCTTGTTTGCCTACCGGAATGCGACACATGCGGTTACCAACCAAACTCCAGCCATGATGTTCTTCAATCGAAGACTAAGATGCCGCTTGGATTTGGTTAAGCCAAACATCAGAAGAGATGTGGAGAACAGGCAGTTTCAGAATATGAATGAAAGGCCAACAAGGAGTTTCAAGATAGGTCAACCAGTTTTGGCCCGGGACTACCGCACAGAGAAATGGCAGCCAGGAACGATCTGTACACGGCAAGGGCCTCTAATGTATACCGTGGACGTTGGAGAGAGCATTGTAAGACCCCATGCTGACCAGATTCTAGAGTCACTGGAAAACGTCAAATCTACACCACGATCCTATACACCTGGTGATGAAACCGAAGTACCAATTGCATCTACCTCAGAATCGGTGATATTGGAAGCAGATGGACCAAACAACGACGTTGATCCCGAATCAACTTTGCCAGAAGAACCTGATACCCCAAAGAGGCGTTATCCGGACAGAATCAGGAAGCCTCCTCAAAGACTGAATTTATAATTGATTAACTTCAGCTAATGTATATAGCAACTGTAATTGTAAATATGTTATTTAATTATTAATCGAATGTTATGTACTGTTTAGCTAAAAGGGGAGGAATTGTAGTGTATGTACCTTGAAGAAGGAACTATATTCTGCAGCCCCTGTATACTGCAGTACCAGTAGTGACCACCACTGTATATAAGCCTGTGTAGTAACTTTGTATAGTAGTTCCAGTTTTGTCTCCATTCAGTAAACACCTGTTATAACCAACTTCTGCAGTCCGTGTCTCAATTACACACGGACGTTACATTTATGAGTGTTGATCATGAGGTACTGTTTCAAGGCTTCTTCTACCTCCATTTGCAGGTACACCTGGGCCAGATCAATCTTAGTGAAGCATTGCCTCCAGATAGCGAGGCGAAAATATCCTCAATCCGTGGAAGCGGATATTGTACCGTGTGAAGGACTGGGTTCACTGTCACCTTAAAATCCCCACAGATACGGACCTTCTTTGGTTCCCCAGGCGTATTACTCAATGACCTCTTCATTACAGGAACGATGGGTGTAGCCCACTCGCTCCAGTCCACTTTGTACAGTACTCCTGAACGTTCCAAACCTTCCAGCTCTGCTTCGACGGCTGGTCGGATCGTATAAGGCACCGGTCTGGCCTTAAAAAACTTTGGGCTTGCATTTTCCTCTATTTTAATCGTCGCTGTTATGCCTTTTAGTGTTCAGAGTCCCTCCTGGAACACTTCTTGTGCGTCAGTTAGCATTTTTGACAGTCGTCCAGGTGTGACGTCGTCATCCTTTTTGGCCTCAACCTTCAGTGCCTGTATGGAATGCCAATCTAATTGTATCTTCCAGATCCATTCACGTCCTAGTAGTGGTGGTCCTCCATCTGGCAATACATATAGGTCCATTTTGGGTATTTCCTGGCCTTTGTATGTCACGTTCACCCCTATTTTTCCTTTGGGGTAGACTTTTTGCCCCGTGTACGTCTTCAAGACAATCTCTGTAGCTTTCAAGGGTATATGTGAGAATAGCCGCTTGTAGTCCCTTCGGTTTATGACTGTTAGGGCTGATCCTGTGTCCAATTCCATTTTCACTTGGACTCTGTCTATCTTGAGCGTGACCCAGATAGTCTGGTGATCCTCCATTTTCATTACCTTATGTAGTTTCAGACAACCCAGCTCCTTGCTTCCGGAGTCTGTATCACTTTTCTGTTTGTCTGAACTACTGTCCATCACCTTATGTACCTTTTTGTACTTCTCCTGTGGAGATTTCTTGCTGCTGGTTTTCTTCCCTGACCTGCAGAATCTTGCTATGTGTCTTGCTTTTCCACACTGTCTGCACACTTGGTCCTTGAACCAACAATCCTTCTGGTCGTGTGTTGTTCTGCCGCAGCGATAACACTTCCCTGCTCCATATGACATTTCATTGGTGCCATATTCTTGCGGTCTCCGTTGTATCTCTGCAGCGCCCCGTGCGGCTGCATCGTGTGATACTGCCATGCTGAAAGCCTTGTCCAGCATAAGATCCTTTTCTGATAGGAGCCTTTTCTGGGTTCCTTCACTTTGAAGCCCACACACAAACTTATCCCTTAACATATCTGCTAGTCCCATTCCAAACTGGCAGTGTTTCGATAGCTTGCGCAGTTCCGTTAAATACTCAGCATTACTTTTGTCTTTATGCTGGTTCCTTTTGTGGAACTTAAATCTTTCTGCTATCAGCAGTGGTGTGGGGTTTAAGTGGTCCTGTAGGATTTCCACTATGCTTTCGAAATCCTTATCCACTGGCTTCTCTGGGATTATTAGGTTTCGCAGTAACCCATAAGTTTTTGCACCCACGGAATTCAACAAAACCAATGCTTTCCTAGCATCTGGCACTTCATTCGCCTTGCAGTACACCTCAATGCATTCCACATATGTCGCCCAATCTTCGACTTCATTGTCGAACGCAGTGACACTGCCACTTTTTGGCATCCCTGGGTGTGGTTAAACTGTCTAAAATGGCGTCTCCCGCGCTCTCCCTACTTCTCCGCTGGCTCAAAATGGCGTCTCCCGCGCTTTCCTTTCTTCCCGCGCTCGCCCTTCTTCTCCGCTGCGGCTTCTAAAATGGCATCTCCCGCGCTCTCCCTTCTTCTCCGCAGCTCAAATGGCATCTCCCGCGCTTCCTTTCTTTCCCCGCAGATGCTGCTCAGCTCTTGAGCCCTGGCTGCGCTCTGCGCGTTCTCCTGTGCGCCTCCCTCGTAGCTGCCACTCGGTCCTGAACCCCGGCTGTGCTTTACCCTCTCTCTCTTTTTGTTTTCCGTCGACGCCGCTCGGTCTTCAACCCCCGGCTGCGCCCTGTGCGCTTTACCCTCTCTCTTACCCCGTCGATGCTGCTCGGCCTATTCTGTGCTGTCGGTCGGCTCCAGCCGCCGCTGTCCGGGAAGGGTCTGCGCTGTACCTGTTGCTGGATTGTCGTGGCTGGAGAACCAAGCCCAGCTCTCAACAGCCTCCCCTGCGATGTTCACTCTCTGCCGGATGACTGGGCGGTTGCTCGTGGTCGACGCCCATGCTTCTGGCCTCGACTTTCTTCCACCGTCCTCCGGGAGCGAATCCTTGAAAGGAAATGCAGAGTTGCAGGTAGATTCGAATCGACCTCGTCGCCACTGTTGAATCCGTGAATCTTAAAGTATGGTGTTTCCCAATAACTAGACGGAGGCTGTACATTAACAATCAACAGGTGTTTACTGGAGGAGAGTAGTCTAAAGACTGACAGTACAGATGCCTGCTCAAGGCTTATATACAGGTGTGGTCACTGCCGGTACTATAGTATACAGGAGCTGTAAAAGTAGTTCTCTCTTAAAGGTACATACACCACAGAGACCATCCGATCAGCTGCCTCTGCCACTTCCCTTCCTTCCCCTAGCCCACCGTGTCAAACTTCCTCTAAGGTTCACCCCTGCCCTAGCCCTGAACTCACATCTTTCTCCAGTTTCTTTCCAATCTCCCCTCTTGACCTCTCCGCGCACATCTTGTCCATGAAACCCACTTCCTGCTCCCTCGACCCTATTTCCACTAAACTGCTGACCACCCAACTTCCTTTTCTGGCTCCCATGTTGGTTGATATTGTTAACGGTTCACTCTCCTCAGGTACTGTCCCCCTCCCCTTCAACTCTGCCGTAATCACCCCTCTACTCAAAAACTAACCCTTGACCCCTCCATCCTTGCAAACTACCACCCCATCTCCAACCTCCCTTTCCTCACCAAAGTCCTTGAATGTGTTGTCACCTCCCAAATCTGTGACCATCTTTCCTGGAACTCCATGTTTGAATGCCCCCAATCTGGTTTCTGTTCTTGCCACAGTACCGAAACGATTCTCATCAAAGTCACAAATAACATCCTTTGTGACTGTGACAAAGGTAAACTATCCCTCCTCATCCTTCTTGACTTGTCTGCAGCCTTTGATATGGTTGACCACACCATCCTTCTCCAATTCCTCTCCACCGTCATCCAGCTGGGTGGGACTGCACTTGCACTTCCATTCTTATCTATCTAATCATAGCCAGAAAATCACCTGCAATGGTTTCTCGTCCCACTTCTGCATCGTTACCTCTGGTGTCCCTCAGGATTTATCTTTGGCCCCCTCCTATTTCTCATCGACATGTTGCCCCTTGGCGACATCATCCGAAAACACAGCGTCAGTTTCCACATGTATGCTGACGACACCCAGCTCTACCTCACCACCACATCTCTTGACCCCTCCACGGTCTCTAAATTGTCAGACTGCTTGTGCGACATCCTGTACTGGATGAGCAGAAAGTTTCTCCAATTAAATATTGGGAAGGCCGAATATTTGTCACTGTTTCCCGCCACAAACTCCGTTCCTTAGCCACCAACTCCATCCCTCTCCCTAGCATCTGTCTGAGGCTGAACCAGACTATTCGCAACCTTGGTGTCATATTTGACCCTGAAATGAGCTTCCAACCACATATCCATGGCATAACTAAGACCGCCTATTTCCATCTCCGTAACATCGCCCGTCTCTGCCCCTGCCTCAGCCCAACTGCTGCTGAAACCCTCATCCATGCCTTTGTTACCTCTAGACTTGACTATTCCAATGCTCTCCTTGCTCGCCTCCCACATTCTACCCTACGTAAACTTGAGGTGATCCAAAATTTGGCTGCCTGTGTTCTAACTCACACCAAGTCCTGGTCACCCTTCACCCCTGTGCTCGCTGACCTACATTGGCTCCCAGTTAAGCAACGCTTCAAATTCAAAATTCTCAAGCTTGTTTTCAAATCTAGGGCCCTGGTAAGACCACACCTGGAGTATTGTGTAGAGTTTTGGTCTCCTTACCTAAGGAAGGATACACTTGCCATACAGGGAGTGCAGCGAAGGTTCACCAGACTGGTTCCTGGGATGGGGGGATTGTCCTATGAGGAGAGATTGAGTAGACTAGGCCTATATTCTCGAGAGTTTAGAAGAATGAGAGGTGATCTCATTGAAACATACACAATTTTTACAGGGCTTGACAGGGTAGATGCAGGGAGGATGTTTCCCCTGGCTGGGGAGTCTAGAACCAGGAGTCACAGTCTCAGAATAAGGGGTCGGCCATTTAGGACTGAGATGAGAAATTTCTTCACTGAGAGGGTAGTGAATCTTTGGAATTCTCTACCCTAGAGGGCTGTGGAGGCTCAGTCGTTGAGTATATTCAAGACAGAGATCGATAGATTTTGAATATTAAGGGAATCAAGGTGGAGATGAGGTAGAAGATCAGCCATAATTTTACTGAATGGTGGAGCAGGCTCGAAGGGCCTATTTCTTATGTTCTTATCCCTCCATGGCCTTACCCCTCCCTATCTCTGTAATCTCGTTCAGACCCACAATCCCCCAAGATATCTGTGCTCCTCAAATTCTGCCCTCTTGAGCATCCCTGATTATAATCGCTCAACCATTGGTGGCTGTGCCTTCAGCTGCCTAGGCCCTATGCTCTGGAATTCCCTGCCAAAACCTCTCTGCCTCTCTACCTCGCTTTCCTCCTTTAAGATGCTCCTTAAAACCTACCTCTTTGACCAATCTGTCATAATTTATTTTGTGGCTGGGTGTCAATTTTTTGTCTTATAACACTCCTGTGAAGTGCCTTGGGAAGTTTTACTATGTTAAAGGCACTATATAAATACAAGTTGTTGTTGTTGTTGTACAAGTGACATAGGGGGAGAAATTGGGTACAGCCCCGTTTGGGGCGTTAGAATTGGCACTGCGCAAATTTTATCGCCAGGCGCAACTTATCGCCACCTCGAGCGATATTGGGTTGCTGCGCCCCTAAAGGTGATTGCGGCATTGATTCAGGCGCTGCACAGGAGTCTTATGGCACAAACCCGGCGGTGCTACTCAATATGTCGGCGGCCGGGCGCAGCGCAGGTGCTGTCAATAATCGATTACCCCGAGACATGCTGGCATCGGCCAGCTCTTAAAGGGGCGGGTCAATTAGGAGCAGCAGCCACACTCTGCGCCTTGTAGGCCTCAAAATCGGCGCTGTGCTTTCTGTGGCATTCCAAACTTTGAACATATGGAGAGGGTGAGGCAGAGAGCGGAGCGCTTTACCGATGGGGCATTGGATGCTTTGGTTGGCGAAGTGGAGCGCCGGCGAGCTGTGCTGTACCCCGACAATGGCAGGAGGCCTCATCAGTGCGAGTACTGCAGGGCTTGAAGGGAAGTTTGTCAAAGAGTCACCTCAACCAGCGTGGTGGCCAGGACTCCTGTGCAATGCAGGAAGAAGTTCAACAACCTCACTCGGGTCGTTAGGGTGAATGCCTTTTTCGCCATCTTCTTCATCCCTCCATCTGCACCTGACATTATGGCCAGATGGTGTGCGAAGCCCCATTGGCCATCTGTCAGCCAGCACCCATGGCCCTTTCTGGAAACACACACGCACATTCAGCTCAATGCATAATGGAAGGGCTATTCTACCATGGGGGGCATGTGATGTCAGCTCAATGCATAATGGAAGGGCTATTCTACCATGGGGGCATGTGATGTCAGCTCAATGCATAATGGAAGGGCTATTCTACCATGGGGGCGTGTGATGTCAGCTCAATGCATAATGGAAGGGCTATTCTACCATGGGGGGCATGTGATGTCAGCTCAATGCATAATGGAAGGGCTATTCTACCATGGGGGGCATGTGATGTCAGCTCAATGCATAATGGAAGGGCTAATCTACCATGGGGGCATGTGATGTCAGCTCAGGCCAACATGTTTCATCACTTCCCGTCCTTTCTCCTGCAGGCCAAGCTGGCCAGGAACCGGAGGGAGCAGCTTCGCACTGGAGGAGGTCCTCCTCAGCTGCAGACACTGATGGACCTGGAGGAATGAGTCCACCAGATTGTTGGAGGCCGGATGACTGGTCCTGTCACCACTGGAGCTGCCGACCCTATTGTGCACAGCGATGGGAAGGTCATCACCTTGTTGAACTCTCTCCTTCCACTTCTTCCCCCCACCAGCATGTTTTTTCACTCTGGACCCATGTCAGAGCATTGCAGCACTCATGCATCCCTTGCTGCCACCCTGTCCTTTCGCTAAAGCCACTCTTCAACCTCCCTGCTTTCATTTTCTGCATCACCAGCTCGGGAGCCGGGCCCTCAAGCTGCCACTGCCACTGATTCCGGAGGCGACGAGCAGGAGGAAGCTGCACCATCCCTGCCACCCTCAGGTGATCCAGCCCCTCTGCAGACTGGGGAGACTACTTCCCTGGAGGGGAGCGGGGGGGAATGCTCTGAGGAGGAAGCAGTTCCAGGAACCAGTGGGCTGCAGCAACGCAAGGGGGGTAGGGAAGCTCGGGGGCCGTCTCCCCGGAGGGCGGGTCAGGCCCCGAGTACTGCTGCACAGAGCACAGAAGAGGTGCGTTCCCTCGCAGAAATGAGTGCCCAGGCTCGGCTCAGGCACACTGAGCTCATGGCTGCAGTGGCAAGGATGCCTGAATCCATCGAGACACTGGCAAGGGGTGTCCAAGACTTCGGGCAGCACAGGCAAGGAGTACGCAGGACTTTGGGGAAGCACAGGCAAGGAGTATGCAGGACTTTGGGGCAGCACAGGCAAGGACTGTCCACGGCTTCGGGGCAGCACTGGAAAGGACCGTCCAGGGCTTCACCGAAGCACTGGCACCTGCCACGCAAGTGCTGAGTGCTGCCACGCAGTCACTCGCTGGTCTCATGCAGGCACATATTGAGGCCACGCAACCAATGACTGCTGCCACCCTCGCTGGATCAGGCGGGATTACCCGGGGCCCTTGCAGCACCACAGCAGGGCATCAATCTGTGGACCAGCCGATTGGTGCGCATGCTGCGGTGCTGCCCCGTCAGAGTGCCAGTGTGTCGGTCGACCAGGGAGCTGCTGTCTGCTCTCAGGTTGTCAGCATTCCTGATGCCACCGCTGGCACGTCTCCACTGCAGCTGCCACCACCTGCAGGACAGACTGCTTCCACCCATGCACAGTTGGAGCAGTCAGCATCCTGGCCCTCCAAGGCCAGAGGTCGTCCAGGACGTCCCTCAGGGGCATCTGCGCTTTCGGACAGCCAGCAGGCCTCCCCCAGCCTTGATGTAGCCACTGGGGTCCCATTACGGAGGAGCTCAGGGAGGGAAGGGGCCGATCTCGCAAGAGAAGTAGATCACCATCAAGGGGGAAAGAGTAGAAGGTGCAGCTGAGACGTCTTATTTGTAGAAATCAAGGCCGTGGATGCTGGTCTGAATGTTAGTAATGTTTTGGATAGTCTCCCGGGTGTGCGAGCAACTTATGTGTTAGTGTGTTTGTTTTGCTTTCTGTTGCCATTGCTGTGTCATGTTGGAAGGAAGCACATTTAGCAAAATAAACAACTTTTTTAATTTACATTGGCCATGTCTGATATTTACATTCACTGCCCTTCATAGGCTTTGGGTTATCCGGACGGTTCCATTCCTCCTCATCGAATGGCACCAAGCATTCCGTCAGAGAGGCCTAGAAGCGGCTTGTTATCAGCCTCTGACGGACGGCCCTTCCAGTTTGTACCTCCCTCCCATCTTGGTCCTCCTCCTCCTCCTCCTCCGTTGGTGCTTCAATGGCTGGTGGCATTGGCTGGGTGCGTAGGATGGTGAGGTTATGCAGCATGCAACAGACTACGATGAAGTGGGAGACTCGCTCTGGCGAGTACTGCAAGGCGCCTCCGGAATGGTCCAGACAGCGGAACCACTGCTTTAGCACACCGATTGTGTGCTCCACAATGTTCCTCATTGCCTGATGGCTCGCATTGAAGCGCTCTTCAGCAGGAGTGCTGGGCGAACGGAGTGGCGTCATCAGCCATGGGCACAGAGGATAGCCCTTGTCACCGAGAAGCCAGCCTCCTGGGTGAGCCGGGGCCTCGAATAGGTCTGCAACTGAAGTCTGGCGCAGGATGAAGGCGTCGTGGCTGCTGCCAGGGAACTGCGCATTGACTGCGAGGATCAGCTGTCGGTGGTCACAGACCAGCTGAACATTCAAGGAATGGAACCCCTTGCGGCTTGCGGAACTCCTCCGGATTCAAAACAGGCGCCCGCAAAGCCACGTGCGTGCAGTCAATGGCGCCCTGCACCATGGGGAAGTCCGCTATTGCTGCAAAGCCCTCTGCGCACTCCCGCTGCTTCTCCAGTGTCACAGGGAAGGAGATGTGCTGCCGCCTCCTTTTAAATAGGGCATCTGCTACTTGACAGATGCAGCAATGCACCGCAAACTGCGATATGTTAGCAATGTCCCCAGTTGCGGCCTGGAAGGAGCCGCTCGCATAGAAATTCAGGGCAACAGTCATCTTGACAGCCACCGACAGAGAGGTCCTGCACCTTATCTGAGGCTACAGATCTGGCTGAAGCAGGTGGCACAGCTCAGTCACCACCTCCTTTCTGAAGTGCAGCCTTCTAAGACACTGCTCCTCTGACATGTTCAAGTAGCAGAACTGCTGTCGGAAAACCCTGGCAGCGTAAGGTCTGGTGTGGCGACATCTGTTGGCCCTCCTCCGTCTGGCCATTCCTGCCCCTCTCTCCCTGTGTCTCTGTGCCCTTTCCAGATGGTTCAGCAGCAGGACATTCCCCTCCAATGCAGCCCCCATAATAATAGCGCACAAGAAATTGTAAACATTGTAAATGCTCACCAGCAGCAAGGTGATGGTCAGAAGGCTGAAGTTCCTCTGGCCAGCGCTGGCTCACTGGTGCAATGGCTCTCAGAGTGCAGCTCAGCAACTCTGTGAATGTCTCGAGGAAGTTGTGCCCCCAAAATGGCTGCCACTTTTATACCAGTGCAGTCCCCTTGAAAGAGCGCCCCCCTAGCCCGAGAGTGACTGGGGAACGTTCCAGGTAAGCAGTCCTTATTAGCGCCAGGCGGAACGGAGGGGCGCAACACTGAATTTCCGGTCCGGGGCGCCCAAAAGGTGTTGCACACTGAAATGACGTCATGATCTGCCTGCGCCCGCGAGCGGTCGCTAAGGTTTAGCGCCGGCGCAAAATGCCCACTCAATATGGGAGGAGGTGCTGGGTTCACTGCGCCCGGCCGAAAATTGGCTAACACCCCACTTCTCGGCCTCTTTAGGCGCTAATTGGAGGCGCTGCCAACCGAATTTCTCCCCCTATAGTCTTTTATGTTGGCTGACTTGTCACGGCCAACCTGATTTCTTCTCGCAGGTGTATGATGAAACCTAAAACTAAAACTCTATATTCTGACTTCAGTGAGACAAACATTTCTAATTCTCTTTTAATCTAAGGAGTTACCATCCCTTAGGAAAACGCCTGCTAACTGATCAGTTACCATTTTCCTTTCATTCAAGCCAACTGGCATTTTCTGGGTGCTTCGGTTATTCAAAGCTGCTGTTAGAAAGTACATCAATTAAATAAAATAATTCAATCATTTCAAAATCCATAAATTAAGGAAAGTTTTCCATATAGGATAGCACACTGTTCTGTATGAACAAAATTAGAAATATACTCTGACTTATTTACATGATTTTTTGATGATTTCCCCCTTTTCAAATCTATTTTCTCCCCTTTCTGCCTTTCTTCTGCAAAATACTCAAACTGTGGTAAAGTTTTATCGGGCCCTCTGTACTGTGTCCCAGTGGCCGTTCTTGCAGATTTGCTTCATATTCTTTGTACTGATGACCTATGTATGTTATACTACATGGTAACACCAACATTGTATTTCAAAAATGCTTGTCAAGAACATAAGGTTAACATTAGTTTCTAAAAGAAAATAAATTAATTTTTAAGAATTTCAATAGTAAACTGGTTGGTCCTTTTAAAAACTGAATTGAATTTTTTTCTTTCCTTGTAATCAGTGCATTTTTTTACACGCTTATTGCAAAACTTAGTTAGCATATTATGGGTGATTTTATAAGTTTGTACTCCAGGTGTTGAGATTCTGCATTAATTTTAATGGACTGAAAATCCCAGGGATGCACACTCGAATTCCTGATATACGCTTCCAGTGGGTGAGGAGCGTTCCAGAAGTGCAAACTAGCCAGATTACACCCATTGCACCTAATTTAGCATTCTTGACATGTTAAGTGGGAACAATAACATTATGGTAAATTACTAAATGCAGGCTTTTAAAAGTCCTGTAAAACAGGATGCTGCATCTTTTAGTGTACATGCGATTGTTGAAGTGCTAAAAAGCTCATTATGCTTACTTTTAATTAACTTAAAGTCCTGTTACTTGGTTGCAAGGTTTAAATAAACTAGTCAGTATCTTGCTATTTTTCTTTTGTACTGAATATGATAGTCACGTGATGGTGTCCTTTTTCAGCACCCCAGACATGAGCTGAAGTATTTGAGGGATTTGTATTCTTTAGTTTTCAAATAACATTCAATATACACCTGGAGTGAGGGCATGTCATTTATCTAATACTGTCAAATTCTGTACAATAAAGGATACATTTTTGGAATCATTTTGTCCCAGAAGGCATTTCAACATCTAAATGCAGTTCATAGAAGTATGCATTGTCATTGACCATACAACAATATAATCCAAAAATATATCATTTCTGCTGCTCAGATTGTCTGTTAGCCATGAAAATGTCAAGTAAATTTCTTCCATACTTCCAACTGTCTGGCGATGAATGGGAAAATGCCTTTCATTGTATTAGGGACCGATTATTTCTAATGCCAGAAATCTCCTTAGGTGTACTGTTTCAAAAATTATTTCCACTCAATATGAGAAAAATTCCAGCCGGAAACCTAATGCTAAATACATCTCCCTTAAAAAGAACCAGATACTGCTTGAAACAAGAACATTGTGGAAACGTACAGTTGAATATCCACATTGTGCTGACTCTGAATTAAATATTTCCTTTCTGCATTGTGTGTATCTAACAATTGCTGAAGTGAGTGATCTCACAAGAGAATTATTGTTAATGGGTTCATAACTACTTGTTTTTAACCTCCTTTTCTACTACAGCACGGAAACAGTAGGATGATTTGTGTATTTGCCAATATCATTCTGCTGCCTTGCTTGCCGTCAGGAATGGAGTATCTCATTGAAAGCTGTATGATTTCTATGTTCACTTCCCACCGGTACTGTACAATTTACACACTGTCTGCATTCAGAGGGCCAGGGAATCTGGGTAAATTATAGTGTGAAAACAAAGGCTGTCTAAATCAAAGAGGCACTTTTTATCTTTGGCACATTACCAAATCATTAATGGCACGAGTTACAATTGCAGGAAAAATATAGTAAAAAATTGTATTGATTTCCATTATCTTGGTTCTATTTTCTAGGCAGCAATTAAAATAAATTAAAAAAAAATTGATGTTACCCACTGTTATGATTAACAAGCAGCTATGAGAAAGATAATATGAAGGTTCTGCTAATTGCAAAAAATTTAGACATTGCGTATTTAAAAATTGTTTTTCTAACAAAACTCAAAATTAATTGTGTATTGAATGGCTGCATATGTGCTTCTTTATTTTTTTTAATGGCTTTAGAAAATGCTGCTACAAATGATATCTGCACATTGTGCCGTGAATAATAAGTGATTCTTTGATACCACAAATTCCTTATTTATTAGAGGTCAAAGGCCATTTCTGAATATTATACACTTCTATGATTATTCATAGTTGAACACTCTTTACGTGACAAAGAAGATCACTGTAAACTAAATAAAACAACATAATATACAAGTATTGACTATAGTTAGATGTATAGTTGTAAACAATTGACCTGTTGATAATAGAGTACTTTATTACTTTAACTGATGACTTGACATCATTGTTGTGAAATTATAATCACTTTACCAGCAATAGAGGCAATGATTTAACTCATATCCTGAAAGCTGTTGTTAATATATGTATTTCATTATTAGCATTTTACTTGCATTTACTCTTAAAATATAAAAAAAAAGAGCAATGACCAAAAAGAACACAATTTCTGCATAACTTGACCCTTCTATAACAAACAATTAAAGGTCATTTGTTTTTGTAGTGTGGTGATTTGTGCCAAAGCTTTTGGATTTTTAAATTTTATTTTTTCCACATTCAGGCAAAGAATCAGGTAAAATCAACTGTGATCAAATACATAACTGTCTTTGGTCAAAAAATAAAATAGTTTGCCTATACCTGTAATTAGAAAAATTTGGCTTAGAAATTGGCCCACTTACCACCACGGGTTTTCGCTGTGTTCAGGTCTACAAATGGTGGTTGACATTCTAGCTCCTTTCTTTGGAATGGGACTCGGCAGCTGCCATTTTGGTGAGGGTCTTAGCGCTGCCGATAGCAGAGCTGGACCTGGAAATGCAAATTAAGAGAGGGTGACGCACACGCCGACTTAACATCATCTCAGTGAACTTTGACCATAGCGTTGAGTTCTAAGCATTCAGCAGACTCACAGAGATGCTGTCAGCACCTCTTAAAGGGACACACACATCTTTCAGGTAAGTTTGCATTTAAGCTGCTGGACTGGATGTTTTTTTGTTTTATTAAAGTAGTGGCTTGGTGCAATATATGTTAAAAGTTTAAGTGTGCAGGGAGTGCAGGGACTCCTGCTGGATGCTTGCAAGGCCTCGGATGGTAAAGGAAGACCTCTGAAAAGAGAGAAAATGCTGGAAATACTCAGCAGGTCAGGCAACATCTGTGGAGAGAGAAACAGAGTTCACATCTCAGGTTAAGATGCTACCTGAACTGCTGAGTATTTCCAGCATTTTCTGCTTTTATTTCAGATTTACAGCATCCGCTCGCAGAGGGAAGAGGAAGAGGCAGAAGAGGAAGAGGCAGAAGAGGAAGAGGCAGAAGAGGAAGAGGCAGAAGAGGAAGAGGCAGAAGAGGAAGAGGCAGAAGAGGAAGAGGCAGAAGAGGCAGAAGAGGAGGAAACAGAAGAGGAGGAAGCAGAAGGAAGGATGTGACCCAGACAGCCCATTTCTGGCCAAGTGATCCGGGATGGAATCATCTGCCTACAATACCAATGACCACAATCCCAATCCCAATTCCCTTTCAACATTAGTCCTACGCCTTACCTTCCCTCTGTTACTGACCATCACAATGTCCTCTTGGCCACAGTGCTGAAATAAAAGCCACCACAAAGCAATATTTCCAATCCAACTTTATACATGTATCCATCCAATATGACATCAAGAAATCAACTCATCACCCTTATGCATTCTTGTGTGTGCCTTTGCCTATCCTACTGATGCCATGCAGTGCTACCCCAGTGGCTGTAGCATGGCTGGTGGAAGGCTGCTGACTTTCAGTGAGGGACACTGCAAATGGCCTTGCTGGTCGACCTTGAGGAACTGGTGGCTGGGAGTATGAAATCGAGTGACAGTGTTTCTTCTTCTTTTTCTTCTTCTTCTTCACTTTCCTCTCCCTCTTCTTGGTTACCCACTGGCTGGGCAGGCTGCATTTCTTGGGTGTGTGAAATGAGGAAGGCACAAGGGTGGAGTTGTGGTGAGGGGAGGGCAGGAAAGCATGAGGTGCATGTGAGAAGGAGGATAAAGTATGAGGATACCAGCATCTTGTATCCTTTCTGCTCTGCCGCTGGCCAAGGGCTCAGCCATGGCCCTGCCAAGAATGGCCAGCACCGTCTCCTCCAAGAGGTTGAGGTGAAGCTCGGAATGGGAGATGTGCCTAGTGATTGGTAGATTGCTGGTAGGTGAGTGATTGGGTGGGGGGGTGGAGTTGTGGGGAGTCATGCCTTGAGCAGTGTGTGAGGCTGGTGGTGCATTTGGTAGGAGACAGCTTTTGAAGATGCATTCACTGAGCTTGACCAGTATTCTGTGGTCATGAAGCTTTTTGGGCACTGGAGCCAGGTGGTGGGGACGACACTGCTGGCAGTGACAGCCTTGGTGATCTGGTCCCACATCGTTCTTTCTGGAGGGCCTCCTGGCCCCTGAGGGTAGAGGACCTCTCTTGCAGTGTTGACCCCTGCACAAAGCTGTGTGCAAAACCCTGGGTGCCCCTTCCCTGGCTTATTGAGCCATTTGTGCTAGTGCTGAAGCACTTTACCCATTTTTTTAGGTGCAGAATGGAATTCAGCTTTAAGAGCTGAAGACTCCCATTTGGGAATTCTTTTTAATATAATTTTTTTTTCAGAAGGCAGTTGAGCTGTACGGGCTGAAAACTGCCTATTTTTACATCATTTTTATGCTGATCATTTCAGAAGGCATTGCTCTTTTAAGAATCCCACAATGCTTTGCAAAATCACAGCCTCGCTTTCAGAGGCTGTTCTAGCAGCAACGACGCTTGGGCATGCCACATTGGGGCCTATTGCCAGGACCAACGTCACCAGGACAGAATTACACTGTGAGTTTAGTGCTGGGCTAATGATAATTAGTCCCCAGTGCCAATTTTTCAGCCCTCCCAACAGCACCATTTTTGGTGGCTGTTAACCGCCGGCAGCGGTGCCACCGGCAGCTTTTATGGCAGCCAAGAATTTCTAGGCCTTTTGGGTTTAATCAACAAAAAAACAAGTATAAAAAAACAAACAAACCGCAGCTTCTATCATATATATTTTTTTCCACACTTTTTTGTTTGTTTGTGTATTTTTTTTTCGCTTCCACAGGGCAACTGTCTTTCATTCTGCCAGCGCAATTTACACTTCATCTAGAGCCATCCTTTGTTTCTTAAACTGTCCCATTACCATCTCCTTTTGCCTTGAATATCTCTTAACCTCTCCTGCCTTCTATCCTATCACAGACCTTCCCTTTTGTTCTTTTATCCCCTCCTCCCTTTCCCAGCTCCTGCACTTGCTTAAAAATCTGTTCCATTTCCTGCTTTTTTCCAGTTCTGACGAAAAGTCATCAACCTGAAACGTTAACTCTGTTTCTCTCTTCACAGATGCTGCCTGACCTGCTGAGTATCTCCAGCATTTTCTGTTTTTATTTATAATGGCCCAGAAATTCGGGTCGGGGGCTTCCCGCGGGTGCAAGCCCCTGACCTGCACTTACCTTGTGCACCGGCCATTGAGCTGTGAGCCCGCGTGGGATTCTGATCCTGGGCCTCCTCCAACTGCTGGCGCGCAGTGCTTGCGTATCCCAGGGGCGCAGTTAGTTTGATGCATCCCCTGGGATCACGTGGGCCATGGGGAGCCAATGGTAGCAGGGAATGCTTCATTCATAAGCTTGACAGGAAGTGCTGTCAAAACTTAGAAATACTACGGCCCCAAAACGTCACTACATCTTCAAATAAATTTTTAAAAAACATCACATTTTTAAAATAAACTATAAATTACATGAAATAACTATTTTAAACAATAATTTAAATTTTTGAAAAAAATAATTTTATTTTCTAACGGGGCTAAAAATAAATTTACCTTTCTTTAAAGTATTTAAAAATAATAAACCTGTGGAAAAAATGTTTTAATTTTAATTAATTCACCACTTACCTTGTAAAAAGCAGGCCTTACGCCTGCTTTTTAAATGTGTAACTTCTGCAGACTTACCCTCCCGGGAAAACCTGCAAAAAAAACACAAGTTCGATGCGCACGCGCAGCCTCTCCTGCGCACGCGTTCAACCTCTGAACCCCTGCTTTCAGGGGAACGGAAGTGCCGGTTTCCCGCACATGCGCAGTGCATGCAGGAAACTGGCACTTCCATTGGGCCTACGGGTGAGTACCCCGTGCGTACTCACCCGTGGAGACCCGAATTTCTGCCCCAATATTTTGAGTATAGTTTTGAAGTTAATTATTGGATTCAACCCTAAAAGCAAATGATTTGCTTATGTCCAACACAAGGTATGTGAAAATACCTTAGAATGTTCTCATTAGTATTGTATCCCTTCTAGCCTATGTTTTGAAAGATCAGTGGACTTAGCCTCAGCTACCAAAGATCATCATCCACCAACTGCAATTAGCAGGAGGAAAGGAAATCTATTTTCTCACATGATGGCTCTTTAGCCAATTACAATTAATATTTCAGTACAAAGATATAATTGTAGATAACACTGTGTCTACTGAGGCTCATAGATCTACAAATGGAAATCATCTGCATTTACGGTGCTACTTATGCTTTGACTTACATAGAAACATAGAAGATAGGAGCATGAGTAGGCCATTCGACCCCTTGAGCCTGCTCTGCCATTTAATGAGATCATGGCTGATCATCCAAATTCAGTACCCTGTCCCTGCTTTCTCCCCATATCCCTTGATCTCTTTAGCCTCAAGAAATATATCCAACTCCTTCATGATTATATTTAATGAATTGGCCTCAACTACCCTGTGTGGCAGATAATTCCACAGGTTCACCACTCTCTGGGTGAAGGAATTCCTCCTCATCTCTGTCCTAAATGGCTTACCCCTTATCCTTAGACTGTGACCCCTGGTCTGGACTCCCCCGACATCGGGAACATCCTTTTGCATCTAGTCTGTCCAGTCCTGTTAGAATTTTATAAGTTTCAATGAGATCCCCTCTCATTCTTCTAAACTCTAACGAATATAAGCTTAATCGACCCAATCTCTCCTCATACATCATTCCTGCCATCCCAGGTATCAGTCTGGTGAATCTTCACTGCGCTCTCTCCATGGCAAGAACATCCTTCCTCAGATAAGGCGACCAAAGCTGCACACAATACTCAAGGTGTGGTCTCATCATGGCCCTGTACAACTGCAGCAAAACATCCTTGCTCCTGTACTCGAATCCTCTCGCTATGAAGGCCAACATACCATTTACCTTCTTAACCATCTGCTGCGCCTGCATGCTTACCTTCAGCGACTGGTGCACAAGGACACCCAGGTCTCGTTGCACTTCCCCTTTTCCCAATCTATTGCTGTTCAGATAATAATCTGTCTTCCTGTTTTTGCCACCGAAGTGGATAACCTCGCATTTATCCACATTATACTGCAGTTGCCATGCATTTGCCCAATCACCCAACCTGTCCAAATCGTACTGGAGTTTCTCTGCATCCTCCTCACAGCACACACGCCCACCCAGCTTTGTGTCATCTGCAAAATTGGAGATATTACATCTAGTTCCCTCGTCTAGATCATTTATATGTATTGTGAATAGCTGGGGCCCTAGCACCGATCCTTGCGGTACCCCACTAGTCAGTGCCTGCCACTCGGGAAAAGACCCGTTTATTCCAACACTTTGCTTTCTGTCTGCCAACCAGTTCTCTATCCAAGACAGTACCTTACCCCCAATCCCATGTGCTTTAACTTTACACGCTAATCTCTTATGCGGGACCTTATTGAAAGCCTTCTGAAAGTCCAAAAATACCACATCCACTGGTTCTCCCTTATCTATTCTACCAGTTACATCCTCAAAAAATTCCAGTAGATTAGTCAAGCATGACTTACCTTTTGTAAATCCATGTTGACTTTGTCCGATCCTTATAGTACGTGCAAGTAAAAGCAAAAATAGCTTTTTATAGTAATAGACTATAATGCGAACAATATCTCCAACTGTTCCCCTCTGATACGGTATAATTTTATGGGATGATTTTCAACCGTGGTCCACCAGTTTCTTGCCTGAAAAAAGGTGGCTGCCAGAGGAAGATTGGCGGGGAGAGGCCTCAGCCAACCTTTAGACACCCAAGGCTGGCCTGATACAATTTTCAGGCAGGCCTGTAAATGGGCAAACACCACGTTTACCTGTTTCATGAGCAGGAGGCTGTTTAAATATGCAGATTAGGGTTCTACATTGTTACAATTTTTGAAGTACAAATAGATGAAGAATGGTCCATGCATGGTCCACCCATTAATACCAAGCAGTGAGCAGCCTAACCGATGGTCCTTAAAGTGGCCTGGCCACTCCATAAGAGGGATCCAAACCTTTATTCTTTTATTTATTGTGATGCCAGGTAAACAACCTGTTGGCTGACTCATCATAGGAGCCGTCCGATTTTCTGCCCCCTCCTGCAACCAATGAGCTGCAGTGAATTACTCGTTTGGCACTCACAGCTCGCCAGCTGCATTCAAATTTGCGTTGAGCCTCAGTTGAATGCAGCCGGTGAGCATAAGTAGGTCTTTTGCGTTTAGAATTAAATCCAATAATGAACTCCCAAAAGATGAATTGAGAAGAAACAGTTAAACCCATTAATACTTGGAAGAATCAGCTTTAGCACACTACAATTCTGGTGTTATGTACACAGTCATTTTCCCTAGTTTTCCGATGCCAGCTTCGAGCAGGTGGTGCAGTCGCTCCGCCAATTTCACACCCATTTTAGGCAGAAGTTGAAAATCCCCTCAGGTGCCTTTAAAAAGTAACAATTAAATCAAATTAAAAGAAAATAAATAAGTAGACATGAAGATGCAGACAGACAGTCAAGCTGCATGAACATAAAATCAGTTTACTTCTGAAGGCGATTTTTTTGGTGCACTTTAAGACTAAATAGAAATGCAATACATCAGTTCAACGTCTTCTTACAGGTTAACAATGAGTAAAGTCCAAAAGTTAAACAAGAGATTCATTTATTAAAGATGAACTTTCTACAGCAAGTACTGACACTTTTCTGTATGTTGTTTGTTATCCTCTGGTGTGGAATGCTATTCCCCCAAGAGTTTCTGTGACTGACAACTCACTGCTGGAGATTGCACTGAGTTTTAAAGTCAAAACTCAGCCACATTAAATAAAATTAGAGAAAATATAATGGATTTCCTAGAGTTGGTTAAACTGAGTGTAGCCAAATATAATAAATGTATATACATTTTCTGAACATTCCTAATTGGGAAACTTTACATTTCCCCATATTCCCAACAGTCCCACAACAGAAATAATAAACAGTCTAACTTTTCTGATTTCACCTAGCTCTTCTCTCAGTCTGTATGCAAAGGTTTCTAAATAGCTGCTGCTATGCTAAATAAAGTCATCAGACATGTCCCCAGACATTAAAGTTACAGCAGTCTTCTCCCTCAATCAAAATAACCGTGTGTCTTCGTTATTGTATATAACTTAAAATCAGGATATTTTACAATATGTAATGGTTCTGTTGGACTTCAATCATGTTTGTCTTTGGGACACAAATATTTTGGTTTTAAATATTTCACAAGACTGAGAGCATTCAATGCCACCCACAAAACAGCTCCAAAGATGTTGACTCAATCAACATGACTGTCAGCCTGCAGTCAGTCAACACCTCCTACACCAATCAAAATCCTCAGCTGTGTTTGATGCCACCTGTTCTCTTATGTATAGCAGTTAATCATTTACCTTGCCGGGGAAACAAGGATTTGACATATCTGACATTTGCAATATTTAGAATGATATATTTTATCCCTCCCTCTCCCACGTGTAGAAAATAATCTCTGCACCGTCCAATACCACACACATTGCTTGAGTCGTTTGGCCCACACAGCTATTTGAGGTCAATAGTAGAAGTTTTCCAATACATTGCTAGCCATCGGTGACATTTTCCTATTTGTTTGGAGTATGTTAAAGCAAGTATTTGTAAAAGAAATACCATTCTGGATCCTTGCCCAATACAGTCTTGAGTGTCACCATTAGTATTCCCGGTTGTGATCCGAGCAGCATTAACGGGGCTCTATCTGAGGATGTTAATTCCACATGACACCGCTATTGACCAGGCTAAGTGTTCATCCTTTATTCAAAACCTATATGTTTTTTCCTTATTAAGTTTCTATTGCCATTTGCATTGCAATGATAGCTTTTCGTGAGTCGCGCAGTTGAAGCCTATTAATTGGGATGCACTGGTGGAAATTAAATTATCCCATTCATCAGATTGTCTCATTAATTGAAATCCATTTGCACTGATTTAAATACACTGGGAATTAACTCGGGCATGGAAATATCCCCTATAAAGCATTGTCCCCATTATTTACTGTTGTACTTACAATTAAGTCAATTACTAATATATGTATACATTATATATCATTGTTACTTTCTGAATACACTTAGTGTACATTGACCGGTCTAGACAAGATTTTTGACTACATCAATAGAAGCAAATTGAATTCTGTGGTTCCAATGTCAAGCAGTATCAGTAGCAGTGCTTAATTTATAGGAAAAGGTGTTCTAATGTGAAATACGAGTGAAATCCAATATGCAGTGTTGCCTCAAGAGCTAAGAAATGATTTTGCTTAGCCAAGCCACATCACTGCTGTCATAATACTAAATGACACATCTACCATTTAATTCTTATCAAGGTGGTACAACAAAATTATTATTGACTGTGACCAAAATACTTCCAAAATTAAATACATGTATGATATTCAGGTACTGTTTGCATTATGCAAAGGTAGTTTCCCCAATCCCGTGCTGCCAGCGTGGAGCCACTTAAAGGGAGATTGGGTTAGAGAACTGAAGCTACAGTGTTTTAGGAAGATCTCCGACCCATACTCCCTTTGAGTGCATTTCACTGCTATGAGTGTGCGATTAATGAATTTACCCAATAATAAATGTGTTTTTCTGACATGTAATATCCATATTCCTTTGAATATTCCTGGATACATGAATGCCAACTTCAAAAACTAGCAGAAGCTGATGAACAGCTTCAAAAAAGCTGACTAACGGCTTTAAAAAAGCTGAAACGGCCCCCAAAAAGCTGACAACTCAGAAATAGTCCTGGATATAAGCCAGAAATGCATCGCCTAACCTATTGGATCAACCTCCTCCATAGATATCCAGGCCATTTGTTATCCTGCCTGTTATCACCACGAGTTGCAGAGAGAGTTTATCACGTGATGAGTCAGGCACTGGGCCAGTTCAATTGTACAACCGGGTCCTGCAACAAACATCGTACCCTTATTTAAATATTTGAATGTGGTTTTTGAATATGTTCGGCATGCACTCTGGACAGCTTTGGCACGCACTCTGGACAGCTTCGGCACACACTCTGGATAGCTACGGAGGAACCCGATGCAATATGATGGACAGTGCATTTCCAGCACGGAATGAGGGTGCACACACCACCCTTCACATTGAATCCTTGGATGCCCGTGTTACGCCTGTAAAATGGGTGTGATGCAATCGAATATCTTGGCCATTGTTTTCAACCAGAATTACTACAGATTTCCCCTCCCTATGCAGCTATCAAATGTTGATTCAGTTACACAGTAGGCTAAAGTCTCAGGAAAAGACTAACTAGTGTACTTTGGACAAAAAAACACTTTATATGTGTTGTGTATGTAACCTGTTCCACCTTAAGAGAGCTTAAGCCTGTTCCACCTTAAGAGATGTACTACTTTCTCAGGCTGCTGTAGACGTAATACCAGGGGTGAACACACCGGTATATAAGCACTGTGCAGTAATCTTGTATTCAGAATAGTCCCTACCTCCAACCAGTAAAGACCTGTTTCATTGTTACTGATTAAGTCTGAGTATTAATTACTTGAACAACTCACAGACTTAACACTGGCGACGAGTCTGATTCGGACCCTGCGGCAGTCACTCCACGGCAGCTTCGTCCACAGCCAGGACGTTGCAGAGAGGTTTCCACCCTCTCCACCCCACTGGAAGACATCCTGACCTCGGAGCCTCCATCGGCGACCGTCAGCTTCTTCTCCAGCTTGGTGGTGGGTAAGCCGTTGTCTGAGCCGGGCAGCGACGCGACAGGCAGTCGACCGCGTTGGCCGCACGAACGGGGCTGGGGGAGCCGGAGGAATAGGGCGCGAGAGCCGCTTCGAGCGCGAGGCGTTTCAACAGAGCGATCGCATCTCCTGATAAGGGCCGAGAGCCACGAGAGCGATCGCATCTCCAGATAAGGGCCGAGAGCCGCTTCGGTCGGGAGCCACTTCGCGATCCAGCGATCGCATCCGCTGATAAGGGCCGCACTCGGGCGATCGCGGCAAAGATAAGGGCTGCACTCGGGGGCTGAAGGGAGACGGCGTCGGGGGGACGGGTGAAGACCGCCAAGCGCGGGAAAACCGCCATTTTGTGGGCGGAGGACGACGGCAAGCGCGGGAAGCCGCCATCTTGGATAGCAGAGAAAAAAAAAAAATCTGAGAAATTGCAAATCTGATAAAGTACTACAATGCCTAAACACAGGAATATTAGCAACTTTGATAGTGACATCGAAGATTGGGCCATATATGTTGAACGAGTTAAAAATTATTGTAAGGCCAATAAAATTCGTGAGGCTGATAAAGCACTAACATTATTAAATTTAATGGGTGCGAAGACATACGGGCAATTGAAACACCTGTTATCACCAGATGAACCGGCGGATAAGACGTTCGATGAGATTGTTACTGTCCTGAAAGATCATCTAAACCCCACGCCGCTGATGCTAGCGGAACGATTTAAATTTTACGACAGAAGGCAGCTACAGCATAAAAGCAATGCTGAATATTTGCTGGAATTGCGTAAATTAGCGAAATATTGCCAGTTTGGAACGGGACTGACAGATGCACTACGAGACAAATTTGTGTGTGGTTTATTTAAACAGGATACACAAAAGCGACTGCTCAAGGAGAATGAGCTGACGCTTGAGAAGGCGGTCACTATGGCAGCAGCACACGAAGCCGCAGCGAGAGGCACGGCAGTAATGCAGCTACGGTCACCGGAGCTCAGTGCACACAAATTGGGTGTGAGTTCTGGCAAATGTTATCGTTGTGGAAAGACAACGCATGATCAGAACCAGTGTTGGTTTAAAAACCAAGAATGTAGAACTTGTGGTAGGCTTGGACATATAGCTAGAGTATGCAGGTCAGGGAAGAAGACCAGCAACAAGAAGTCACCGCAAGGAAAATACGCAAAAGTACACAAGGTGGCCAAACAGGAGTCCGATTCAGACGCTAGCAGTAATGAACTGGCTGGCTTAAGCAGTATTGAACTGGCTAGCTTAAGGGTACTCAACGTTGGTAAGGGTGCAGACCTCCAGACAATTTGGGTTACTCTTCAGATAGAAGGAGTCCAAGTAAAAATGGAATTGGACACTGGATCGGCATTGTCGGTCATGAATAAGAAAGATTACAGAAGGTTATTCCAACATATTCCCCTACAGGATACGGAGATTATATTGACAACCTACACGGGGCAGAGAGTGTACCCCATCGGGACAATAAAGGTTGCAGTGGCCAACAAGGGCGAAGGAAGTCAAATAATGGACTTATATGTGCTACCGGAGGGAGGTCCACCACTACTAGGCCGGGAGTGGTTTAGAAACATAAATATGGACTGGCATTCGCTAAAAGCCATAAAGAGTGAGAACTCGGTGCAGATAATCAGCCCAGACTCTAGAACTGATGATGGTAAGACCAACCCATGTGCAAAAGACAAAGTTTCAGCACAGAATTCCACTGAGCAACAACAACATAGTTTAACAGAGAATTCTGAGTCTGTCAAGTCTACTGATATGCACATTTTTGAGGGACACTGGGCTAGAACTCAACTCCATTTCAAACTACAACAGCAATTAGAACAAATGATTCGCCGTTTTGAGCAAGAGATGAATGAAATAAAAAAGTTCTTTGTTACAGAGTGGGAGAATCTGGAAAGGCAACAGAAGCAACTGATGGAGAAAATGGAGCAGGAGCACACCAACCATCTGCGCGAGGAGGCCGAACGAATCAAAGCTGATTCAGGTTCTGAAGGTGCGTGCCATAATCTGGTGTCAGAAGAGTTAACGGTCAGCCAACTCCTTCATATGCTGAGGGACAAGACTCTGAAATGGGAAAAACTTGAACACGAGCTGCGATCTTCAAAGGAAAAGGGTTCGGAGCTCTCAAAAGTCATTGAGATGGCTGATGTGACGACACAGACTGAAACGACTGCAACAGAGCAGCCATTGGATGCCAAAAGTACGCTGACTCACGTCAATGTAGAACAACAGACCGCTGAAACAGCTGCTCCGGTAGAGGGATTGCATAGTCTGATCAATCAATCTCCAAAGGAAGTTGAAGTATTAAAATCACAAATGAGGTCACTAGTAAACGACTTGCTGAAAGCCCAGAAAAAGCTGGAGGCAGAGGTACACATGAAGAAGTCTCTTCAGGAAAGATGTCTGGATTTGGAACAAGAGCTGGCTAACGTCCAGCTGGGTATGGAGGAAATAGACGACCCTCTCGCTGACCTGTCGGACGACTCCGAATATTACTATGTCCTGTCCTGCCCAACTTGTAACTTCGACTCCCACCATACAGAAATCATGGAGGAGCACCGAAAGTCTACGGAGCATCGGGAGAAGGTGGCTCTACTACAAAAAAAGGAGGAAGAGAAGGAGGAACTGCGCATGCAGCTGGCAGCTGTGGCAGCTGACAATGGAGCCCAGAGAGTCTCCAAGAAGCAGAAAAGGAAAAGTAAAAACAGAAGATGACCCATCTGAACCATTATCACCTCTACCAGATCACACACGTGGTCCCTCCGAACGGAGCTAAATCAGTTCGGAAGTTCAAGCTGTTAAATCCATGAAAGGACTATTGAATGAGTAACGTGAACCGACTACACCACAGAGATTGAATCTGTGAACTGTTTTCCGCAGAGACTGAATCTGTGATATGTTACGTTAAACATGAAGTTATATATGTATATATGTTATTACGTTATGTTAAATGGGGGGGATGACTATAAAGCTAAGAAGGGAGGAGTGTTGTGTATGTAACCTGTTCCACCTTAAGAGAGCTTAAGCCTGTTCCACCTTAAGAGATGTACTACTTTCTCAGGCTGCTGTAGACGTAATACCGGGGGTGAACACACCGGTATATAAGCACTGTGCAGTAATCTTGTATTCAGAATAGTCCCTACCTCCAACCAGTAAAGACCTGTTTCATTGTTACTGATTAAGTCTGAGTATTAATTACTTGAACAACTCACAGACTTAACAATATGAATGATAACAATATAAATAAATATGTATATTATGTATATATAAATATTAGTTTTCTCTGTTATATTCTGATTAAACTGAATGAGTTTAAGCTTATTTTAACATTAAAAAAAGCTTAAATGGTTTCCTAAATGGATAAAACTTTGCAATTATGATAATAGCCTGGATTTTGTGGTCGGCGGCGTAACTACGGATTACGGCGCCAGCATCCAAACACAATGCAAATTTACCTGATGGGGACCCGCCTTCGTGAACTTGCTGTTTGACGCTGCACAGTAAAGGACAGCGTAGTGGCCCACGGATCCCAGGGGCACACCGTGTGTGGAAGCGTACCTGGGATCACATGGGCCGGTGCTCCAATCAGGAAATAGAAGGTCTCTCATTCATGATCTCCGGAAAGGAAAATAAACCCTCATTACTAGAGCCTTCAGGGATTTAATGTGCATAAATATCTATACTTTCAGTACAGATTTTTTTTAAACTTATGCTCCACATAAATGTAAAAAATAAATCAAATCCTCAATGTAGTAACCATTTCCTCTGAACTTTGCATGTACAATAAATACTTTCCATGCGCACAACCTAAAATACTTCCATTTCTGGCCTCATAAGTTTTTTTAATTACTTGCATTTTTCAGGAGGTATCCCCTTACGGTGTGCAAACAGGCCCTGTGCCTGTTTGCACCAGCCGTAAAATTTTCAGCCATAATTGCTGGGCAGTTGGTGGGCAATTAGTCCAACTCAGTGCCAGCAATTGGAATTTCCCCGTCGGTGCGGATCATCTGTCAAATCGGAACTTGACAGATCACAAGTTCGGGATTTAGCAGAAATCCTGACCTTGCGGTCCATTTCAAAGGCAAATTCAGGCCCATTAACAGCTTAAATCACAACAAAGTGTGTCCTATCTTTAGCCTGTTGTATTGCAGATTCCTTCATCTAACTAAAGTAAAACATTTATTTTAGAACTATATTCTTTGTTAATTGATCTCAGGGTTCAAGGAGCCATCTAAAATTCACTTTGATTAATGATAGCATTAAATATTTGTTATCTCTACACCACAAGCTTTTTCAGGCTGTTTATATTTGGAAAGAATAGGACTTTTATGTCCACCATCATGTTGTTTATTCATGACTGGTTGTGAGGTGTGTGGTCCAGTTTAACACTGATGTGGATGAAACACAATTGACTGAGGATATGAATTTAAGTGGCTTGATGATTCAAATCCAAGGACCTCTGGTCCAAACACCACCACCACAACAAGAACTTGTATTTATATAGCACCTTTAATATAGGAAAATGTCCCACAGTACATCACAGACAAAAAATGACACCAACCCAAAGAAGGAGATATTAGGAGGAGTAACTAAAAGCCTGGTCAGAGAGATAGGTTTTAAGGGGGGTCTTAAAGTATGAAAGAGAGATGGGGATGCAAAGCGGTTAGGGAGCAAATTCCAGGGCTTAGGCCTCGACTGTTGAAGGCATGGCCACCAATACATGCTGTTTGGTTGCCTAGTAGGGTTACCTTGCTATTGTCATGTTTAGCAGTAATATTGATTAGTAAATTCAAATAATGCACTGGGCCCAGTGGGAAAGTGCCAGTGCCAAATTGCACACACTTCACAATAATTTTGAGCATATGCTCAACAAGGGCAAAACTGAACCTTACCTGTTCAAGTGTCGCCAATATCTGTATTCAAATTTCAAAATTTATAAATTTCAACACAAATGTAATGATAATTTAGTCCTGACAAACTGAAGCACATTTGTTACATGTTGTACAAAACATAACCAAGGACACTTCCCTTTTCTCAATAGATCTGTCTGCTTGTTCAAGTGGACATAAAAGATCCCATGGCACTATTTGAAGAAGAGCAGTGATTTTTCCTGGTGTCCTTGATAACATTTATTTCTCAAACAACACCACCAAAAAACAGATTGTCTGGCCAGTTATCTCATTTGCTGTTTGTCGGATCTTGGTGTCTGCAGATTGGTTGCTGTAGTTGTCTACTCAGCAATAGCAACAGCACTTAAGACTGAGGATATGAAAAATGCTAAATAAATGCAAGTTCTTTCTTTTAAATTAACCTAACAGAATACATGAGTAAGGTGGCCAAGTCATCGAATGACAGTCACCATCACCAACACAGTGGACAGAAGTACAAAAGTGAGTGCTGAATTGTCCATTTCACTGAGAAAGGTGACAATGTCATCATTAACTAAGTAGCAATGACTCCTCACTCTAATGTGCAATGGTTGTAGTACAACAGAGTGATGGCAGAGAGCAACGACTCAAGAAAGAATCCCACACCTTGCAATAGGGCAAGATATTGATGTGCAGCACTTCAAGCGCCATATTTTCAGTACTATATCCAGGGCTCACAATGGGAATAGCATCGAGCCAAAAACATATTGAGCATTGTGCAAAATATATGGCTGTAATACACAAATTCATTGCCATGAGGTTTATACCTCAAAGCTGCTGTTCTATGAATACTTTAACAGAAAAGGTAAAAGCCATGTTTCAAATCAAAAGCTACTTTTTTGCTTGCAATGTTTTAGTTCAGATTCCTGCATTTTTCCGTGGGTCCACAATCTTGCCGCCCAGACATAGAAGCCTGATTATCTAATGTAAATTGAGGCAGCCAGTTCATAGGCACTGGTCTCCCAGAATCCACAAATGAAATAGTACCACAGTAAATGCATGGGATTCAAACTGCCAATGGAAATAGCACCCTATCTGCCAGCTTAAATATATACTTCCTCTACAACCAGTATACCGTGGTTGCAGTATGTACTATCCACAGGATGCACTGCAGCAAGTTGCTTCTTCGGTAACACATCCCAAACCTGCAAATCCACCATCTAGAATGACAAAGGCAGCATGTGCATGGGAACACCATCACCTCCAAGTTCCCCTCCAAGTCATCCTGACTTAGACATATAGGGCTGGATTTTCTCAATGGAGACAAGTTGGAGGCGGGACTGCTGCTTGTCGTGTCACTGTCCCGCCTCCATCCTCATCTGACCAACCAGAGGGATTTTCCCCTGATTGACCTTGTTAAGCCCGCCCTGCTGGCTCAGCAGGCCAATTAGGGAGGAAGTCACTGACAGAGCTCATCAACGTCAGATGTGCTATCTGTCAAGACTTCTTGGAAGAAGAAATGTCAGTGTTTGACAGCTCTGTGAAGCTGTCAAACACTGACATTCTCTGTAGTTTGATGAATCCTTGTGTTCAGGACTCATCAAACCTTTCAACTTTGTCGATTTCAGATGGCTGTTGGTTCGGAGGATCCAATAGCCAGTCTGTGAAATCGACAAGGAAGATGTCGGATCTTCCGATCCAGAGAGGATGAAGGCTGTAGGAAGAAAACAAGGTAAGTGAACATTTTTTTACACTTATCACTCACCTTACATACTTACCACTCCACACTTGCACCCATTACTCACCTCTACATCTTACTTCCAGGTGCTTCCGACCGCCGCAGACCTCCTTCACGTCTTCTCCAACCAGGCGGGGAACTTCGAGGTCGGGAAGCCTTCACCTGTGAAGGTAAAATGGCACTAATCCTTTTTTCTGCCTGTTAACTACCTGCTAACAGGCAGTTAAAAGTATTTAATGACTTTCCCGCCTCCAGAAGACGGGACCCGAAGCAGCAAATCTTCCCGCCTCCTGGCAAAAGGGCACGGAAGCGGGATGGGGGCGGGTTTGCCATCCGCCCCCACTTTCTGCTACTTTACCGGCAGTGCTGCCTCCATACCCACCTCCTCGGGGCTGACAAAATCCAACCCATATTGTTGTTCCTTCATTGTTGCTGGGTCAAAAATCCTGGAACTCCCTACCTAACAGTATTGAGGGAGTACCTTCACCACATGCACTGCAGTGTTTCAAGAAGGCCCAAAACCATCTTCTCAAGGAAAACTAGAGATGGACAATTAATGCTGGCCTTGCCAGCAATGTCCATATCCCAAGAATGAATAAACAATGGCCCAGTAATTCCTGTCGGGGGCTTGCCGCGCGTGCAAGCCCCCGATGTGCGCTCACCCTGCGCGCCGACATCTGAAATCTGGCCCGCAGTGGATTTCCTGTCAGTGGCCCGGTTCTGATCCCGGCGCGCTGTGCTAACCTGACCCAGCGGCGTAGTTAGTGCGATGTGCCGGCTGGGATCAGGTGAGCACTGTTCAGCCAATCAGGGGAGGGGAAACTTCATTCATAAGTTTGATAGTAAAGACTGTCAAACTCATGAGAAGTACTGCACCCCAAAACACTACTTAAACTTTAAATAAAATTTTAAAAAGCACCCCAATAATTAAATTAACTATGAATAACTTTAAAAAACTATTTTAAACAATTAATCAAATTTTTGAAAAAAATAAATTTTTAAAAAATAGGGTCTAAAACTAAACTTACCTTACTGTAGATTCTTTAAAAATAATAAACCTGTGGAAAAAAAAATTCTAAATTGTACTAAAAGACCACTTACCTGTAAAACTAAGTACTTACGTCTGGTTTTTCCACGCGTAAAAACCGGAGGCCTTTACACATGCGCAAATCTGTAAAAATACAGGAAATCCAAGCCGCACGCGCTGCCCGATACCGCGCATGCGTTCAGCCTCTTAACCCCTTGGGTCAGAGGACAGGAAATGCCGGTTTTCAGCGCATGCGCTGTGCATGCTGAAAACCGACAATTCCTCCTGGCACACGCGTGAGTACCCCGTCCTTACTCACGCGTTGTGACAGGAATTACTGGGCCAATATCTTGGAGTTTCTTCAGGAAACAAGCAGTCACTTGTTTCCTTGAAAGAAAGAAAAATGGCCTCACCTTATTCTATTGGTCACCAAATGATTCTCACTACAAGAAATTTAAAGTTTTCATTCTGTAATAGGGTTAGTCTGCTATTAAGAGAACAACTGCATTTGTTTGAATCTTGCCTATCTGTGAAATCATAAGGTTTAAGGGAAGCTGGGACTGCATTACTACCCACCGGGGGATTGTTAAGAGAGAGACTAATTTGAATCTTGCCTCTCTGCAAAATCATAAGGTTTAAGCAGAGTCAATATCATTGCCCTAACTGCTTGCATTCTAACAGAGTGATTAAGAGAACAGTGGTTGCTATAAAGCTCCTACATCCTTCATTAGTAAGAAGACAGCTGTGGCCTGAAGATTGCTTAAAACCGAGATTCACACAGTTGCTTTATGGCGATGGGCATCAGGTTGAGTCATGAAGGAGCAGGTTTTTGAAGGGTGCAAACATTATATTGGGATTTAACATGTGTGAGAAGAATAATGTTTGACTTGACACAGTACATGATGTGTAGATAGCCTGCGCGGGTCATTCTTTCATAAGCACGTTAGTAAATGTAACATTTGTGTTTGCCCATGGCAAGTGAAACATTGTGATTGAAATTTTTCCATCCTTTGTCCTGTGTGATTGGGGGTGTTGAATTTTATTTATTTGCATGCACCATTGTGTATCTGAGAGTGATCATGTAAACAACAGCAGAAGAAAAAGGATTACTGTATTTAAGAGGAGATCTGACAGTGGTGTCCTAAATTATGAAAAGGTAAATAGGGAAAAAAATATTTTCCACTGGTAGGTGAGTCAGTAATTAGAGGCTATAATTTTAAGAATGAAGGGAGTTCAGGGAAGTATTTTTTATGCTGAAAGTTCTCAGGACATGGAGGCCTAGAAATTGAATCTTGCAGCATCTATTTTTCGGGCGCTGCACAGAAACCCAAGGACACAAAATGGTAGTCAGGAAGTGCGCCACCTGCCACATTGATTAAACAAGAGGTGTCCTTTAACCAAGCGTTAGGCACTTTGCACATGCAAATAAGGGGCCCCAGCACCAGCTTGAGGTCCCCGCTCAAACATTGGTTTGCCCTGATGCGGCATTCAGGGAAAACCGCACTAGGGATCACTTACCTGAATGTGGAGCCAGGAGGAACAGGACAACTCCGCCCAACCCTACATTAAAGAAACCGATCGTCACCACTCCCGACCCCAACCCTCGATCTCCCGCCACCCCCACCCCCGGACCCAAGACCCCAACCACCAATCTCCCAACCCCAGCCCACGACTCCCGATCTCCCTCCTCCCCAGGCCTGAGCCCATGGCACCAGGCCCTTCAACCTGATTCCAATCCCCAGCCTGACCCGTGTTGTTACCCCCCTCACATCTTGGACTGGACCCCCGAACACACTTTACTCGCAGCAGCCCAATTTCTTAGCAGTCTGCTGCAGTCTTTGTCGGCAGGGTGTAGTGCCACGCTGGCTCTATTACAATGTGATCGGAGGCCCAATATCAAGGGTGTCTCTGACCTCACCATTCTGGCACAGGGTATTTACCGTGCACCGTTCGCGTGGCAAAAAGTGGTCGATCCTGAATTTCTGGGTCATAATGTCTTACTAAAAGCACTGGAGGAAGCAGAATCCAGAATACTTATTAAAAGGGAAGTGAATAAATATTTAAAAAAGAAAAAAAAATTGCATGGGGAACAGCAGTGAAATTGAACTAAGTTTTCTTTCTGAGAACTGGCAGAGATGCAATGTGCCAAATGGTCTCCATCTGTGCTGTAAAATTCAATCATTCTATTTTATCAGCTTAGATGGAGAATCCTAGAAGGACTGTACCACTATTCTACTTCTCTTTGCGGGAGCAATTCATTATAGCCCAGGAATGGGCGGTAACTCTTGAAAAGTTTGAGAATTAGCGCCAGGCGCTAAAGAATCACGCTGCACGCAAAATTGAGTCTCATCGCTCAAAGAAAGGATTGGAGCACTAAATCAAATGCTAATGGCCTAGCTCAGTGACGCTACACTCAAAGCGCTAACCAATATCAGGTGCAGTCTAATCGCAAGCCATCATTGCCACAGGCTCTTTCCAGTTCTTAAAGGGGAGATTCATTGATGCTGCAGAGCCTCATTCTCAGCATCGCTGGCTGTGAACCTGTGTCAGCAAGCAGGGGCAGGCCAAGCCCAAGGAGCCAGACAACTCAAGCAGGTGTCATGATGGCAGATCCACGCCCCAGGGAGAGAGCCCGCAGATTTTCGGACCAAGCATTGGAGGAGTGGATGTCCACTATGGAGAGACAGAGGGCGGTGCTCTACCCAGCAAGTGGCAGGAGACCCTTGCTGCAAGTCTTCCCTGCCATGTGGAGGGAGGTTGCCCAGCATTTCCTGGGCAGCACAATGGTCTCCAGGACTCACTCAGTGCAGGAAGAAATTTAATGACCTCACTCAGGCGATCAGGGTGAGTCAATGCCTCAACAAATGCTACATACCATCGTCTGAACCACAGTCTGCACACACTGGCCTAAGCACCACAGCCCCATTACTCACCCACCAACAATCTCTACCTACCAACATTGCATCCACATCTCACACCTTGCACACAATGACAGCTATTAAACTATGGCAGGCACATCACCCAAACATATTGCTACACACTCACTCACACAGTGCAGGAAGAAATTGAATGACCTCACTCGGGCATTCAGGGAGAGTCAATGGGCTGGATTTTCATTGAGGAGTTGGGTAGGAGGCGGGACTACAACTTTCAGGGTTGTCGTCCCTCCTCCATCGAGTTCTAGCCAACCCACGCGATTTTGACTTGATTGACCTTGTTGAGCCTGCCCAGTGGGCTCAGCAGGCCAACTAAGGGCCACCCGGCAACAGGTGACGTCACAGATTGATATTTCATCTGTCAAGACCTTTTGACAGATGAAATATCAGCATTTCACAGCTGTTTGAAGCTGTCAAACACTGGCAATCTGTACTCCAAGTTAATTCCTTCCTGTCAGGGTGATTTAGAAATCTTCCTGGAACAGAAAGCTGAATGCTGGAACTTTTGACAGATCGCGGCCATTCTGCTTTCTGTGCCGATGAGATGAGGGACTCCCGAGATCTGAGCGAAGGAAGGCTGTAAAGGTATGTAAATGTAAGTAAAACTTCTTTAAGCACTTTAAACACACCAAACACACTTACCTCTGCACTCATGCTCCCATCACTCACCTGAACACTGGACATTTCGACCCCTCCAAGCCCTTCATCCCGACGGCCCACCTTGCTAACTTGGCGTGGTTTGGAGCCATTGGGAATCCCACATTTCAACAATGAAAATAGGGATTAGGCTAAAAACTGCCTCTTAACTACCTGTTAACAGGCAGTTAATTGGCACTAATCCCCTTCCCGCCTCGGGGAGGTGGGTTCCAGTGCGGGTCGGGTACCTGCCTCCTTTGAAACTGGCATGGAGGCGGGTTGGGGGCGGGATGGGTTCGGATCCCCCCGATTTCAGGATTTTAACCCCCACACGCCTCTAATCCCGCCTCAATGGCCCAATGAAAATCCTGCCCAATGCCTCAACAAATGAACTTCCTTTCCTATCTCTTGCAGGCCAAAATGGCTCACAACAGGAGGGAGCAGGAGCACACAGGCGGGGGACAAGCCGACACCCAAACACAGTCTGTGCTGGAAAATAGAGTGCAGGAAAATATTGAGCACCAGATGGTGGGCGCCATGGCCACTGGCGACATTATAGAATCATAGAAGATAGGAGCAGGAGTAGGCCATTCAGCCCCTCGAGCCTGCTCCGCCATTCAATGAGATCATGGCTGATCATCCAAATTCAGTACCCGGTCCCTGCTTTCTCCCCATACCCCTTGATCCATTTAGCCTTAAGAAAAATATCCAACACCTTCTTGAATATATTTAATGAATTGGCCTCTACTGCCTTCTGTGGTAGAGAATTCCACAGGTTCACCACTCTCTGGGTGAAGAAATCCCTCCTCATTTCTGTCCTAAATGGCTTACCCCTTACCATTAGACTGTGACCCCTGGTTCTGGACTCCCCGACCATCAGGAACATCCTTCCTGCATCTAGTCTGTCCAGTCCTGTCAGAATTTTATAAGTTTCAATGAGATCCCCTCTCATTCTTCTAAACTCCAGTGAGTACAAGCCCAATCGACCCAATCTCTCCTCATACGTCATTCCTGCCATCCCAGGTATCAGCCTGGTCAATCTTCACTGAACTCCTTCCATGGCAAGAACATCCTTCCACAGATAAGGCGACCAAAACTGCACACAATACTCAAGATGTGGTCTCACCAAGGCCCTGTACAACTGCAGCAAGACATCCTTGTTCCTGTACTCAAACCCTCTCGCTACGAAGGCCAACATACCATTTGCGTCTTAACCACCGGCTGCACCTGCATGCTTACCTTCAGCGACTGGTGCACAAGGACACCCAGGTCTCGTTGCACTTCCCCTTCTCCCAATCTATTGCCATTCAGATAATAATCTGCCTTCCTGCTTTTGCTACCAAAGTGGATAACCTCACATTTATCCACGTTATATTGCATCTGCCATGCTTCTGCCCAATCACCCAACCTGTCTAAATCATTCTGGAGTTTCTCGGCATCCTCCTCACAGCACACACGCCCACCCAGCTTTGTGTCATCTGCAAACCTGGAGATATTACATTTGGTTCCCTTGTCTAGATCATTAATATATATTGTGAATAGCTGGGGTCCCAGGACCAATTCTTGCGGTACCCCACTAGTCACTGCCTGCCACTCGGAAAAAGACCCGTTTATTCCAACTCTTTGCTTTCTATCTGCCAACCAGTTCTCTATCCAAGTCAATACCTTGCCCCCAATCCCATGTGCCCTCACTTTACACGCTAATCTCTTATGCGGGACCTTATCGAAAGCCTTCTGAAAGTCCAAATACACCACATCCACTGGTTCTCCCTTATCTATTTTACCAGTTACATCCTCAAAAAATTCCAGTAGATTAGTCAAGCATGATTTACCTTTTGTAAATCCATGTCGACTTTGTCCGATCCTGTCACTGGTTTCCAAGTGCTCTGCTATTACATTTTTTATAATGGACACTAGCATTTTCCCCACTACCGATGTCAGGCTTACCGGTCTGTATTTCCCCATTTTCTCTCTACCACCTTTTTTGAATAGTGGGGTAACATTAGCTATCCTCCAATCCATGGGTACTGTTACAGATTCCATCGAATGTTGGAAGATGATCGGCAATGCATCTACTATTTCTAGGGCCACTTCCTTAAGTACCCTAGGATGTAGATTATCAGGCCCTGGGGATTTATCAGCCTTCAATCCCGTCAATTTCCTTAACACTATTTCCCTACAAATACTGATTTCTTTCAGTTCCTCCCTTTCATCAGACCCTATGTTCCCCGACATCTCTGGGAGGTTATTTGTGTCCTCCTTTGTGAAGATAGAGCCAAAATATGTATTTAATTGGCCTGCAATTTCTTTGTTCCTCATTATAAATTCCCCTGGTTCTGACTGCAAGGGACCTACACTTGACTTCACCAATCTTTTTCTCTTCACATATCTATAAAAGCTTTTACAGTCAGTTTTTATGTTACATGCAAGCTTACTCTCGTATTCTATTTTTCCCTTCTTAATTAATCCCTTTGTCCTCCTTTGTTGAATCCTAAACTGCTCCCAATTCTCAGGTTTACTGCTTTTTCTGGCCAATTTATATGTCCTCTCCTCGGATCTTATGCTATCCCTAATTTCCCTTGTTAGCCATGGTTGCGTCACCTTTTCTGTTTTATTTTTATGCCAAACTGGGATGAACAAATTCTGTAGTTCATCCATGCGGTCTTTGAATGTTTGCCATTGCCTATCCACCGTCAACCCTTTGAGTGACATTCCCCAATCAATCCTACCCAACTCGCGCCTCAGACCATCGTAGTTTCCTTTATTTATATTCAGGACCGTCGTCTCTGAGTTAACAACTTCAGTCTACATCTTAATGAAGAATTCTATCATATTATGATCGCTCCAACCCAAGGGGCCTCGTACAACAAGATTGCTAATTAATCCTTTCTCGTTACATAATACCCAGTCTAAGATGGCCTGATCTCTGGTTGGTTCCTCGACATTTTGGTCCAAGAAACCATCCCAAAAACATTCCAGGAATTCCTCCTCCACAGTATTGTTACTAGTTTGGTTAGCCCTATTTATATGTAGATTAAAGTCACCCATGATGACTGCTGTGCCCTTATTGCACGCTTCTCTAATTTCCCTTTTAATGCCGTCCCCAACATCCGCATTACTGTTTGGAGGTCTATATACCACTCCCACTAAAGTTTTCTGCCCCTTGGTACTTCTCATTTCTACCCATACGGATTCCACATCATCAGAGCTGATATCCTTCCTTACAATTGTGTTAATCCCTTCTTTAACCAGCAATGCTACCCCACCTCCCTTTTCTTTTTGCCTATCTTTCCTGAATATTGAATACCCCTGGATGTTGGGATCACAGCCTTGGCCACCCTGGAGCCTTGTTTCCGTAATCCCAATCAAATTATAATCGTTTACCTCTATTTGCGCAGTTAATTCATCCACCTTATTACGAATGTTCCTCGCATTAAGACACAAAGCCTTCAGGCTTGTTTTTTTAACGCTCTTTGACCTATTAGATTTATTATTTACTGTGGCCATGTTTGATTTAAATCGTTGATTTCTCTGACTGCCAATTTTGTTTTTCTCTTTCCTATCTTTTGCCTTTATCCTTGTTTCCCTTTCCTCTGTCTCCCTGCTCAGGTTCCCAACCCCCTGCCATTTTAGTTTAAACCCTCCCCCAGAGCACTAGCAAACACTCCCCCTAGGACATTGGTCCCGGCCCTGCCCAGGTGCAAACCGTCCGGTTTGAACTGGTCCCACCTCCCCCAGAACCGGTTCCAATATCCCAGGAACTTGAATCCCTCCCCGTTGCACCATTCCTCTAGCCACGTATTCATCTGATATATCCTCCTATTTCTACTCTGACTGGCACGTGGCACTGGTAGCAATCCTGAGATTACTACCTTTGAGGTCCTATTTTTTAATTTACCTCCTAACTCCCTATATTCAGCTTTTAGGACCTCATCCCATTTTTTACCTCTATCGTTGGTGCCTACATGCATCACGACAACTGGCTGTTCACCCTTCCCCTCCAGAATGCTCTGCAGCTGCTCTGAGACATCCTTGACCCTTGCACCAGGGACAACAACGGTATGTTCATCCCTACTCCTTCTTCTCACATCCCATTTCACCCTCACCCCACAAGCCTTTCACACTTTCCAGCTAATCATGCTGTATGCATGCATATCTCCCTTCCTGCCCTCCCCTCACCTTAACCTGACTCTTGTGCCTTTATGCTTTCAGATAATCAGCAAGCGCCTGAGCAGCCTGTCCCTGAGGGCACGATAGAGAGCGAGGCGGGAGAAGAGGAGGAAGAAGAACATGCCGCGTCACTGCATGTCTCACCCGCAGGCACCAGCTCAGATACTGGCACTACGTGCTCTTTAGAGGCTAGTATAGTAGCAGGATCTGCACAGGGTGATGCACTGGGAATGAGCGGGCTGCAGCAAGGCCAGGGGGAAAGGTTAGCTCGGGGGCCAGCTCCCCGGAGGGTAAGCTCTGTTGCGCAGGACTCAGATGAGGACCTCAGTGGGGAGACCTTTAGAAGAAGGGTGATGGGCATGCACATGGAGAAGATAGGTGTAATGGCAAGGGTGCCCTGTCTGTGCTGAAACAGATTGCTAGGGATGCTGAGGTGCTGCCCTGGGGAGTGACAGTGGGTCAGTGGAGCAGGAACCTGCTGTCCTCTCTCAGGATGACAGCATTCCTGCTCCCTGCACTGCCACTCTGCCATTGCCCTTGTCGCTACCTGTCATCCAGCCATCCCAGACTGCTGCCGCACATACTGAGGTGGTGCAGTCTACTGCCAGGCCTTCCAGGCCCAGAGCTGGTCGAGGGCATCCTACAAGGCCATCTGCAGTCTCCCGCATGGACACTCAGTAGCCTTCCACCAGCCGTGCTGCAGCCACTGGGCCAACGCTTGTAGGAGCACTAGAGTAGGCAAAGGCACAATAACGAGGGACACTAAGGGATTGCACAATGGTGAATACTTTATATTTTTTGGTATAAATCTGTGTTAACTGATTATTGATAAATATATTAATTCAGTTTGGATTAATTTGTGGTGTGTCTCATTTCAGCTTTGCGCTGTGATATGGCCTGCGACAGGGATGGAATGATGGGGATGTGGTGAGCAATGGGGATCCGGGGTTTTGATTTATTGGAACTGCAGTCTGATGAGGATGTCCTGGACCACCCTTCCGGAAGGCCGATTGAGTGGCTGCCTCCTCCCTCACTCCTGTTCCTCCTCCTCCTCCTCGTCCTCCTCCTCTTCCTCCTCTCCCTCCTCCTCCTCTCCCTCTTCCTCCTCCTGAGGTGGTCCTGCAATCCCTGGTGGCAAGGGCTGGGCCCTCATGATGGCCAAGTTGTAGAGGATGCAGCCAAACATGAAGAAATGGGACACTCGCTCCGGCGGGTACTGGAGGACTCCTCCCGAGCGGTCAAGGCAGCGGAACCGTTGCTTCAGCACCCTGATGGTCTGCTGGATGATATCCCTGGTGGTGGCATGGTTTTCATTATATGAGTGCTGGGCAGGTGTGTTGAGGTTGCGGAGGGGAGTCATGAGCCAGGTAGAGAGCGGATAACCCTTGTCTCCGGCCAGCCAACCGTGAACTTGATGTGGTGAATGGAAGAATGCTGGCACACCAGTCTGGCACAGGATGAAGGCATCGTGGCTGCTGCCAGGATAGCAGACATTCACATTGAGAATTCACTGTCTGTGGTTGCACACCAACTGCACATTAAGTGAGTGGTAGCCTTTACCGTTACGGAAGACCTCAGGATTGTTATGCGGTGCCTGCAAAGCCACATGGGTGCAGTCAATGGTGCCCTGCACAATGGGAAGGTCGCTATGCTGGCAAAGCCACATACTGCTCATCCTGCTTCTCTCTGGTGATGGGGAAGGGAATGTAGTCCCTTCTCCTACTGTAGAGAGCCTCTGTGACCTCTCGGGTGCAGCAATGGATGGCAAACTGCGAGATGTTAACTATGTCTCCTGTTGCAGACTGGAAGGATCCGCTGGCGAAGAAACTGAGGGGACGGAGACCTTGACTGCCACTGAGTGGTCCTCCTGATCTAAGGCTTGAGGTCTGGTTGCAGGAGGTGGCAGAGTTCTGTGACCACCTCCTTGATGAAGCGGAGCCTTCTAATACACTGCTCCTCACTTAATTGAAGGTAGGAGAAGTGCTGTCAGAATACCCTTGGAGGGTAAGGCCTCCTGTTGAGAGCCCTCATAGCTCTCCTTCTCTCTCTGGCCACATGTTCCAATCTTTCTCGCTGCCTCCGCTCCCTCCGACATAGATCCTGGAGGGTGGGATCGACTGTCAGCACAGCCCCCATTAATGTAACGAGGTGTAGCACTTTGATATGTTGTGAGAATAAATGTAACTACTTTTTATTAGCCACAACTCTTCAGAGACTAAACAACCTTTAAGTGACTGAATTAAACTGTTGCACAATGTCAAACTGACAAGGAAGCAGTGAAACAGCACTAACCTGACAGCTGCGACTCATTACTCATGATCCCTTTAAGTAGCGCCCCTGGAGCCGGAAACCAACTGCTTGACGCCTCTGCTCCCTGTTGCTGTCGGGGCGAGGCGCTAAAGCAGGGGGCGACAATGAATTTTGTAGATCAGGCGCCCAAGGAGCATTGCACGCTCACTGATGTGACAATCGGCCTGGCGCTGAAGTCCCCAGCGTTAGCTCGTAGCAGCAGTACTACGGGGGGGGGGGGATTTGGCATGCGTTGCTGGATTCGCCTCGCTGCGGCGCTACTGCCTCAGCGCCCCGTTAGTGCCCCCACCAGGTGCTAACTGGAGGCGCTAAGGTACTGAATTTCTCCCCCTCCATGTTATCCTTTCAAAACTAAACTGCTTATTTGATGTCTATCGATATGCCTTTAGATATTCAATGTTCCTCCCTAATAACCTTCATTTGTAATAGTTTTGCTCAGACCATTGGCCCTGAAAATCCACGACCATTCCAGCAAACTCCAACTAAGGAGTCCACTGGATTGGCTGCAAACTCATCTGGATCCTGAATACTCTGAATTTTTCCTTAAGGCCTTGTGGGGGAGCCTCCACCCGCCCCTACAGGCAATCAGTGTAAGAGAGCTAGGGGCCATGGGTGGGGAATCCCTGTTGGGAGATCCCAATCCTGTGCCTTCAGCTAGGACATGGTATAGCATGCTGCAAATATGGCAGGCTTCACCTGGCTTACCTTGTCAATACTGATGGAAATGGGGCCCACCTGGAGGTCCAGTCAGGGTTGGGGCCTACAGCCTCTCAAGGATTGGCGAAAAGGATAAATGTTTGAAAACAATTTCCCAGGGGTGGGGGGAGCGGCCCAAACTATTGCTGTGGGGTCGGGAGGAGCGCCCCTGCTCCCCCTGGCCCCACAAACATAAGTTTTTTACTTACATTTGGAGGCCGTCCACTTCTGGCCTGACCTCTTAAACCCAGCCGAGTATCCACGGCGGACATTCTTCCCTGTAGACCATAAAAATGGCGAGGGAATTAAAATCTTTCCTCTTGTGCCATTTGATTGAGGTAAGTGGACACTCTTCCAATGTGAACAATGAATGACCTCTGTGATAAAAATGATAACTTCCGGGAAGTTATGTCATCACTTCCTGTGAACTATGAACTATGAACTGTGTACATACCTCACTTCCTGTCATATGTCACTTCCTGTTGGACTGGTATAAATACTGGTCTGTTCAGTATTGTAAGAGGCTTCTACCAGAGGCATGGTAAAGACCTCTCTTGTATATAGTGTGTTTATAAGTTACTTAAAGCTTACTTTAAAGTTACTTGATGGTAAGTCTCCTTTTTCTTACATCAATTTAAGTAACTTAGTATTTACACTGACAAATACTAGACCTTCAGACAAACTCGGAAGTTAAGGATCCAGGGAACCACCCATCATGGAGAAAATCCTTAGACCTATTCGTCTGGACTTGGACCCGTATACACCAGCAGCTGGCAGGGTATGGAAGCATTGGTATCGTACTTTTGAGAATTTTCTGGATGAATGTAAAGCGGATGCTCCTGCTAAATTGAAGATACTTGTCAATTATGTGACCCCAAAAGTGTTCGAATATGTTGATGAATGGGATAATTACGAAGAGGTGATTCGGGCACTTAAGAAACTGTATGCGAAGACCCCAAATGAGGTCTATGCTAGACATCTACTGGCCACAGCCCGACAAGGGCCAGGGGAATCAATTGACGAATTCCTGCAAGAACTTCGCAGGCTCAGCGTAGATTGTAACTTTCAGGCAGCCTCAGCTGAGCTGTACCGCCAAGAAATGATTCGTGATGCTTTCATCTGCGGGATTGCCTCTCCATTTATACGCCAGCGTCTACTAGAAAGTAAAACACTTGAGCTACAAAAAGCTTTTGACCTAGCTTGTTCACTGGATTTGGCAAAGAGAAATGCAGACCTCTATCAGCTGCCCAGATCTCGATCTGCTGCTGTAGCTGCAACCAGACAATTCAAGCGGTCTCAGGTGAACCCTATCATGGGGGAATCTAATTCTGATAATTCTGATGAAGAAGAGGAGGACGACCCCACTTTAGCAGCCTCTTGGCAATCTAGGAAGGAATGCTTCTTTTGTGGAGATGCTTTTCACCCTAGGAAAACCTGCCCTGCTCGCAATGCAATCTGCAGTTATTGCGGGAAAAAAGGACACTTTGCTAAAGTTTGCCTATCAAGGGCCTCTACGAGGGCCAATCCAGCTAAGGCCTACCGAACTGCCCCAATTAGGGCCTATCAAGATGCTCCAGCTAGGACCTATCAAGCTTCCTCTCGAGCTCTCTCCCAAAGAAGCACACCGAGAGTTTTAGCCACTCTCTGTGCAACGACACCAATTACAGCTGCTTGCCCACAGAACCTGTCTCATGCAGCCACAAAAATTTCAATTAAAGGGCATACCTTAGATGCCTTAATTGACTCAGGAAGTACTGATAGTTTCATTAAGGAACAGATTGTTGCGAAATTGAAACTACATGTCTTCCCATCGGACCAGGCAATTGCGATGGCCCAGTCATCACTTAATACCAGAATCTCCGGCTTTTGTGTTGTTGATATGACACTTCCTGGTCGTATGTATCCCTCCACCCGACTTTCGGTGCTCAAAGACTTATGTAGTGATCTCCTCTTAGGGCTGGACTTCCAAAAACAGCATAAGAAACTCACCATTGAGTTTGGTGGATCCAAACCCGGACTTACTATTTCTAATATACCGTCTAAATTACCATTTTGTGCATTATCAGCAGCTTCACTTGATGAACCCTCATTATTTGCCAGTATTCCGCCTCAATGCCAACCGATAATAATGAAATCGCGGCGCTTTAATCAGGAAGACCAATCTTTTATTGCGGCTGAAATCTCTCGACTTCTAGCAGAGGATATCATTGAACCATGTTCGTCGCCCTGGCGGGCTCAAGTCGTCATTGTCAAGAACCCTCTAAAACCTCACAAACAGCGACTATGCATCGATTATTCGCAAACCATCAATCAATATACCGACTTGGACGCCTACCCATTGCCACGCATTGATGATATGGTTAATAAACTGGCCGAATACAAAGTGTTCTCAACTTACGATTTAAAAAGTGCCTATCATCAGTTACCCTTGAAGGTCTCAGATAAGCAGTACACAGCCTTTGAGGCTAATGGACGGCTGTACCAATTTCGTCGCCTCCCATTCGGGGTTACTAATGGAGTGGCTGTCTTTCAACGGGCAATGGATGGCCTGGTTAAGCAGGAAAACCTAAGGGACACTTTTCCCTATCTTGATAACATTACCATTGCAGGTCACGATCAACAGGAACACGACTCCAACCTCCAAAAATTTCGGGATGCCCTCCATCGCCGTAATTTGACCCTGAATGAATCCAAATCTGTTGAGTCGCAACCGACCATCAACATCCTTGGCTACTGCGTAGGCAATGGTATCATTAAGCCAGACCCAGAAAGACTTCGCCCGCTCCAAGAGCTCCCGTCACCTAAGAATCCGGCTTCTTTACGTCGGGCTCTCGGTCTGTTTGCATACTACGCTAAATGGATTCCTCATTTTTCGGACAAAATCCAACCCTTGCTGCATGCTAGATCATTTCCACTGGGAACAGCGGCTGTTGCAGCCTTTAACCTTCTCAAAAAACAGTTGGAGAAAGCGGCTCTTCACTCCATTGATGAGAATCTCCCTTTCGTGGTTGAATGTAATGCCTCGGAGGTGGCGATCTCGGCTACTCTGAATCAGGAAGGTCGTCCTGTAGCATTTATGTCCAGGACCTTACAAGGTGCCAAGCTACATTATCCTCCGGTTGAGAAAGAAGCCACAGCCATCATAGAGGCAGTACGGAAGTGGAACCATTTTCTAGCTCGTCAGCACTTTACATTGATCACGGACCAACAATCAGTCGCCTTCATGCTCGATAATCGAAAACGAACCAAAATTAAGAATAATAAAATACAACTTTGGAGGATGGAACTGGCCTCTTTTGGTTATACCATTCTCTATCGGCCTGGCAAGGAGAATGTGGCCCCGGACACCCTCACACGGGCATTCTGCTCCACTATGTCATCCTCCACTCTCATGGATGTCCACAATGGTTTGTGTCATCCTGGCGTTACGCGCATGCTACATTTCGTACGATCACGGAATCTCCCTTTTTCCACTGGAGATGTAAAGAAAATATGCTCAGAATGCCGGCTTTGTGCGGAATTAAAACCTCAGTTCTTCCGCCCCTCAGATGGTATACTCATACATGCAACCCAACCGATGCAACGACTTAGCATCGATTTTAAGGGCCCAGTGCCCTCTTCAACTCGGAACACATATTTGCTCACCATGATCGACGAATATTCACGTTTTCCGTTTGCCTTCCCCTGCTCCAATATGCTGGCGTCCACAGTAATCTGCTGCCTTGAGCAGGTATTTTCTCTCTGTGGCATGCCGGCTTATATTCACTCAGATCGGGGTCCATCCTTTATGTCAAGGGAACTCAAGGACTACCTCTCAGAACGGGGAATTGCTACAAGCAAAACAACACCATACCATCCCATCGGAAATGGGCAGGTAGAGAGGTATAACGGTATCATCTGGAATTCCGTACGTCTCGCTTTAAGATCTCGGGGCCTACCAGACCAGCAATGGGAAACAGTGCTTCCGGATGCATTGCACTCTATACGGTCCCTGCTTTCTACAGCCACAAATACTACACCTCATGAGCGGTTCTTTGGATTCCAGCATCGCTCATCTCATGGGACATCACTCCCGTCATGGCTAACTACTCCTGGACCTGTATTACTCCGACGATACGTTCGGACGTCTAAAAATGACCCTCTTGTAGACGAGGTCGAACTAACCGATGCCAACCCCACCTATGCAAACATACGATATTCCGACGGCCGAGAATCTATCGTATCATTACGGGATCTGGCTCCCTGCCCACCAGGACCTAGTGGGACATCGGGTGATGGCATTTCACCAGGAAACTCTTGGGACCTATCGGGTACCCCTCTCCAGGATCCTGATCGGACACCAACTAGCTTGGTGCCGGTAGAACCCCGTGCTCAAGGTTGCGACCCTCCCAGTACCGCACATGAAAGTACTGATCCGCCACAGACCAGCTCTGCACCTCCCTCTGAACAGAGGCAGTCCGACTTTGAACCTGTTGGGGCTCGTACTCGAAGCCATGATCTCCCCGACCCTTCACAGGGCAATCCAGGTCACACAGACTCTGACCAATGGCCAACCGCATGTAAGCGGACCAGCGACCCCCTACGACGGGAATCCAAACGGGTGCGACTCTTCCTTGTTCGGCGGCTGCGGACCAAAAGGTAGACCACAGCCTCCTAATCCTGCAGGAGGGAAGAATGTGATAAAAATGATAACTTCCGGGAAGTTACGTCATCACTTCCTGTGAACTATGAACTATGAACTGTGTACATACCTCACTTCCTGTCATATGTCACTTCCTGTTGGACTGGTATAAATACTGGTCTGTTCAGTATTGTAAGAGGCTTCTACCAGAGGCATGGTAAAGACCTCTCGTGTATATAGTGTGTTTATAAGTTACTTAAAGCTTACTTTAAAGTTACTTGATGGTAAGTCTCCTTTTTCTTACATCAACCTCTTTATGTAAATGTCTTCTGTTAACCTTATGTAGCTATTTGCTTCAGCTGTCAAAAGAAGTTAGATGGTGGTATATACCTTATCAAAATTCACAGATCTATTTCTACACTTGAAAAGCTCTTCTCTGGGTTTTGTGGTCATATAGCACCATTGAGGAAAATGTGAAATATTTCTAAATATTAATAGTTATAACAGGAAAAATAACAACAACAACAATGTGTAATTATATAACGGCTTTTAATGAAGTAAAATGTTCCAAGGCACTTCACGGGAGTGTTATAAAACAAAATTTGACAAAGAGCCACATATGGAGCTTTTAGGGCAGGTGACCAAAAGCTTGGTCAAAAAGGTAGGTTTTAAGAAGTGTCTTAAAGGAGGAAAGAGAGGTAGAGAGGCGGAGATATTTAGGGAGGGAATTCCAGAGCTTAGGGACTTGGCTGCTGAAGGCACGGCCACCAAAGGTTGAGCGATTAAAATCAGGGATGCTCAAGAGGCCAGAATTAGAGGAGCACAGATATCTCGTAAGGTTGTGTGGTTGGAGAAGATTACAGAGATAGGGAGGGTTGAGGCCATGGAGAGATTTCAAAAAACAAGGATGAATGTGTTAAAACATTTCTAGGTAAGAATTCAGGTCTAGAAATCCCTGTGCTCCAAAAACATGCCAGTGTCACCGTGGGCATCAGTTAATGGCCTCCCGAATTAATAACACAGGCTGCACCAGTATTTTGGTGCTGCCTGCTAGTTTAAAATAGCGCAGCACTAAACTCACTGTGTAAAACTGATTTTCCACCGATGCTCTCAGCAGGTGGCCCAATGTAGCATGGCCGTCATGTCCCTGGAGCAAGAACAGCGTTATCTTAAAGCTAGCCTGTCATTTTAGAAAGCAGTGTCAGTCCCTTAAAGGGGAACTGCCTTCTAAAATGGCAAAAAGAAAAACCTTTTAAAAATAGGCAGTTTTTAGTCCTCAGAGCTCAACTGCCTTCTGAAAAAAATAAACATTAAAAATAATTCCCAAAAGGCAGTCTTCAGCTCTTAAAGCTGAATTGCCTTCCACACTTAAAAGAAATGATAAAAGTGCTTCAGCACTAACACAATTGGCTCCACAAGCCACAGAAGGGGCACCCAGGGTCTCACATGCAGCACTCCAGCTTTATGCAGGGAGTCAACAATGGAAGAGAGGTCCTCTACCCACAGGGGCCAGGAGGTCCTCCAGAAAGAACGATGTGGGACCACATCACCAAGGCTGTCACTGCCAGCATTGCCACCCCCACCACCTGGCTCCAGTGCCCAAAGAAGTTTCATGACCACAGACCAGTGGTCAAGGTCAGTGAATGCATCCTTAGAAGCTATCTCCTACCAACTGCACCTCTAGCCTCGCACACTGTTCAATGCACGACCTCCCCCCACCCCACATCGCTCACCTATCAAAAAACTCTACCAAACATGAGGCACACCTCCCATTCCTAACTTATCCTCACCCTCTTGGAGGAGACGGTGCTGGCTGTTCTTGGCAGGGTCATGGCTGAACCCTTGGCCAGCGGCAGGGCTGAAAGGATACAAGATGCTGGTATCCTCATACATTATCCTTCTTCTGACATGCATCTCATGCTTTTCCATCCTCCCCTCACCACAGCTCCACCCTTGTGCCTTCCTCATTTCACACACCCAAGAAATGCAGCCTGTTCAGCCAATGATTGACCAAGAAGAGGGAGAGGAGAGTGAAGAAGAAGTTGAAGAAATGCCATCACTCATTTTCACACTCCCAGCCACCAGCTCCTCAAGGTCATCCTGCAAGGCCATCTGCAGTGTCCCCCACTGAAAGTCAGTAGCCTTCCACCAGTCATGCTACAGCCACTGGGGTAGCATTACGTGACATCAGTAGGATAGGCAAAGGCACACACAAGACAATCACTAAGAGAATATGTAAGGGTGATTAGTTGATGAATAGATGTATAAAGTTGGATTGGAAATTTTGCTTTGTGTTGGCTTTTATTTCAGCATTGTGGCCAAGAGGACGCTGTGATGGTCAGTAATAGAGGGAAGGTAAGGTGTGGGACAAATGTTGAAAGGGGAATTGGGGTTGTAGTCACTTGGTACCATAGATGGATGATTCCATCCAGATATCCTGGCCAGAAAGAGGCTGTCAGGGTTGCATCCTTCCTTCCACTTCCTCCTCTTCTGTATCTTTCTTTTCTGTATCATCCTCTTCTGTGTCTTCTGCTTCTGCGTCTTCCTCTTCTGTGCCTTTCTCTTCCCTCTGCAATCAGATGCTGTAAATCTGAAATAAAAACAGAAAGTGCTGGAAATAATCAGGAGTTCAGGCAGCATCTTGAGCTGAGACGTGAACTCTGTTTCCCTCTCCACGGATGCTGCCTACCTGTTGAGTATTTCCAGCATTTTCTATCTTTTCAGAGGCCTTCCTTTACCATCTGAGGCCTTGCAAGCATCCATCAGCACTCCCTGTACTCTCTGCATACTTTTAACATCTATTGCACCAAGCCACGACTTCAATAAAATAAAAAAAACTTCCAGTCCAGAAGTTTAAATGCAAATGAAAGATGTGTGTGTCACTTTAAGTAGCGCTGACAGCATCTCTGTCAGTCAGCTGCATGCTCGCTTTTCTGACTGAGCTTAGGACCCAGCATTAAAGTCAGCGTATAGGTCAAAGTTTGCAGAGTGTGGCATCAATTCGGTGTTGCACGACGACCGACGTCACGCTCTGCTGTTTTGCATCTCTAGGGCCAGCACTGCAAACAGCAGAGCTATGATCCTCACTAAAATGGAGGTGAGCGGAAGTGAGGCGGCCGCCATTTTTCTTCAAGAAACGGGCTTTAACAGAGACCGGTAAGTACTCGAATGTCTAGGCCTCAGCCTTTAAAGATCAGTCAGGATTTCAATTTCTTGCTGGAAATTGGTCATCAGGTGAGTGAAGGGTTAAGTTTACCTGCAGTGCCACTTACATCCCAACATTCTACTGACTCTCACTGCCATATGAAAAATAGCCGCTTGGATTGCAAAATCACAAGATCATTATGAATGAGGAAGTTCATTTATATTAGTTCATCCAACCAGAATAACCCTTCCATCCCCCCCATTTACTGCATCAAATTGTTTCTTAAATTATTCCAGGGTTTTTGCCTCCACCACTCTGCCCAGAAGACCATTCCAAGTGTTGATCGCTCTGCGTGAAGAAGGTATTCCTGATATCAGACCTAAAGTTATCATTTACTACTTTGAACCTCCATCCCCTTGTCCTATTCCCACAATTTAATTTAAACTGGCATTTCAGATTTACCTTTTCCATACAATTTGCTATCTCATAAGATCCCCTCTCAGCTGCCTCCTTTCCTCATATCTCAGAACCCTGACACCAGGGATCAGCCTTGTGGCTCTTTTCTGCACTGTCTCTAATGGTTAAGTATCTCCCTTGTGTAACGACCAGAACAGGATGTAGTAGTCAAGGTGACCAGAGCTCTGGATAGTGTGATCATGACTTCCTTTGACTTATATTCAATTGTTTTGGCTATGTTTGTTAAGTCCGTGAATGATTGAGACACGGACTAGCAGGAGAGAAACAAAGAGATCTTTACTGGTGAAAGGCATAAACAAATCTAACCAACAGAGGCTCTCTAGCGCCTTTTATACAGGGGTGGTCACTGCCGGTACTGCAGTCTGAGACCAGTTATTCTCTTAAAGGTACATACACAACAATTCCTCCCCTTTTAGATAAACAGTACATAACATTCATTTAACAACTAATGATCACGAATTACAATCACAATTACTGTTGCTAGATACATTGGATAAGTTTAAGCAATTATAAGTTCAGTCTTTGTGGAGGCTTCCTGATTCTGTCTGGATAACGCCTCTTTGGAGTATCAGGTTCTTCTGGCAATGTTGAGTGGGAATCAATGTCGTTGTTTGGTTCATCTGCTTCCAATATTACCGGTTCTGCGGTAGCTGCAATTGGAACGTCGATTTCATTACCAGGTGTATCAGATCGTGGTGTGGAGTTGAGGTTTTCCAGTGACTCTAGAATCTGGTCAGCATGGCGTCTTACAATGCTCTCCCCAACGTCCACGGTATACATGAGAGGTCCTTGTCGTGTACAAATCGTTCCTGGCTGCCATTTCTCAGTGCGGTAGTCCCGGGCCAAAACTGGTTGACCTATCTTAAAACTCCTGGTCGGCCTTTCATTCATATTCTGAAACTGCCTGTTCTCCACATCTCTTCGGACTTTTGGCTTAACCAAATCCAAGCGGCATCGTAGTCTTCGATTGAAGAACATCATGGCTGGAGCTTGGTTGGTAACCGCATGTGTCGCATTCCGGTAGGCAAACAAGAAGTTGTCCACCTTGTGTTGTAGGGGTATATCTTCATTACACATTGCCTTGATAGCCTTCTTGAATGTTTGGACAAACCTCTCGGCCAATCCATTAGTGGCTGGATGATATGGGGCAGATGTGTAATGCTTAACACCATTGTTCTTTAAGAACCTCCGGAACTCTTCAGACACAAACTGTGGTCCATTGTCAGAGCAAATCTGTTCAGGCAGCCCATTCCTGGCGAATATGGTTCGTAAAACTGCGATAGTTTTTTCCGTGGTGGTTGAGGACATTTTTATTACCTCTGGCCACTTTGAATGTGCATCCACCGCAATTAAAAACATCGAGTCCATGAAGGGACCAGCAAAATCAATGTGCACCCTTTGCCATGGAGATGAGGGCCACTCCCATGGATGCAGAGGAGCTTGTGGTGGGGTGTTTTGGACCTTCTGGCATCCTGCACAGCTCTTGGTCATCTCTTCGATTTCTCTATCGATTCCCGGCCACCACACAAACGCTCTGGCTAAGCTCTTCATTTTAACCCCACCCAGATGACCCTCATGAAGCTCATTGAGCACTCTATCCGTCAACTTAGGTGGAATTACTAATCTGGATCCACACATCAAGGTTCCTCTGCACACTGACAGCTGTTCTCCTCTTGGCGAAAATGCTGGCAGCAGTGGTTCGCCATTTGCTGGCCATCCCTTCACCGTTAAATCATAGACCCGTGATAGTGTCGGGTCATTCCGTGTTTCCTTTTCTATGTTTGCATTCGTCACAGGGAGACATTCAACTATGGTTGAGTGGAATAACTCCATTGGATCCACTGCAAGGTCTTCTTCTTCCACCGTCAGCAACGGTAGACGTGACAATCCATCAGCATTTCCATGCTGTTTAGTTCCCCTGTACTCGATGTCATATTGGTGTGCCCCTAGGAAAAGGGACCATCTCTGCAGCCGTTGTGCTGTCATTATCGGTACGCCCTTCTGAGGGTTGAAAATGGAGACAAGAGGTTGATGATCGGTTAGTAGAGTAAATTTTTGACCGTGCAGATAGTGATTGAACTTCTTCACCCCCCACACTAGGCTGAGGGCCTCTCTGTCAATCTGGGCGTAGTTACGCTCGGCAGAAGTTAACGAGCGTGATGCAAAAGCTATCGGCCTCTCCAAACCATCAAGGAATTTATGTGACAGTACCGCCCCAATGCCGTAGGGAGACGCATCACATGCCAGCCTGATTGGCAGTGCTGGGTTGTAGTGAGCCAATACTTCCTTCGAAGTGATTAAGTCCTTACTCTTCTGAAAAGCACGTTTACAATCATCGCTCCATTTCCATGCTACCCCCGTTCGTAGCAGGGCGTTCAGTGGATGCAGAATTGTCGACAAATTCGGCAAAAACTTATGATAGTAATTCACCAACCTGAGGAATGACCTCAGTTGCGACACATTTTCAGGTGCTGGGGCCTTAACAACCGCTTCAATTTTGTCAGGGGACTTATGTAACCCCTCTTTATCAATCACGTGGCCACAATACGATATCTGTTTCTTAAAAAATTCGCACTTGGGGCGGTTGGCTCGCAGCCCATGTTCCCGTAGTCTAGTGAGCACCTGTTCTAGGTTGTTAAGGTGTTCACTGTCATCTTCACCTGTTACAAGGATGTTGTCCAAGTAACACTGAGTCCCCGGAATCCCTTGCAGGACTAGTTCCGTCGCTCTTTGCCATATCGCCGGAGCCGATGCTACTCCGAATACCAATCGATGATACTGGTAAAGACCTTTGTGAGTGTTTATCGTGAGATACTTCCTAGAGGACTCTTCAACCTCAATCTGCAAATATGCTTGTGCTAGGTCAATTTTTGTAAAACGCTTCCCTCCAGACAGTGAGGCGAAGATGTCTTCTATCCTTGGAAGAGAATATTGTACTGTGTGAAGGACAGGGTTCACCGTCACCTTGAAATCCCCACAGATGCGAATCTTCCTTGGCTCTCCGGACTTATTGCTTAACGTTTTCTTCATGAGAGAAATGATGGTTGTCGCCCACTCGCTCCAGTCGACCTTAGACAACACGCCCGCCTTCTCCAGATTCTCCAGCTCTGCCTCGACGGCTGGACGAATTGCATATGGTACCGGTCTCGCTTTGAAAAACTTGGGAACTGCATTCCCTTCTATTTTTAACGAGGTGGTTACGCCTTTAAGCGTGCCCAGTTCTTGTTGAAATACCTCTTTGGCGTTAGCTAAGATTGTTGACAATCGTCCAGGAGTGACGTCTTCATCTTTTTTACCGTCCACCATCATTGCATGAATGGAATGCCAATCTAAGTTTATCTTCCTGATCCAGTCCCGTCCCAATAACGGTGGTCCACCATTTGGCAGTATGTAGAGATACAATTTCCGTATTTTCTTGCCATTGTATTCGACAGGCACCCTTATTTTTCCTCTGGGGTATACTTTTTGCCCCGTATACGTCGTCAAGACGATGGATGTCTCTCTCAGGGGTATGTGTGAAAATAGCCGCTCATAGTGTCGTCGATTCATGATGGTTAGCGCTGATTCTGTATCCAATTCCATTTTAACTTGGGACCCTGCTATCGTGAGGGTGACCCAAATGGTTCAGTGATCCTCTTTTGCGATTACATTGTGAAGTTTGAGACAGCTTAATCTCCTGTTCTCGGATTCACTATCGCTCATCTGGTCTTCGGAACTACTGTCCGTCATCTTTTGTACTTTCTTGTACGGTTCCTTAGTAGCCTTTTTGTTGTCGCTGGTCTTCTTCCCAGACCTACAAACTCGTGCAATGTGTCCAATCTTCCCGCATTGTCTGCATATTTTGTCTTTGGACCAGCAGTCCTTCTGGTCATGGTTAGTTCTGCCGCAGCGATAACATTTTGCAAATCCCCGTGTCATTTCGTGGGTGCCGTATTCCTGTGGTTTTTGTTGAATTTCTGCAGCTCCCCTGGCTGCTGCTTCATACGATACTGCCACGCTGAAAGCCTTATCTAGCGTCAGCTCTTTTTCTGCGAGTAACTTCTTCTGTGTTCCTTCACTCAGGAGTCCACAGACAAATTTGTCCCGTAGGGTATCTGCCAGTCCTGCTCCGAACTGGCAGTGCTTTGATAGTTTGCGTAGTTCTGTAAGATACTCAGCATTGCTCTCATCTTTGTGCTGAGTTCTCCTGTGGAATTTAAATCTTTCTGCTATCAACAGTGGTGCAGGGTTTAAGTGCTCCTGTAGAACAGCAACAATTTTGTTAAAACTCTTCGCCTTCGGTTTGGCTGGAGTAATCAGATCCTGCAATAGGCCGTACGTTCTAGCGCCCATTACGTTTAGCAATATTGATGCCTTTTTCCCCTCCGCTATTTCATTTGCCTCGAAATATACCTCGGCTCTTTCCACATACTTGGTCCAGTCCTCTAATGTATTATCAAAAGCAGTGATACAGCCAGTCTTCGGCATCTTGCAAATCTAAAATGGCGCCTCCCGCGCTTTGCCTTCTTCTCCGATTTAACAAAATGGCGCCTCCCGCACTTTTCCTTCTTCCCCGCTGTTGTTAGCGCTGCTTTCCACGGTTTCCTGCGCGTTAAATATTAATTCGTTTTCTTTTATTATCTTCTCGTCATGGAGCGGACCCTATGGGACACTTCCCTCCCTCTTCTGAGGTCCGAACGCTGCCCAGCTTCGAAACACCGGCCGCGCCCTGTATGCTCCACCCTCTCTCTCTCTCCTTGCTTCCCGACTCGCTGCCCGGCCCCGTTGCAGCCCAGGAAGGATCAGAGCACTACCTGCCACCAGCCCGATTAGCTGGGAAACCACGGACCGAGGAACCCAGCCTGGCTCTGGACAGTCTCTCCTGCAAGTTTTGAAATTGATGATTGACGGTCGACGCCCATTTCTCGAGTTTCAATGGCCTATTTTTAAAAAAAAAAATTATTCTTACTTCTGTCTGTGACCTTCAACACGTCGTCGGAGCTGCTGCTGAGTTGCAGGTAAGTTCGTTTCTAACTCGTCGCCAGTGTTAAGTCCGTGAATGATTGAGACACGGACTAGCAGGAGAGAAACAAAGAGATCTTTACTGGTGAAAGGCATAAACGAATCTAACCAACAGAGGCTCTCTAGCGCCTTTTATTCAGGGGTGGTCACTGCCGGTACTGCAGTCTGAGACCAGTTATTCTCTTAAAGGTACATACACAACAATGTTCTTCAACATTCCATTGGCTTTGATGATTGCTACTCTGTATTGTGTAAGGTGTTTGGTTTTCTCATCCTTACAAGGGTTCTTTGACTCTGGGTTTTACAGAACAAAATGGTAGACGACACAAAGGTTTAGGTTCCAACCAAAATTGTTAGTTTATTAAAACCAACAAAACACAGACAAAAACCTGTTGAGATTTGGCTGAAACTTACAATCACCCATCCGGCCGGTCGTTACTGTTGTGGATTCTAGGCCTGGATTGGCGATGACCTGTCCCTGTCCTCCTTTATCTGACTGCAGCTGCCTACACAGCGCAAACCCCTTGTAGAGTCAACTGATACTTACAATCACCCATCCGGCTGGTCGTGGCCGATGTTGATTGCAGGCTGGGAGCTGGAGATGGCCGTCTTCCCTTCCTTCTTACACCTGGCAGTTGCTGTAGTCAGAGCTAGCTTCTGAGAGAGAGAGAGAGAGAGAAAGCTATGGTGTGGTTCCTTTTTACAGCTCTTCCGTCATGCCTTTTCGAGTCTGGGCCTTCCCCCAACTTTTGTTTTCCAATACACACCTAGTAACATCCCCACCGACACCTGGAAATCCCTGGCCCAAGAACGCATAAAGTGGAGGAGAAGCATCCGGGAAGGCACCGAACGCCTCGAGTCTCTTTGCCAGGAGCAAGTGGAAGCCAAGCGCAGGCAGCGCAAGGAGTGCACGTCAATCCAAGCACCCCACCCACCCGCACCTTCAACTATCGTCTGCCCCACCTGTGACAGAGACTGTAGGTCCTGTATTGGACTCATCAGTCACCTGCAAACTCATTTTTAATGTGGAAGCAAGTCATCCTCGGTTCCGAGGGACTGCCTAAGAAGAAGAGTAATCCAAACCACAGGATCCTGAGGGATGGAAAATAATTCCTTATCTTGTCTCCCGCCCCCCCCCCCCCCATCCATGATACATAGTTAATGTGATTTAGTCTTACGGCTGATGTGTTTTGCCCAAGGTTAAAGTGTTTTCCATTGAGGCCAGGAAGTCCATTGTTCCAGCAAAACTGGTATCATTGAAGATCCATCGAAACCCATTAAAACACAAAGTCTCATTGTCCAAAGCTAAATCACCTATTCACCATTAAATCACCTATCGAGACGCTCATTGTCCAAAGTAAATGTCTTTTCCAAAGTTAAATTAAAACTCACAGGTGTGTCTGTGCTTCTAGGTTTAAGTGTATCATGCCCTTACCACTGGGCCAAACAGGCTTCCAGCATTTTGCTATTGGACAGGTTTTTAAAAAAATCTACAATTGGTTGGACATATTTAGCATAGATGCTTCAGACTCATCAGTCTCTTTCCACTTCATTATTAGCTATTTCAACACCATCCACGGAGTACGTGTGCTACTCAATTTTTCTAGCCTATGTGTAGTTTTGCACTTGTCTGCATTAAATTTCATCTTGAGAAAGAAGAAGCCTGCTCATAAATCCAAACCCCAGTATCAGTCATTACCTGTGGGTCACAAAAGGAGATGATTTTTAAAAAATGATTTAAAGATGATTTAAAAATAATCATGCAAAGAAAACTGTTAATGAAAGTTCCTCCAAGATGCTTCCTTTTTTTAGAGATTACATTGCACCTAACCTTTAGCATTGAGACCACTTCAAAAGGTTTTTGATAATCAGAATTCTCTACATGAATTGGTAATTGATAAAAAAAAAAGATTGAACTCAAAACACCACAAAGGTAATAATTTCAGATTTTCTGACAGGTTTTTTAGAAAATCTTTTAAATCCCATATTCCAATTTTATGGTAAGCCATTGACCATTTACACAATGGGCCAGAAATTCCAGAACGGGGCTTGCAGCGCGTGCAAGCCCCGTATTTACACTTACCCCGCGCTACTGCCGATCAGCTCCAGGGACGCCTGGAATTGGTGTTTCCAGAAGAAGAATCCCGGGCAGCGTATGACGTCACGCCGCCCAGGAGTGCAGCCAGCGCGAAGCCAGGAGCGTGCAGTGTAAGTGAGACACGCCCCTTGAGGTCTCAGTTTCACTGGACACGCCCCCAATGTTTCTGTCAAGCTGCTAACCATTTTTACATGCAAAGCAGCAGTTTAAATAGGTTTTTGGAATTTTTTTGGAGATTTTGGTAACTTTTATAAACTTTTTAAAATGTTTACATTATTTTGAGTAATCTGAAGTCGTTTTAAACAGAATTAAAGCAATTTAAAGACTTTTAAAAGCCCTAAAAGAATTTTTTTAATTCCATTTATTTATTTAGCAATGTCGTCGTCATACGTGTCTTCACACTGTTCCCTTTGGGGAACTGTATAACGTGGTGGAAGGATTTATGGCCATGATTAACGCTCATTCCGTGACCGTAACCACCTTTGAACCAAGCATTAGGGCGGTTAGTCCTATGGCGGGAGGGTTTTACGGGCTCCCACAAGCTATACAAGGAGGGGGGGCCACCCACACCCACGGACGCAAATATCCCACTGGATGTCAACCCAGAATTTAGAGCCGGAGCTCCGACTCCACTTGCCGGGACTGTCTGGAGCGGGGTTCGAAACCCTACCCTGATCTGGCCCAGCGGCGGGGATCCTACCGCTATGACAAAGGCCCAATCCGATTAGCAACGTGAAATGGCAGCATAGGGCTCCAGTCACGGGGAGGGAAAAGGCGCAGGAAACGTATGGGTGTCACCTTTTGTGCGGAGTGGGCCTTTTGCGTAGCAGTAAGCATCCCCGCCGCTGGGCCAGAAGGAGTAGGGTTTTGAACCCCACTCCAGACAGTCCCGGCAAGTGGAGTCGGAGCTCCAACTTTTAATTCTGGGTGGACATCCAGCGGGATACTTGCGTCCGTGGGTGTTGGTGCCCCCCCCACCCCTCAGATGGGTTGTGGGAGCCTGTAAAACCCTCCCGCCATAGGACTAACCACCCTAATGGCTGGGTCAAAGATGGTTACGGTCACGGAATGAGCGTTAATCACGGCCATAAATCCTTCCACCACTTCATACAGTTCCCCAAAGGGAACAGTGTGAGGATACGTACGATGATGACCTCTTGCGCAATGCACTTCCTTGGACCCTCAGTCGCAGATGTGAGGGGGCAAGTCGTGCAATTGTTAAATTTTTCATTTTATTGACATGTAAAATGTTGGCCCAGTAATTCCCTTCCAAATGCGCGAGTACGGTCGGGGTACTTACGCATCTGGCCGGATGAAATGCCGGTTTTCAGCATGCACAGTGCATGTGGGGAAAACCGGCATTTCCTGTCCTCTGAACGAAGGGGTTCAGAGGCAGAACGCGTGCGACTGCACAGGCAGCGCGTGCGCAGTATAATTCGCCGCTTTCATTAATGCTTTCAGTGAGGTCAAGTCCTTACAACTTACACATGAAAAAAGCATGCGTACAGTTGTTCCAGAGGCTGCGGAGGAAGATATTTATTATCGTGGAGCTTCTGAAAGTATGTATGTCTGTATATATTCCTTTGCGTGTTATGTATATATTCCTTTACTTATGTGTATGAATGTATTATTTAATTATGACTTTCAGAGAAAGTAACTTATTGGAAAATCATAATTAAAAACATACATTCATACACATTAGTAAAGGAATATAAAACATACATACATATACGTAAAGGAATATATGTGGACATACATACATAACTCATTCTCACATTCCATTCACACAGCCACAATTGCTCCTTCTACCTACCGTTCTGAAAACCCTTTTAAAAAAAAAAAATTTTAACTTTAAAACTTACTTAAAATTTCTTAAAATAACTTCCCTCCCTTTCCCAAACAAAAATATTGCATTTCAGAAGCTCCACGATAAAATGTTTCTTCCTCCGCAGCCAATGAACCACTTTACACTTGCTTTTTTCAAGTGTAAATTCTGAGGACTTACCCTCACGGATTTCATGAATGAAATCTACGAAGTTCACTGCGCAAGCGCTGCCTGTGCAGTCGCACGCGCTCGAGGTCTGGAAATGCCGGCGTTCCCCGCATGCGCTGTTCATGCTGAACGCCGGCATTTCCAACGGCCAGATACGTGAGTACCCCGAGCGCACTCACGCCTTTGGCCGCGAATTTCTGGCCCAATAATGCACTTTGTGCAGATTTCCATTGGGACTTGATGTCTTTTGGCAGTACAGACTATATTTCAGTCAATTATCTGTTTTAATGTAGCTGTAATAAGTGTCCATGGGGGAAAAATTCGGTATCGCCCCATATGGGGCGCCATTACTGGCGGTGTGCAAAGTTTAGCGCCTGGCGCTAATTATCGCCTCCGACAGCAAACTTGGCTTTTATCGCCCCTGGAGGTGATTGGAGCGCTAAATCAGGCGCTACACACCTCTCTTAAGGAGCTAAGGCCAAGGAGCGAGGCGCTACCTCAGAGGGTGGGCACAGCGCAGGTGCTGTCAGTTAACAATTGATCACAGACACACTGGCGCCAGACAATTCTTAAAGGGGAGGGTCGATCTTGCTCTGCAGCCACACCCTGCTCACTGGAGCCTTGAATCTCGGCCTGGGCAGACCTGTGGCTAAATCTAGCAGCCAGACACTATGGAAAGGGCCAGGGAGCGAGCACAGTGCTTCTGCGAGCGGGCTTTGGAGGCTCTGATTCGCAGGGTGAAGCGCAGAAGATCCATTCTGTACCCAGAGAGTGGCAGGAGGCCTTTGCCATGCGATTACAGAAGAGTGTGGAGGGAGGTGGCTCAGAGAGTGTCCTCAAGCAGCATGGTGCCTAGGACACATGTGCAATGTAGGAAAAAGTTCAACGACCTCACTCGGGTCGTCAGGGTGAGTGCCTTTTTTTCAAAACCTCTTCATCCCTCCATCTCAACCTCACTTTATGGCCAGAGGGGCTTGAAAGCCCCAATGCCCAACACTCATCCAACACCTTTGGCCCTTTCATCAAACACACACGCACATTCCACACTTTGCATACAGTAAGGGCTATTCAACCATGGGAGGCATTTCAGGCAAGATCATGGCTGCATACAGTAAGGGCTATTCAACCATGGGAGGCATTTCAGGCAAGATCATGGCTGCATATTTACTCAGATGCCGTCCTTTTTCTTGCAGGCCAAGCTGTCTCATAATAGGAGGCAGCAGCAACGGACCGGTGGAGGGCGGCCTCACCTTCATGCCCTCAGCGATCTTGAGGAGCGCGTCCACAGGATTGTGGCAAGTTGGGTGATTGGTCCCGTCGCCACTGGAGACGCCGACCCCGTTCTGGACAGCAATGGTAAGGTCATCACCTTTTAGTCCTCTCTCCTTCCACTTGTTCCTCACAACAGCAGCCTTTGACACTTTCAATCCAAATTCCTAAATCGCTGCACTCATGCCTCCCTTACTGCCACCCTGTCCTCACGCTAAAGCCACTCTTGTACCTCCCTGCTTTCAGATGGTGATTCACCAGGTGAGGAGACGGGCCCTTAAGCTGCCAGGGAGAGTGAAGCTGAAGGCGAGGAGGAAGAGGAAGCCGGACCATCAGCGCCGCCCTCTACCGAGGCAGCCCATGCCCATACTGGGGACACGCCTTCCCTGGAGGGGAGCAGGGGGGAATGGTCTGATGAGGGTGAAGCTCCAGGACCCAGCGGGCTGCAGCAACGCGATGGGGGTAGGGAAGTTCGGGGGCTTTCTTCCCAGAGGGAGAGTATGGCCTCGAGTCCTGCTGCACTGGACGCAGACGAGGAGCGGGTCCTCGCTGAAATGAGCGCCCAGGCGGAGCAAAGGCACACTGAGCTCATGGCTGCAGTGGCAAGGATGCCCGAATACATTGAATCACTGGCAAGGAGTGTGGAGCACTTCGCTGTAGCACAGGCGGCTGCCACGCAAATGCTAAGTGCTGCAATGCAGTCAGTGGCTGGTCTCATGCAGAACGCAGATTGAGGCCACGCGAGCACTGACTGCTGCCACCCTCGCTGGATCGGGCAGATTTCCCCGGGGTTCTCACCACGCCGCAGTAAGCCAGCAATCTGTGCTCCATCAGATTGCTCCGGATGCTAAAGTGCTGCCCCGTGGGAGTGCCAGTGTGTCGGTCGAGCAGGGAGTTGTTGTCCTCTCTCAAGATGACAGCATTCCTGCTGCCACCACTGGCACTTCCCCACTGCAGTTGCTACCACCTGTAGGACAGACTGCTGCCGCACATGCAGAGTTGGTGCAGTCAGCAGCCGGGCCCTCCAGGCCCAGAGCTGGTCCAGGCTGTCCCTCAAGGGCATCTGCAGTCTCAGTTTCTGACACTCAGCAGCCTTCCCCCAGCCTTGCTCCAGCCACTGGGGTCCCATTACAAAGGAGCTGTAGGGTGGGAAGGGGGGAATTTCTCAAGGGAAGCAGATTACCTTCGAAGGGCAAAAAGTAGGAGGTGTGGCAAAATGTTTTTCATTGTTTTATTGAAGGCCGAGGTTCATTGTCAAATTTTTGTTACTGTTTTGGACATTGTCTCCAGGTTGTGAGAGCCAGTTATGTGAATGACTGTTTTTTTTTGTGTTTCATTCTATTACTTTGTCATGCGGAAATGAGACACACAGAATTTGTGAAATAAAGAAGTGTCTGTATTCAAAATATACATGTTTGGTCTTTGCACTCATTGTTGCCTTGACCGGCTTAGGGGTTGCGGGATGGTTTCATTCAGGTTGTTTGAATGGCAGAAGCCATTCCCTCAGAGGGGGCCTAGAAGCGACTTGCTATGAGCCTTAGACGGACAGCCCTTCCACTTTGTGCCTCCCTCCCGCCTTGGTGCTGCTGATGATCATCCTCCTCATGTTCCTCCTCCTCCTCCTCCTCTGCTGGTGCTCCAATGTTTGGTGGCATTGGCTGGATCCTGAGGATTGCAAGGTTATGCAGCATGCAGCACACAACAACGAAGTGGGCGACTCGCTCAGGCGAGTACTGCAGGGCTCCTCCAGAATGGTCCAGACAGCGGAACCATTGCTTGAGCACGCCGATTGTGTGCTCAACAATGTTCCTGGTAGCTTGATGGCTCTCGTTGTATCGTAGCTCAGCAGGGGTGCTGGGCGAACGGAGCAGTGTCATCAGCCAGGTGCACAGAGGATATCCCTTGTCCCCGAGAAGCCAACCTCCTGGGTGATGTGGTGTCTGGAAAAGGTCTGCCACAGAAGTCTGGCGCAGGATGAAGGCATCGTGGCTGCTGCCTGGAAAGTGGGCATTGACAGCGAGTATCAGCTGTCTGTGGTCACAGACCAACTGGACGTTTAAGGAATGGAAGCCCGTTCGGTTGCGGAAACCCTTGGCATTCTCTTGCGGCGCCCACAAAGCCACATGCGTGCAGTCAATGGCGCCCTGCACCATGGGGAAGCCCGCTATCATCGCAAAGCCCATTGCGCGGTCTTGCTGCTTGTCCGGGGTCATGGGGAAAGAGATGTACTCTCGTCTCCTTTTAAAGAGGGCATTTGTTACCTGACAGATGCAGCAATGCACCGCAAACTGGGAGATATTGGCGATGTCCCCAGTAGCTGATTAAAATGAGCCGATGGCATCAAAGTTGAGAGCCACTGTTATCTTCACTGCCACTGACAGAGACGTCCTGCTCCTCAATTAAGGCTGCAGATCTGGCTGAAGCAGGTGGCAGAGCTCAGTGACCACCTCCTTGCTGAATCGCAGCCTTTGCAAACACTGCTCCTCAGACATATTAATGTAGGAGAACTGTTGGCGAAAAACCCTGGGAGGGTAAGGTCTCCTATACCGAGGCCTGTTGGCCCTCCTCTGTCTGGCCATGATTGCCACTCTCTCTCTGCGTCTCTGTGCCCTCCGAATGTGATGGAGAAGGATGACATTCCCATTCATTGCAGCCCCCATAATATCTGGGCAATCAAAGTTATGAAGGTCAAAAAGCAAAGTACCTGCAAAGTTATGGTCAGAAGCCAAAACTACCTCAGACAACGTTGACTCAATGCAAAAGTCTCTCTTTCTCTCTTTGTCTCTCTCCAAATCTCTCTCTCTCTCTCAGGACGAGTGGTGCAAAAATGGCTACCACACAAAAGCCAGGAAGAGGCCCCCTTTAAATAGTGCCCACCCCCAGCCCCACAGTGACTGGGAAGCATTCCAGTCAACCTGTCGTTGGTAGCACCAGGTGGAAAGGAGGGGGGGCGCCACTGAATTTCTGGTCCGGGGCGCTCTCGAATGACGTCAAGATCTGCATGTGCAGGAGATCGGGCTGTATTGTTTAGCGCCGCCGCAAAATGTCCAGTCAATTTCACGAGAGGCGCAGATATTTCCGCGCCCGGGCGCTAGTTGGTTTGCACCCCACTTAGCGCCCTCTTAAGGCGCTAACGGGTGGCGCTACCAACTGAATTTTCCCCCCATTTCTTTTGAAACTGGATAATTTAATATATCAGAATAATAAATAGAAAAGAGCATGCATTTTGATTTTGCTGTCGATGTACATATGTTCGATACGTTGAGACTTTTTAACGAAAAGAAATAAATACTTGGTGCGAAGACACTTTAATCTTATTCAGTGACAGTGTAGCGATTCATGTGCATCGCCACTAAATAATCGAGTTCGACTTCGACGAACTATAAATAAGTTGTTTATTTACAGGAACAGGTTAACTACAACAGGTAAGGTAGCAGGTAAGATGGCTGACTGTAGGAGCACCGTGTTGTAGGTCTTTCCCCAGCGGGGATGTCACGAGGACTAACTAGAAGTTTCCGAGCTCAACTGCTAGCAGGTTCCGAGCCAACTGCCAGAAGGTTCCAAGTTCTGACGTCATCACGCAGAGTACAGGAATGAAGCCTGAGTGCTGTAACAGACACATTTAAAAGTAAGTTAAAGGCATTTATGTATCTCAATGTAAGGGACAACCGGTGGTACCGCCACATAGGCCCCCCCAGAATTCACTTTAACGAAAGTCCAAGGATGAGATGGTCTGACGAGCTGGTGGTCACGGTGGTCGTGCTGTCTCAACTTGGTAGGCGAGGTCTGAAGATGCTGCTCGTGAGCGGATCCTTACACGCGTCATGGCGAATAAAGTGTATCCGTCAGGCAAAGGACCGTGGAGATGTGCAAAACAGCAGGCCTTGTCAGAGTGATGGGCAAGTCGGGCGGACGCGGGCGATGACTCTGTTGATGTTGGAACAAGTCCTTGTTCTGACGAAATCTGCAGGAACGCCGACGGGCGATCCAGAAGGACTTGACTGGCGAGTTCGGTGAACTCGCCGACAGGTGAGCGAAACCTTCAGGAGGCTGGAACACGCAGAACGGTGCATGCCATAGTGCTACGACGTTAACACAACAGAGGGTGAAGAGTTGCTGCGTTGGTCAGTGATCGATGAGGCCAGCAACTTTCACGTGGCTGATCACGGCCGCAGGATGCCCGTTGGACCCGTCCTCGATGTGTGCAGCGTCAGTAGAGGTTTGCGTTTGTTAAAGGGAAAACTGGAGAAAGGGCGGCAATGGTCTGGGTTGTTGTTGCTTTCAGGAGGGGTCAACCCTGCCTGGAGGGCGGCAACACTGGTAACTGTTGTAGATTTAGGAGAACACAGCCTGGAGGGCGGCACGCTTTTTGTTCACGCCGAATCGTGTAGTAGGTAACACAACCAGCAGGCTGAAGGGCTGGTGCATCGTCGGCGGAGAAGAAGTCGTCGTTTTTCACGAGGGATAGGTCCTCGTGCGTGAGGAGTGCACCCTCGTGTTTCTTGGGGGTGAGTCCTCATGGTATCCCCGCAGGGCGCGCTCCAATTTTGTGGGCCCAAACATGCTGTACCCAGCGCTTGGAGAGATGTATACTTGCTGTTGCTTTGGACGTAGAGGCGGACGATCCGTGTGGCGGTAGGAAAGACGAGTACGGGGACCGTAAGCAAGTGCGTGGTCGGCGCCGCATCGATGTTCTCGTCGAACGGGGCTTCTCCCTTTATAAAGCACGAGGGGGACTGTGGCTCCCTGGATTGCGGTAGCGACAGCAAAACGGCTGGTACTTCCATGGCGTGCTTCTTTTGTGAAAATTGCTCACAAAAAAACGGAGTCCGGTTGAGTTTTGTCCGTGTCAAACGGGATCTGCTCCAGACTGCGCTTACCTTGCGAATACGTTCGCAAAGACGGGGTCGCCTTTGGAGGAATCGGTGTTTGGCAGTTGCTGTTCCGTGGTTGTTCGTCGGTTGTGCGTCGGTCGTCTTGTGGGAAGACGAGGTTCAGGTGCGCGTTGCTACCGTGAAAATCGTTCACGGATACGGGTTCACCAATTGTAGTGTTGGAATTGATGAGCTCCTGTACTCACGTCGTTGGGTCACCAGTGTAGCGATTTGTGTGCATCGCCACTAAATAATCGACTTCGACGAACTATAAATAAGTTGTTTATTTACAGGAACAGGTTAAATACAACAAGTAAGGTAGCAGGTAAGATGGCTGACTGTAGGAGCACCGTGGTGTAGGTCTTTCCCCAGCGGGGACGCCACGAGGACTAACTAGAAGTTTCCGAGCTCAACTGCTAGCAGGTTCCGAGCCAACTGCCAGCAGGTTCCGAACTCAACTGCCAGCAGGTTCCGAGCTCTATTGCCAGAAGGTTCCAAGCTCTGACGTCATCACGCAGAGTACAAGAATGAAGCCTGAATGCAGTAACAGATACATTTAAAGGTAAATTAAAGGGAATTATGTATCTCAATGTAAGGGACAACCGGTGGTACCGCATTTTTTTGTTTAAGTGCAGGTCAATAGAATATCTGAAGACAGAGAAAAATACATGACATAATTTGTGGGTGCTTGTTATAAAGACTTTTGCTTAAAGGTTCAACTTCTCTGGAAACAGAATGATGTTAGCTGCTTTTCAAAAATCCGATTATATTCATTCAAACTCTCAAATGTATAGTTTTTGAGGAAAAGAGATATGTTATACTGTATTATTAAAAAAAGTCTAAGGTTAGTAGTTTCTTTTCTATTTCAGAACTTTCTTTCTGACTAATGGGCAGTGAGAAAATGGAAGAATACTGAACATATAGGTGCCGAATACCTCGAGTCTCTTCGCCGGGAGCAAGCGGAAGCCAAGCGCAAACAGTGGAAGGAGCGCACGTCAACCCAAGAACCCCACCCACCCGTCCCTTCAACCACCGTCTGCCCCACCTGTGACAGAGACTGTAGGTCCAGCACTGGACTCATCACTCACCTGAGAGCTCATTTTTAATGTGGAAGCAAGTCATCCTTGGTTCTGAGGGACTGCCTAAGAAGAAGAAGAAGACTGAACATATATAAGGCATTTATGCAATGTTGTTTCTAAACACTGTGGGCTAGATTTTCAGTTGCTTGCGCCAGCAGTTAGCGCCTTAAGAGAAGTGATTTTCGGGCGCTATTTGTGTAGCGCCCGGGCGCAGCGCAGTTTGCGCCCCGCCCCAAATTAAGTTGCCCGTTAGCACCGGCGCAAAGTTTAGCGGCCGCCCGGATGCGCGCGCAGAAAATGACGTCACATCCTCCTGCAACGCCCTTTGGCCGCCCCGAATCCAAACTTCAGTCGGACCGCCCCATTCTGCGGCTGGCGTCCAGAGCGTTTGTAAAATGGAACGCAACACACCCTGGGGAGCGCAAATTAAAGGGCACTCCTCCTGCACTATAAACGGCAGTCTGCATGTGTTGTGTGGAAGGATCCAGTGTGTTGTTGTGAACGGTGTATTTATGTTTCCGGCCACCACCACCACCACCACCACCTCCTCCTCCTCCTCCTCCTCCTCCTCCTCCTCCTCCTCCTCAAAAAACACATGCACCCTTCCCCTTTAAGAGCTCACTGGCACCAGAGTGTCTGCCGTGCGCTGCGCCCGAGCTCGGGCGCTGCGCTCTGCACCGCCGGCTTAGCGCCTAAAGATAGTAGTGGAACGCCTCTTTTAGCGCTCCACCAACCTCTTAGGGCGAAGCCACTGAATTTCCGGCAACGGGGCGCTACTTTGGGGCGGGCGCTAACTTCGGGCGGGCGCTAAGGTTAGCGCCCCAAAACTGTCTATACTGAAAATCTAGCCCTGAGGGCTAGATTTTCAGTATAGGCAGTTTTGGGGCGCTAACCTTAGCGCCCGCCCGAAGTTAGCGCCCGCCCCAAAGTAGCGCCCCGTTGCCGGGAATTCAGTGGCTTCGCCCTAAGAGGTTGGTGGAGCGCTAAAAGAGGCATTCCACTACTCTCTTTAGGCGCTAAGCCGGCGGTCCAGAGGGATAGCGCCCAGGCGGGGCGCAGCACGGGTGCGGTCATTTTTGCACTGACAGCAGACCCCGTGGTGCCGACCAGCTCTTAAAGGGGGAAGGGACGAATTGGTCTGCTGCCACGCCCTGCACACTGCAGCCTTGCAAAGAGGCCTCAACACTACTGCTCAGCCCCAGGGAGTCATGGCAACGCCAGAGAAGGCCCGTCAGCGTGCCCTGCGCTTCTCAGAGGGTGATCTGGACATAATGGTCACAGCTCTGGAGGTGAGGCGCAAGATCTTGTTTCCAGAGAGTGGGAGGAATCCAACCCACCACGACTACACCAAAGCCTGGAAGCAGATCGCCCAGAGGGTGACGTTCACCGGCGAGGCCCCCAGGACCCACACACAATGCCGTAAGAAATACAACGATCTGACCAGGATTGTGAGGGTGAGTAGCCTTTCCAGTCTCCTCCTCATTCTTGCATGTACACCTGACATGATGGGCAAAGGGACCTGAAAGTCCTTTTGGCCAGCCCTCAGCCAGCAGCATTGGGACAGTCATGAGCATCAAATGGCCATTCGGCACTCTACACTTTGGCCAAGCTATTCCACCATGGGAGGCAGTGCACACTACATCAGGGCTTCACTCTGTCCAAGCTATTCCACCATGGGAGGCAGTGCACACTACATCAGGGCTTCACTCTGTCCAAGCTATTCCACCATGGGAGGCAGTGCACACTACATCAGGGCTTCACTCTGTCCAAGCTATTCCACCATGGGAGGCAGTGCACACTACATCAGGGCTTCACTGCGCACTTACAGCCCGTCCTTTCTCTTGCAGGCTAAAGTAGCGTTTAATCGCCAGGCCCGTGCCAGGGGTGGCCGCGCCAAGCTGCAGAAGCTCACTCGGCTGGAGGAGCGCGTGTGTGTGCTCATGGGAGCCCGTGTGATTGTCCCCACAGCGTGCGGTGTATCCGACCCTCCACTGCCCGGCAATGGTAAGGACCTCGCCTTTTGGCCCTCTCGCGTCGCACTGGCCCATCCGAGCTACCTCCTTTGCCACTGTCCCACCAATGCGCTGAATCCCACCAGTTCTAACTCCCTCGCTGACGCCGTCTCCTCACTCTGAAGCTACTCTTGTGCATTCCTGCTTTCAGCTGGTGACGACCAGGACCCTGAGGCTGCCAGTGACAGCACCTCCAACCAGGAGGAGGAGGAGGAGCAAGCCGGACCTTCGGGGGAACAGTCACGTCCCGCAGGAGAGGAGGAAATGCTTGACACCTCCTCACTGGACGAGTGCCTGGGGGAACTGTCGCAGGGCAATGCAGCTTCTGGGACCAGTGGCGTCCAGCCACCCAGCAGCCGTGCGCGTGGCCCGCGGCCTTCCCCCCAAAGGGGGGAAGGATCAGAGGGGAGTGCTGCTGCTCGGCACACTCGCCGTCACCAACGCGGCAAGGGTCCCCTAGTTCGGCCCCCTCCTCCCCAGCGGGAGAGTCGCGACTCCAGTCCGGACACCTTCACTTCGGAGGAGGTGCGGAAGCTCGATCAGATGGCCGACGACTCGGACCGGCGCCACACGGAGCTCATGAGCGTGGTGGGGCGCATGCCTGAGGCCATCGAGTCGCTGGCGACCAGTGTGCGCGAGTTCGGGGCAGCAACTGCCGCGACTGGCCGCATGCTAACTGATGCCGTCAAGACCCTGGCGGATGTGATGCGCGCGCACACCAGGACCACAGGGCCACTCACTGCTGCCACACGCGCTGTCTCAGGCAGGCATCGCCAGGGCAGGCGCCGCGCTGGACCATCCCAGCAAGCCGGCCGTCGGCTGATTGCTGCGGATCCTGCAGTGCGGGCCCGGCCGAGTGCCACCGCGCCACAGCACCAGCCAGCGCATCCCAGACGCCAGCTGGCCCACATTGCGCCATCCGTCGCTGCCATTCCCCCTCTGGGGTGTCAAGGGCAAGCGGCTGCAGCTGATGGTGGCCAGGCTCAGGTGCGCCACTCAGGAGACGGCCCCTCGAGGCCCAAACGCCGTGTAGGCCGCCCCCCAGCGGCATCTGGCGGAAGGGCATCTGAGCCTCAGGCGCCTTCCCCCAGCCTCGCAGCAGCCACTGGGCAGAGCTTGCGAAGGAGCAGCAGGCAGGGCAGGGGAGGCAAAATGCTGGCCAAGGTCTCGCCCTCGCGGGCCACTCAGTAGAGGGTGTGGCCAGCTTTCCTTTAATATGGCGGTGGCCATCTTTATTTTGCCCATGGTTGTGCTTTTGGAGGGCTTTTTTTTTGCGTTAGGCCGACGTTGAGGCCCGGTTTCAATAAAGGTGGAGTGGCTCCTCCCCAGTTTGTGGGAGTGAGTCGTTTGTTGGGCTTTTTGTGGGGCCCGTTTATTGTTTTTGGGGATTCATGTGGGAAGGGCTTTTCATTTTTGTGTAATAAAAAATTATCTTTATTCATGCAGTCTCCATGGTTGTTCTTCTTAGTGTTTGTTGGCTTCGCCGGCTGAGGGCTTGCGGAGCGGCTGCATTCATCTTCCCTCATGGCCCCTGGCCATTCCCTGACAGGGGGCTTAGAAGTACCGTGTAATAAGGTGGCGTCGTGCGGCCCTTGGCCCTGGTCGCTCCCTCCTGGGAACGTACTCCTGCTCCTCCTCCTCCTCCTCCTCCTCCTCCTCATGCTCCTCCTGCTCCTCCTCCTGAGGTGCTGGTCCAACGTCAGGTGGCAGTGCCTGAGTCCTGCGGATAGCCAGGTTGTGTAGCATGCAGCAAACCACCACAAATTGGGAGACCCGGTCCGGCGAATACTGGAGAGCTCCTCCGGAGCGATCAAGGCAGCGGAACCGCTGCTTGAGGACCCCAATAGTTAGCTCGATGATGTTGCGGGTGGTTTGATGGCTCTCGTTGTAGGCCTCTTCAGCAGCGGTCCTGGGCGCGCGGAGCGGGGTCATGAGCCAGGTGCACAAAGGATAGCCTTTGTCCCCGAGTAGCCATCCTCTTGGGGGAGGCTGTGCCTGGAACATGTCATGCACAGTACTCTGCCGCAGGATAAAGGCATCGTGGCTGCTGCCTGGGAAGCTGGCATTGACTGCCATGATGCGCTGCTTGTGGTCACAGACCAGCTGCACATTCAGAGAATGGTAGCCCTTCCTGTTGCGATACTGCTCGCCATGCTCCAGAGGGGCCCGCAAAGCCACATGCGTACAGTCAATGGCGCCCTGCACCAAGGGGAATTCCCCGAGTCTGGAAAATCCCAATGCGCGCTGATGCTGGCTCTCCAGGGCCATGGGGAAGGAGATGAATTGGCTTCTCCTTCTGAACAGTGCTTCGGTCACCTGGCGGATGCAGCGATGCGCGCCGTACTGGGAGATGTTTGCTATGTCCCCAGCAGCGTATTGGAAGGAGCCGGTGGCATAGAAGTTCAATGCCACTGTCACCTTCACTTCCACCGACAGAGACGTCCTGCACCTGAGCTTTGGCCGCAGATCTCGGCGAAGCAGGTGGCAGATCTCTGCAATCACCCCCTTTCGGAATCGGAGCCTTTTAACACATCGCGCGGCACTCATGTTTAGGTAGGAGCGCTGCTGGCGGTATAGCCTGACTGGGTAAGGCCTACGTGGCCGACGCCTGTAGCCCCCTCTGCCTCTAGCCAGGGCTGCCCCTCTCACAATGCGTCTGCGAGCCCTACGGACATGGAGCTGCAGCTCCGCGTTGGCACCACATGCAACCCCCATCAAATCCTGGCAAACACTCTAATTTCCAAATGGCCACTTGCAGCGCTGTTGCCTGAGTCCAAAAATACCTGGCTCTTGCTGCTTGAAACCAGTTAGCTATCCTCCTTGTTGTGTCTCCAGAAATGCGTTGCACAAGACTGTTTTCTGAAAAAAGGATGGCCTTTATACTGGAGAGGACGTTCCCTTTAATTAGCGCCCCCCGGGGCCCGCGCTGGTTGTGTTGCGTTCCTTTTTCCAAACGCTCCGGCCGCCCGCCGCACAATGGGGCGGTCCGACTGAAGTTTGCAATCGGGGCGGCCAAAGGGCGTTGCACGAGGATGTGACGTCATTTTCTGCGCGCGCATCCGGGCGGGCGCTAAACTTTGCGCCGGCGCTAACGGGCAGCTTAATTTGGGGCGGGGCGCAAACTGCGCTGCGCCCGGGCGCTACACGCATAGCGCCCGGAAATCACTTCTCTTAAGGCGCTAACTGCTGGCGCAAGCAACTGAAAATCTAGCCCACAGTGTGTGCCAGATAGTATTGTAATTTCTTGGCTTTGCTTTTCTTTCAGTCTCTTCTTGTGAATTGTTGCACCCAAAGATGGAGGCCCGAGGATTTGCAAGAAATCAGTCTCGGGCCAGTTCTAAATATTCAGGGTGGGCTGGGTTCAGGAAAATGTGGTCTACATGTGGCCTAACCAGCTGTCCTTAAAGGGACCATTGGAGGTCAGTGATGGAATGAGTGTAAGGAATGGGTGGGTTAGATCTTTAGAGGGAGACTGCGATGGAGTGCGGTGCCAAAGCGAAGTGGCCTCCTTGTGTGTTGTTAGTTGGTATGATTGCGCGAGTTGGGTAGGATTGATTGGGGAATGTCACTCAAAGGGTTGACGGTGGATAGGCAATGGCAAATATTCAAAGACCGCATGGATGAACTACAGAATTTGTTCATCCCAGTTTGCCATAAAAATAAAACAAAAAAGGTGACTCAACCGTGGCTAACAAGGAAATTAGGGATAGCATAAGATCCAAGGAGAGGACACATAAATTGGCCAGAAAAAGCAGTAAACCCGAGGATTGGGAGCAATGTAGGATTCAACAAAGGAGGACAAAGGGATTAATTAAGAAGGGGAAAATAGAATATGAGAGTAAGCTTTCAGGGAACATAAAAACTGACTGTAAAAGCTTTTATAGATATGGGAAGAGAAAAAGATTGGTGAAGTCAAGCGTAGGTCCCTTGCAGTCCGAATCAGGGGAATTTATAATGGGGAACAAAAAAATTGGCAGACCAATTAAATACATATTTTGGTTCTGTCTTCACAAAGGAGGACACAAATAACCCCCCAGAGATGTCGGGGAACATAGGGTCTGATGAAAGGGAGGAACTGAAAGAAATCAGTATTTGTAGGGAAATGGTGCTAGGGAAATTGACGGGATTGAAGGCCGATAAATCCCCAGGGCCTGATAATCTACATCCTAGAGAACTTATGGAAGTGGCCCTAGAAATAATAGATCATTGCTGATCATCTTCCAACATTTGATGGAATCTGGAACAATACCCATGGATTGGAAGGTAGCAAATGTTACCCCACTATTCAAAAAAGGTGGTAGACAAAAAACGGGGAATTACAGACCGGTAAGCCTGACATCTGCATTGGGGAAAATGCTAGAGTCTAGAGTCCAGTATAAAAGATGTAATAGCAGAGCACTTGGAAAACAGAGACAGGATTGGACAAAGTCAACATGGATTTACAAAAGGTAAATCATGCTTGACTAATCTACCGGAATTTTGAGGATGTAACTGGTAAAATAGATAAGGGAGAACCAGTGGATGTGGTGTATTTGGACTTTCAGAAGGATTTCAATAAGGTCCCGCATAAGAGATTAGCGTGTAAAGTTAAGGCACATGGGATTGGGGGCAAGGTATTGACTTGGATAGAGAACTGGTTGGCAGACAGAAAGCAAAGAGTTGGAATAAATGGGTCTTTTTCCGAATGGCAGGCAGTGACTAGTGGGGTACCGCAGGGATCAGTCCTTGGATCCCAGCTATTCACAATATATATTAATGATCTAGACAAAGGAACTAGATGCAATATCCCCAAGTTTGCAGACAACACAAAGCTGGGTGGGCGTGTGTGCTGTGAGGAGGATGCCGAGAAACTCCAGGATGATTTGGACAGGTTGGGTGATTGGGCAGAAGCATGGCAGATGCAATATAACATGGATAAATGCGAGGTTATCCACTTTGGTGGCAAAAACAGGAAGGCAGATTATTGTCTGAATGGCAATAGATTGGGAGAAGGGGAAGTGCAATGAAACCTGAGTATCCTTGTGCACCAGTCACTGAAGGTAAGCATGCAGGTGCAGCAGGCAGTTAAGAAGGCAAATGGTATGTTGGCCTTCGTAGTGAGAGGGTTTGAGTACAGGAACAAGGATGTCTTGCTGCAGTTGTACAGGGCCTTGGTGAGGCAACATTTTGAGTATTGTCTGCAGTTTTGGGCGCCTTATCTGAGGAAGGATGTTCTTGCCATGGAAGGAGTGCAGCGAAGATTGACCAGGCTGATACCTGGGATGGCAGGAATGACGTATGAGGAGAGATTGGTTCGATTGGGCTTATACTCGTTGGAGTTTAGAAGAATGAGAGGGCATCTCATTGAAATTTATAATATTCTGACAGGACTGGACAGACTAGATGCAGGAAGGATGTTCCCGATGGCCGGGGAGTCCAGAACCAGGGGTCACAGTCTAAGAATAAGGGGTAAGCCATTTAGGACAGAAATGAGGAGGAATTTCTTCACCCAGAGAGTGGTGAACCTGTGGAATTCTCTACCACAGAAGGCAGTAGAGGCCAATTCATTAAATATATTCAAGAACCAGTTGGATATATTTCTTAAGGCTAAAGGGATCAAGGGATATGGGGAGAAAGCAGGGACAGGGTACTGAATTTGGATGATCAGCCATGATCTCATTGAATGGCGGAGCAGGCTCGAGGGGCCGAATGGCCTACTCCTGCTCCTATCTTCTATGTTTCTATGTTTGTATGGATGCTCAAGCCCAGCACCAAGCTCATGGTCTACAGAGTAGCAGTGATACCCGCCCTGCTGTAAGCCTCAGAGTCATGGACCATGTACCGCAGTCACCTCAAAGTACTGGAGAGGTACCACCAATGCTGCCTCTGCAAGATGCTGCAAATCCATTGGCAGGATAGGCGCACCAACGTCAGTGTTCTCGCGCAGGCCAACATCCCCAGCATCGAAGCTTTGACCATGCTCGATCAGCTCCGATGGACAGGTCACATCATCAACATGCCCGATACGAGACTCCCAAAACAAGCGTTCTACTCGGAGCTCCGACATGGCAAGAGAGCCCCAAGTGGGCAGAGGAAATGCTTCCAGGACACCCTCAAAGCCTCCTTGAAAAAGTGCAATATTCCCACCGACACCTGGGAATCCGTGGGCCAAGACAGCACAAAACGGATGAGAAGCATCCGGGAAGGCGCCGAACACCTCGAATCTCTTCGCCGGGAGCAAGCGGAAGCCAAGCACAAACAACGGAAGGAGCGCACGTCAACCCAAGCACCCCACCCACCCGCCCCTTCAACCACCGTCTGCCCCACCTGTGATAGAGACTGTAGGGCAGGATTTTAATTGGGCCGTGGAGGTGGGATTGGAGGCGTGTAGGGGTTAAAATCCCAATATCGGGGGTCTCAACCCCATCCCGCCCCCAACCCGCCTGCATGCCAGTTTCAAAGGAGGCTGGTGCCCGCCCCGCACTTGGACCCGCCTCCCCGAGGCGGGAAGGGGATTAGTGCCAATTAACTGCCTGTTAACAGGTAGTTAACAGGCAGTTTTTAGCCTAATCCCTATTTTTAATGTTGAAGTGTGGGATTCCCGATGGCTCCAAACCATGCCAAGTTAGAGGAGGCGGACCGTTGGGATGAAGGGCTTGGAGGGGTCGAGATGTCCGGTGTTCAGGTGAGTGATGGGTGCATGAGTGCAAAGGTAAGTGTGCTTGGTGTGTGTAAATTGTTTAAAGAAGTTTTACATACCTTTACTTACCTTTACAGCCTTCCTTCCTTCAGGTCTCAGGAGTCCCTCATCTCACCGGCACAGAAAGCAGAATGGCTGCGAGCTGTCAAAAGTTGCAGCATTCAGCTTTCTGTTCTGGGGAGATCTCTAAATCAGCCTGAGAGGAAGGAATTAACCTGGAGTACAAATTGTCAGTGTTTGACGGCTTCAAAGAGCTGTGAAACGCTGATATTTCATCTGTCAAAAGGTCTTGACAGATGAAATATCAATCTGTGACATCACCTGTTGCCGGGTGGCCCTTAATTGGCCTGATGAGCCCGCTGGGTGGGCTCAACAAGGTTAATCAAGTCAAAATCGCGTGGGTTGGCTAGAACTCGATGGAGGCGGATTACAACCCCGAAAGTTGTAGTCCCGCCTCCTACCCAACTCCTCAATGAAAATCCAGTCCTAGGTCTCCCATTGGACTCATCAGTCACCTGAGAACTAATTTTTAATATGGAAGCAAGTCATCCTCGGTTCCGATGGACTGCCTAAGAAGAAGAAGAAGAAGAATGCTAGGATGAGGGTAAGCATGAGAGGTGGTTAGTAAGACGGGGATGTGATGATGTAGATAGAGAGAGAGAGGTAGGTGGATGTGCAAGGTAAGTTGGTGTGAGTAAGGATGTGCAGGAGTAGGGTTGGGAAGGTAGAGCGATGGGGATGTGATGAGAGACACAGCAGGATGCAGTTGAGTGTGGCTTTGCACTCACGTTTCCTGATCTAATGAGATCATTGAAACTTTTGCGGCACTGCACTCAGGTCCTCCTGACCATATCCCTGCTGTTGACCTCCTCTGCAATCTGCAACCAGGCTGTTTTGGTCTCCTGGGGAGGACTCTTCCATCCATTGGAAGGGAAGAGGACCTCCCTGCATGCTCTGACTCCCTCCACAAGCATACGGAGGGAGCCATCAAAGAACCTGCGTGCAGCCCTCTGCCTCTGTGCAGTCATTGTCATTGTTTGCAGCACTCCAATATTGTAGTGCACTGACAGCAGTATGTTGGAGATTAACCTTCAATTGTAATGGGGCCATGGTCCCTTTAAAGATCCCGGCTGAAAATGCGTCATGGATGACATGAGCAGACCTGCACCATTTCATTGGACCGGGTAACGCGCAGGGCGGGTTTAATAGGCCCTATTGACGTAACGTCGTTTTGTGCAGCAGGATGGAGCCAGCAATGGGGTCACGACCCGCCATGGCCACCGCTCGCACTGGACCTGCCCAGGCAGGGAAAATTCCATCCATAGACTCAGGCGATTTGATTTAGATCTATAAAAATAATGATGGGATTAAATTGTGCATAAATTTGATAGGTTGGGGAGGGCTGGGGTCATACGTATAAATTATACAAGGGAAGAAATAGGTTACATGTTAGATGGCTCTTGTTCTCCCAGAGAATAATAGACATGTGTAACAGGCTGTTGCCTTGTATGATGGGTGCTTAATCATTGTGTACCTCCAAGAGAGAGCTGGACCGGTTCCTGGCTGGGACAGAGATCGCATCATGCAAGAGGTAAATACTAATTAATATAAGTCATGGTCAATGTGGTCTTTTGGACTAGTTTCAATTGCCTAGAGGGATCAGACAGGAATTTTCCAGATTTTCCCTCCTAATTAAACATTAGGAAGAACAGAATTTTCCCATTAAAAAAAATGGGTGGGTTTGGAGCATGGGGGCAATTAAATTGTAAAAAATGGGTATCCCGACCTGATCCCAGCTCCAACCCACCCACTTCCGGTTTTGCTGGAGGTGGGACGAGGGGGGGAGTGGGCGACCAACCCCCTCCCAGGGGATGTATCCATAATTTAAATATTGTAATGAGGCTGTAAGTCTCTTTTCCCTGTCCATTTTGAATTTAACTGCCTGTGGACAGGTTTCACACAATTTGTGAAATCTGGCAGTTAAACCGAGGCGGGGACTGCTGGATCCAGGAGCTAAGTGGCTTTATACCTACCTCCTGGATCCAGGGTCCCTACCTAGCCCATTCCCTGCGATCGGAGACCCCCCCACAAGGCCTCCCGCCCGCCCCTCCCATGCCTCCCCCACAACGCTGATGATGATGAGGCTGGCCACGATACTCTGGTGGCTGGCCCCAATCCTCTGGCCCCCTTGTGACTCCTCGCCCCTCCCCGATCCCAGTCCGACCCCCACCCTGTTATCCCCGATTCCCCCCCCACCACAATCCACACTTGCCGAACGATCCCCAATCAATTCCCCCCCGGCTGATCGTTGACCTCCCCGATCCCACATTGAAACATAGAAACATAGAAGATAGGAGCAAGAGTAGGCCATTTGGCCCCTCGAGCCTGCTCCGCCATTCAATGAGATCATGGCTGATCATCCAAACTCAGTACCCTGTCCCTGCCTTCTCCCCATATCCCTTGATCCCTTTAGCCTTAAGAAATATATCTAACTCCTTCTTGAATATATTTAATGAATTGGCCTCAACTGCCTTCTGTGGTAGATGTAGTGTATGTGCCTTTAAGAGCCCCCTGTGTACTGTAATGCCGGTAATAGCCACTCGGGCTATATAAGCCTGTATATTGTGTTGTATCAGTTAGTTCCCCTCCAGACTTTGTTCAGTAAACACCTGTGAAACCAACTCCTGTCTTCAGTGTCTCTATTAACACACGGACACAACAGTGGTGATGAATTGGAAACGGACTTACCTGCAATTCGGCAGCACCTCAAGGACATCGATTCCTCTGACGTCCAAAGTCGAAGAAAAGCAAGAAAAAGAAAAAGCTGTGGTTTCACCAGCTAGCCGAGCTGGTGGCAGGTACTGCAATAATCCTTCCTGGGCGTCGGGCTGGGGCTCCAGCGGCTGGCTCTGCAACGAGGCCAAGCAGCGAAGGCGGGGGCAAGTAGTAACAAACGGGGAGGGAGCACTCGGGAGACGGCCGGCGCTGCAAGCAGGTCGGCGTTCAGACCTAGCAGAGAGAGCCCGGCGGGAACGAGTCTCCGGCTGTAAATAATATTTTTTTTAAATCGCGGACAACAGCGTTGTCATCGGCAGCAGCAGCGGGGAAGCGTGGGAAGCGCCATATCTTTTCTGCAGAAAAGAAAGAAAAGCGCGGGAAGCGCCATTTTTTTTCCAGGATGCCTAAGGCTGGCAATATTGATGCTTTTGATAACGATATAAAGGATTGGACCACATATGTGGAAAGAGTGGAGGTATATTGCACCGCAAATGGAATAGAAAATGATAAAAAAGCATCAGTACTTCTAAATCTAATGGGCGCAAAGACATACGGGCTGTTACGAAACTTAATCACTCCAGCCAAACCAAAGGACAAGAATTTTAAAGAAATTGTTGATACCCTACAGGAGCACTTAAACCCAACACCGCTGCTGATAGCGGAACGATTCAAATTCTTCAAGAGGAATCAACACAAGAATGAAAGTAACGCTGATTACCTCACCGAATTAAGAAAGCTATCAAAGCACTGCCAATTCGGGGCAGGACTAACAGATTATCTTCGAGACAAATTCGTCTGCGGTCTCCTAAGTGAAGGAACACAGAAAAGGCTGCATTCTGAGAAAGATTTAACACTGGACAAGGCTTTCAGTATGGCTGTATCATACGAAGCAGCCGCAAGAGGAGCTGCAGAGATACAACAAAAGACACAGGACTTCGGCACCCATGAAATGACACAGGGTTTCGAGAGATGTTATCGCTGCGGCAGATCCACCCATGACCAGAGGGACTGCTGGTTCAAGGACAAAGCATGCAGGCAATGCGGAAAGATCAGACACATTGCATGGGTATGCCGATCTGGACAAAAAAAATCCATGGACAGGAAAAAAAAAATCAATAAAGAAAAGTACAGAAAGGTACAAATGATGACGGACAGTAGCTCCGAAGCCCAGAAGAGCGATAGCGACTCCGAAAACAAGAGACTAAGCTGTCTCAAATTACATAATGTAATTGCCAAAGAAGATTACCAAACCATTTGTGTTACCCTCACGATAGCAGGGTCCCCAGTTAAAATGGAGCTAGATACAGGATCAGCTCTGACCATCATAAATCAACGGGATTACGAGCGGCTATTTCCGCATATACCTTTAAAAGACACATCCATTATCTTGAAAACATATACGGGGCAGAAAGTATACCCCAAAGGAAAAATAAGGGTGCCTGTTGTATATAACGGCAAGGAAATACAAAAGTTGTATTTATACGTTCTACAAGATGGTGGTCCACTGCTGTTGGGACGTGAATGGATCAGGAAAATACGTTTAGACTGGCACTCCATTCAGGCACTGACGGTGACCAGTAAGGAAAAAAATGATGATGACGTCATACCTGAACGATTAAAAGACATCTTGGCCAACGTCAAAGAAGTGTTTCAAGAGAAACTAGGAACCTTGAAAGGCATCATCGCCTCAATAAAAGTGGAAGATGCGGCAATTCCCAAGTTTTTTAAGGCAAGACCGGTGCCATACGCAATTCGTCCAGCAGTCGAGGCAGAGCTGGAGAATTTGGAAAAGGCAGGCGTATTATTCAAAATAGATTGGAGTGAGTGGGCAACACCCATCGTCCCAGTCATGAAGAAAACGTTGAATAATGATAAATCTGAAGAACAGAGAAAAATTCACATCTGTGGAGACTTCAAGGTGACTGTAAACCCGATCCTTCACACGGTACAGTATCCTCTTCCGAGGATAGAAGATATTTTCGCCTCACTATCCGGAGGGAAACGTTTCACCAAAATTGACTTGGCACAGGCATATCTACAGATGGAGGTTGAAGAGGCCTCTAAAAAGTATCTCACGATAAATACACACAAAGGCCTGTACCAGTACAATCGACTGGTTTTCAGAGTAGCATCCGCTCCAGCTATCTGGCAAAGAGCTATGGAGCAAGTCCTCCAAGGGATTCCGGGGACTCAATGCTACCTAGACGACATCCTTGTAACAGGAGAAAACGATAACGAGCACCTTGCCAATTTGGAGCAGGTGCTCACTAGGCTGAGAGAACGGGACCTACGAGCAAATCGCCCCAAGTGTGAATTTTTCTCGAATCAAATATCATATTGTGGCCACATAATTAATAAGGAAGGGTTGCATAAGTCACCTGAAAAAATTGAAGCGGTCATAAAAGCCCCAACACCTGAAAATGTTTCACAATTAAGGTCGTTCCTGGGATTAATAAATTACTATCATAAATTTTTACCGAACTTATCAACTCTTCTACACCCTCTTAATGAACTGCTACAAACAGGTGTAATTTGGAAATGGAGCGAAGACTGTAAACGTGCCTTCCATAAATGCAAACACTTAATCATGTCCAAAGAAGTTTTGGCTCATTACAACCCATCACTGCCAATCAGACTGGCGTGCGATGCATCCCCTTACAGCGTAGGAGCGGTATTATCGCATAAATTCCCTGATGGCTCGGAACGGCCGATAGCTTTTGCGTCACGCTCATTGAACTCAGCTGAGCGTAACTATGCCCAAATCAACAGGGAAGCACTCAGCCTGGTATGGGGAGTGAAGAAATTCAACCATTACCTACACGGACAAAAGTTTACCTTGTTGACTGACCATCAACTCCTCATCTCCATATTCAACCCTAAAAAGGGTACTCCCATTATGACAGCGCAAAGGCTACAGAGGTGGTCCCTTTTTCTAGGGGCACAGCAATATAATATAGAATACAAAGGATCAAAACAGCATGGGAATGCTGACGGTTTATCGCGCCTACCGTTGCCAACGGTAGAAGAGGCACCTACCGTAGACCCAGTGGAGATTTTCCACTCTACCATAGTCGAATGTCTACCAGTAACAAATTCTGCCATTGAAAGGGAAACTAGAAATGACCCGACTCTCTCACGAGTCTACAATTTAACAGTGAAGGGATGGCCAGCACATGGCGAACCACTGTTGCCAGCATTCTCGCAAAGAAGAGAACAGCTGTCAGTGTGCCGAGGAACCTTGATGTGTGGATCCAGAGTGGTGATTCCACCCAAACTCCAGGATAAAGTTCTAAAGGAGCTTCACGAGGGACATCTGGGTGGAGTGAAAATGAAGAACCTAGCAGGGCGTTTGTATGGTGGCCAGGTATCGATGGAGACATCGAAGAAATGACCAAGAGCTGCCTAGGATGCCAGAATGTCCAAAACGCTCCACCACAAGCCCCTCTACATCCATGGGAGTGGCCCTCATCTCCATGGCAAAGGGTACACATCGACTTTGCTGGTCCATTTATGGACTCAATGTTCTTAATCGCGGTTGATGCACACTCCAAGTGGCCGGAAAAAACCACGGAAAAAACCATCACAGTATTAAGGACCATATTTGCCAGGAATGGGCTGCCTGAACAGATCTGTTCTGATAATGGACCGCAATTTGTGTCCGAAGAATTCAGGAAGTTCTTAAAAAACAATGGGGTTAAGCACTACACGTCTGCCCCATACCATCCCGCCACCAATGGATTGGCTGAAAGGTTTGTCCAGACCTTCAAGAAGGCCATAAAGGCCATGGGTAATGAAGACATAAAACTTCAGCATAAGGTGGATAACTTCTTGTTTGCATACAGGAATGCAACACATATGGTTACAAACCAAACTCCCGCCATGATGTTCTTCAATAGAAGCCTAAGATGCCGGCTGGATTTGATCAAGCCAAACATCAGAAGGGACGTGGAGAACCGGCAATTTCAAGGCATGAATGAAAGGCCAACTAGAACCTTCCAGATAGGTCAACAAGTTTTGGCCCGGGACTACCGTACCGAGAAATGGCAGCCTGGAACTATCTGCACACGACTAGGACCGCTGATGTATACCGTGGACATTGGAGAAAGCATAATAAGGCGCCATGCTGACCAAATCATAGAGTCATCCGAAAAGGGACAACCTACACCACAACTCTATACGCCTAATGATGAAGTAGAGATACCCATAGTATCTACCTCCGATCCGGTGATACTGGAACCCGATGAACCCGACACTGGCATTCAAGCCGAATCAGCCTTGCCAAAAGAACCTACTACACCACCAGAAAATACTACACCACCGAGGCGTTATCCGGACCGAGTCAGGAAGCCTCCAGAGAGACTGACTTATAATTGATTAACTGCAGCAATGTGTAGATTATTTTTCTTGTAACATGTAATTAATGATTACTTAAAATATTATGTACTGGTTGGCTAAAAGGGGAGGAATTGTAGTGTATGTGCCTTTAAGAGCCCCCTGTGTACTGTAATGCCGGTAATGGCCACTCGGGCTATATAAGCCTGTATATTGTGTTGTATCAGTTAGTTCCCCTCCAGACTTTGTTCAGTAAACACCTGTGAAACCAACTCCTGTCTTCAGTGTCTCGATTAACACACGGACACAACAGTAGAGAATTCCACAGGTTCACCACTCTCTGGGTGAAGAAATTCCTCCTCATCTCTGTCCTAAATGGCTTACCCCTTATCCTTAGACTGTGACCCCTGGTTCTGGACTCCCCCGCCATCGGGAACATCCTTCCTGCATCTAGTCTGTCAAGTCCTGTTAGTATTTTATAAGTTTCAATGAGATTCCCTCTCATTCTTCTAAACTCCAGCGAGTATAAGCCCAATCGACCCAATCTCTCCTCATACGTCATTCCTGCCATCCCAGGTATCAGCCTGGTGAATCTTCGCTGCACTCCCTCCATGGCAAGAACTCCCTCCATCCCCGATCCCCTGTCGATCCTGCAACCCCTCCCCCCCCGCCGAGGCCGATCCTCTCTCCCCCCTCCTGATTGTTGACCCCCCTCCTGCCGATTGCTGACCCCCTCCCACGATCCTTCCCCCAGACTGACCCCTCACAACTGAGGCCTTCCCTCCCACAGCCAGTCAGCCTCTCAAGCTGGTTGGCTGCGGGCAGGAAACTGAGACCTCACATTCAAATTAGGCACTGCCGGTAAAGTTGGGTATCCCGCCTGCATTGGACACCACACCGCCCCCACCCCCCGCCCCCAACCCGCCCCCCCGAAGAAAGTTCCAGCCAAAGCCATTATTCGGCCCTCACACATAGGCCGCGATTTTTCAGCGGGTCTGTGGCGGGCGACGTCTCCAGCGGGTCACGACCCCGCTGCTGGCTCCATCCCGCTCTGTAAAATGAATTTCCCTTGATGGGGCTTGTTAAGCCCACCCAACGCATTTCCCAGCCAATTAGAGGAAGCGGGTCTGGTGACGTCATTTGACGACGCGTCATCAGCCGGTTTCCTTAAAGGGACTGACGTAATAAAGACTCACTACGCACTTGGTTGCACATAAAGCAAGACTTTAATCGACTTGTAACAAAACATGGAGGTCTAGTTAGTAGTCACTAGCTTCCTGTTTCCAGATTGTCTCTGGCCAATTTGGGCCCATGCCCGAGTATTTATACTCCTCGGACGGCGCCCTCAGCTGGCCGTTCAGTAGTACTTCCTGAGTTACTTCTTGTAGAAGTTGCGATTTATGACAGGGACCATGTCCAAATTTATTTTGACATTTGTGCTGTCAGTGTTCTACAGCATTGAGGTGATGCAAACACTGACAATCACTGCGCAAAGGCACAGGGCTGCACCCAGGCTATCCCATGACTCCCTCCATATACTTACGCAGTATGCAGGGAGGTCCTCTTCCCTTCCCATGGGCGGAAGAGACCTCCCCAGGAGATCAACACAACCTGGTTGCACATTGCACAGGAGGACACAAGCAGAGATGTAGTCAGGAGGACCAGGCTGCAGTGCTGCAAACATTTCAATTATCTCAATAGATCCCGAAACGTTTGTACAGAGCCACACTCAACCTCATCCTGCTGTGCCTCTCATCACATCCCCATCACTCTGCCTTCCCTACCCTGCTCCTGCACATCCTTAATCACACCAACTTATCTTGCACCTCCACCCATCCCTCCCTCTCTGTATTATCACACTCCCATCTCACTAGCCACCCCTCACACTCACCCTCTTCCTCGTGCAATCATACCAACTAACAACACACAAGAGTTTGCCTTCCCTCCGCCCGCTCCTCCTCTCCCTCCCACCCTCCCCGTGCTCCTCCTGGCCCTCCGATGATGCTCCAAAACCCCTCATTCTCTTCCGCCCCCTGATCTATTGCGCCGGCCACCGATCATTGCTGGCTCCAACACCTGTTTATCCGGCCGCCAATCTTTACTGAACCCCCCCACCCAGCTCCTGCTGCCCTCTTCGTACTCCTCCGGCCACTGATCATTCCCTAAACCCCCACCCCCCGTACTGCTCCTGGCCCCCGATCCCCACCCGACACCGCCCCCAACCCATTACCCTCCCTTTCTCCGTGACCACCTCCAGCCCTACAACCTTCTAAGAACTCTGTGTTCCTCAAACTCTTTTGTGAACCTCCCACTTCAATCGCCCCACCATTACTGGCCGTACCTTCAGCTGTCTACACCCTAAGCTCAGGAATTCTCACCATAAACCTCTCCACCTCTCCACTTCTCTCTCCTCTTTTAAGACCCTTGTTAAAACCTATCTCTTTGACCAAGATTTTAATCACTTGTCCTAATAACTTAATATTTGGCTCAGTGTCAATTTTTGACTGATAATGCTCCTGTAATTCCCCTTGGGGGATTTCACTACATTGAAGGCACTATATAAATGCAAATTATTATTGTAATTGGCCTTGGGTTTTTTATTTGTTTGTTTGCCTCTCTCAGGTGACTACATGCCACTTAGGAGGTAAAGCTTCTTTTGACCTGATGTGTAAAGCATTACAACTGTATAGGGCAGGCTAGATGGACCAGCTGATCTTTTCCTGTCTGATAACTTTTTTGCTTGAGGCAATATTGGCCACTGGCACAATCCCATAGGATCTTTATCATCCATCACCACTGGCAGGTAAGATCAATCTTAGGCAAATGTCTCACCCATTAGCATCTGGTCTGAGTTTCTGCCCCTTGAGTGGAATATATGATGGGTCATATATTACCATCACTGCATCTCTAACTCTTGTGATAGTATGAGTTGAACGACTCATATTTTCCACAAAAATATTTATGTATGGTAAATCCCTGTAACGTTGTTACCAATGTAAGTATTGAGCAATCAACCATTACCAAGTAAATGTAGTCCTGTTTTGACATTCTACAGTTAGCTATTTATAATATATGGATCCACATTTCTATGTAGAAAAACATAATTTAATCCTCATATGAGGAAGCAGAACTTCATTTTGTGAAGCTTTGAAAACTCTAATAGAATTTAGTTTGCATTCCTTGTAATTTCTGTCTGGCCATCCATACTTGCTTGGTTTTTGTTCTGACTCTACTGTGCCTGAGTGACTCCTTCTGTTCCACTGTAATGAACATGTCTCGAGTTCATTCTTCGAACAGTATTTTAGATTTTTAAAATTTAATTTCGCAATATTTTGCATTCCAGTACTGTATGTTCCGACTTTCATTTGTCTGCTAATGAACCACTATGATTTGTTGTATACTTTCATTTACAGAAACCGGCTTTGTAAACAAAAGCAACTGGGAAATGTTTTCTGTATAACACTCTAAATGAAAATGGCATGTGCCATGCACTGCTGAACTTGACGTGTTTTCTTTTGACATGCAATGTTTGATGCATTTTGTGAGGCCAAGTAGTTATAAGTCTAATATGATCCAATTTACTATGCATAATTTATTACCTTCGTTTCACATTTATGTTTCCATGCAGTGTTAAATGTTGTAATTATTATAAATACCACAAACAGAATGGGAATTCAATGTTGCAAGACAGCATTGGTGATTTACATGAACTGAATTCTACTAGTGTATATTACAGCACACAGCTTGCAACTCATTCTTTACATTAATAACTACTGTTATAATACTGGACCCAATAAATCCACTGCACATATTCTGTAGCACAGTCAGTACCTGTAAAAAGCCAGGTGAGGTCTAAGTAAACCAATAATAAGAGACACACTTACATGATGCTAGTTTTTTTTAATATTACAAATTTTAAATTCCCTTGAGTGAGATTATTTTTATTTTTCATACAGCCAGAACCATATACGTTCGTATATATAGTAAATGAATTTATGAATGTTTAATGTTCGCTGAAGAAAGGTACTGAGGTTCAGCAAATGATTTTAATATCAAAACAAAATATACTAGAACAAGAAATAGATGTTTGTAAAATATTTAAAAATCCATCGTATGTAAAAGATGTCAGGTGAGGGACCAGAGACGCAGAAAATATTCATGGAGTGATCTGACCACATAACGCACAAGTGACGAAGTCACAAGCTGGATGTGATTGTCAGGTCACAGGTTGAATATTTTCTGCATTCAAAGGTGCCACACTGTATATTCTATTTATAGCATGAAAGCACTGCTAGTACTTATGGCCATATGTTAATATTTTCCAAAATGTTCTTTTTGAATATACAGTGCTATCACTGGGTGATGCATTTAGAGGCAATTGCTACAGACATCCCTGATGCTGAGTCGCCTAGGTCCTATTGTATTCACCGAGTGGCAATCAGTGGATCCAACAGGAACCCATTCATTGTATTATACAGATTCTGCATGATTTAAAAAGAATGACTTGTTGGATTTTTTGAGCTAGACACAAAGTGCTTTGAAGTCATCTGCTTTATTGTTTTTTATTTAAAAAATCAACACCTTTTCCTGGTGGCAGATATAGGTAATTCAAGGTTATTTATTATGCAATTCAAAATACATTACATGCAATTGGTTTATTAAGCTTGGAATCAGAATGCTGCACAAATAGATAATGTATGTAATTAGCTCTTGTTACTTAATTTTTCATTAGCAAATGATGTTGCTCTAGAGAAATAAGATGCCTTGATGCAGTACACACATCATCAAGCCTGAATGTCAGCTGCAAATTGGAGAGGATAACAAGATAAAACCCAAATCAAAGTTTTTTTTCTTTTTTCTATGAAGGTCACAGAAAAAAAATATTAAAATATTTTCGTTGTTCAAAGAAATGAAATCACATCTTTATTGGTATTCTCGCCAACAAACACACAATTGGTTATAAGAAAAAACAGTTCATTTATAAAAATGCAAAGAATCATTAAATTGTTTTGCAAACTGCAATGCTTAATATCAGCTATTGTACAAACAGTGGCAGAAAGGATACACCTCAGATATAAATGGGATTATTTAAGATCAATATCCAGTGAAATTAACTGATAGGCTAATTGTCAGATGTAAGGAAATAAGCCCCACTAGCATGGTGTTGGTTCTAAGGAGAATCAGTGCACCTGTACTGAATAAATAACCTGCCCAAACAGACTAATGAAATCCACTAACTTTCTCTTGGGTGCTTGGTGCTTAGCGACTGGCCTGAGGTCAGCACAGGGCTGACATCTAAATTTATTTTAAGCTTTTCTCAGTCAGGCTCAATTTATTGTCAAGGATTTGGCACAAGACAGCCTCCTGTCCTTGAAGAATGAGCGAGTGTTGTGTTTTTTTATGTACAGTGAAGACAGGGTTGTCTCCCCTGGCTTTATAAATCAATGGCATTTTGAATTAATGCTGTGCCCTTTGCCTCTTGCAAGCCCAAGATAATAAATCACAGTAACAGCGGGTATGTATGGGGCAGAATCAGACACACAAATGTCCTATTTACAGCAAGGATTTGATCTGTTGAAATTAAGCCTTCATAACAAATACATTGCAATGAAAGTACTAAGCAGAGCAACAGGTGCAGTTTGGTTCTACACTTATTTATGCTGGTTCTGCAGCAAGAGTAGTAATTCTTTCTTTTCTGTTTGCTAACCTCTGCATTGGAAGTAGCAGTGTGCATTAAACTAATTAGTGAAAGCAACCATAAATGTACTGTAAAATCGATAATAACATTGAAGTGTAAACAACACATGTGGAGGGATGTGTGCATAAAAATCCTCAGAATCCATTAAGGGGTACTTAAAGGAAAAGCAGTTTTTTTCACAGGCCCTGCCACTTTAGGATGCATATTAGCACAAGTTAAAGTTGAGAGTGGAAATTATTCTTCACCACTGAAATCCATCTTCTGCCAAAGCTGTGCCAGTACAAGTGAACATGATGCATATCTATTCTTCCCACAGAGAAAATATGTTACAACATCTGGAGAGATGCCAATAGAAATCTAAAAAATAATCAGATCACCACAGTTATCACATCACTGTGACATCACTAGGTAGCTATGTTTGTTAAAATTATTTTATTTTCCACGATGTTATAACATGTGCTGCAAATGTTTTAACTGAAATATGTTATGGCTGACATTTTAATTTGTTGATAATCTCTGCTTGTAAGACTAACCATAACTCATTTTGGGGATATTTATCATAATACAGTGCTGAGCATGACAAAGCCTGGAAAGTGCAGGTGGTGATATTAACAGAGGAACACTTAGAGCATCCTCTGACATTCCTCTGTTTGCTATTTTAATGCAAGTGTTAGCCTGTTTATTTTTAATGGATTAATAGCTCAACAATGACTTGAGTTGGTATGCCTGCAAAATATACTATCAAATTGATGGTGTGCTGTTCTGATGTGACGAAGAAATACGTGTCATCATCTCCAGAGCTTCATACAGTACATAGAATCTACAACACAGAAACAGGCCATTTGGCCTAACGGGTCAATGCTGGTGTTTAGGCTCCACACGAGCTCCTCCCACCCCACTTCGTCTAACTCTATCAGCATAACCTTCTATTTCTTTCTTCCTCATGTACTTATCTAGCTTCCCCTTAAATGCATCCATGCTAGTCACCTCAACTATTTCTTGTGATAGTGAGATCCACATTCTAACCACTCTGAGTAATGAAGTTTCTCTTGAATTCTCTATTGAATTTATTATTATGTCTTGTATTTATGGCCCCTGGTTTTGGAAGTTCTGTTTCAGTAATTTGCTGCATATTGTACTGTTTTGACTGGCTACATGTTTGTGGATGTGTACTAGGCCACACTGTTTCATTGGATGTTTTTATAGAGGTTTACACTTGGATGCCCTTTGCTGGACAATCTCCAGTATGTGGGCTATTTTCACTATGGTAATAACACCTATTGGAGTTCCCCTGGCTTGACTAGTCTTGCCTTGAATTTAACTTAGTGCTTAGATTCTACATCTGCTGAATGAAATTCAACTACATCAAGTGCTCTGGCAGATTCTAATAATGCACGTAAATTAAATAATATACATGCTTTGATTTCATGACTTGCATCAATTAAATAACATTTAGATGTTTGTCAAAAATATCTATAGATTAATTCTTATGTGTATCTGACTGACCGTGATATCTGGAACAATTTCTCAGGGCTTCAAAGCCCTCAATGGGACTTCTGGGTCTGTAATTTATTATGCACCGCTAAGCCTAAGCCCAGTGAGCAAGGAGTGAGCACAGATGTTGCTGTACCTCTGCAGAGTAGCAGTGAGCCTTTGCCTCTTTAAGGCCATTTCCAATACCTGTACATGAGGGAGTTTTAGATATTGGCCCAGCATCCCTTGCCACTGCAAGTGCCAGCGTGCTGGAAACCGGTGCAACTACCTGAAGATGAAAGTTATCTCAGGTCTCTAAGACTCCAAGGGCACTATTTCAGCCACGCACCACTCAACTTAATGCCACTCAGGGAGTACATCACAGAAGTAGCAGATTAGGAAGAAGCGTAAGTGGGTAAGGCTTTCAACTGCTGGTCAACCATTTCTCACCTGAAAAATGGCATTTGAACGTCTGGTGGGGAACTTGTGCACCCATTTTCTCACTTGAATCAACTTTCAGGCAGGCCTTTAAATGGGCACCCAGCACTCCCTTCCAAATCAGGCGGGAGGTAATTTATAATGCAAATCAGGACCATACACCTGTTGTAGGACCATGAATGCAACTTTCAAAGTGCAATGAGCAGTGCAGGCACAGAGCTTGCTGATCTCATTCCTCTAGGCATTGAGAGCCCCAATTGGTGATCCTTAAAATGATTGTTGGAGGCCTCTGCAAAATGGTTTCTTGGGGTTTTTAAAACTGTTTTTGAGTGGCCCGCAGGAATGCTTCTCTGGGCCCTACAAAGGTCTTCCAGCCCACTACCGACCAAATAAAGCATTGGGGCCCAATACTCTACCAAATAAAGCATTGGAGCCCAATACTCTACCAAATAAAGCATTGGGGCCCTATGCTCTACCAAATAAAACATTGGAGCCCAATACTCTACCAAATAAAGCATTGGAGCCCAATACTCCACCAAATAAAGCATTGGGGCCCAATACTCTACCAAATAAAGCATTGGGGCCCAATACTCTACCAAATAAAGCATTGGGGCCCAATACTTCACCAAATAAAGCATTGGAGTCCAATACTCTACCAAATAAAACATTGGGGCCCAATACTCTACCAAATAAAGCATTGGAGCCCAATACTCTACCAAATAAAGCATTGGAGCCCAATACTCTACCAAATAAAACATTGGAGCCCAATACTCCACCAAATAAAGCATTGGGGCCCAATACTCTACCAAATAAAACATTGGAGCCCAATACTCCACCAAATAAAACATTGGAGCCCAATACTCTACCAAATAAAGCATTGGGGCCCAATACTCTACCAAATAAAGCATTGGGGCCCAATACTCTACCAAATAAAACATTGGAGCCCAATACTCTACCAAATAAAGCATTGGAGCCCAATACTCTACCAAATAAAGCATTGGGGCCCAATACTCTACCAAATAAAGCATTGGGGCCCAATACTCTACCAAATAACGCATTGGGGCCCAATACTCTACCAAATAAAGCATTGGGGCCCAATACTCTACCAAATAAAGCATTGGTGCCCAATACTCTACCAAATAAAGCATTGGGGCCCAATACTCTACCAAATAAAGCATTGGGGCCCAATATTCCACCAAATAAAGCATTGGGGCCCAATACTCCAGCAAATAAAACATTGGAGCCCAATACTCTACCAAATAAAGCATTGGAGCCCAATAATCTATCAAATAAAGCATTGGGGCCCAATACTCTACCAAATAAAACATTGGAGCCCAATACTCGACCAAGTAAAGCATTGGAGCCCAATACTCTACCAAATAAAGCATTGCAGCCCAATACTCTACCAAATAAAGCATTGGGGCCCAATACTCTAAAAAAATAAAGCATTGGAGCCCAATACTCTACCAAAAAAAGCATTGGAGCCCAATACTCTACCAAATAAAGCATTGGGGCCCAATACTCCACCAAACAAAACATTGGAGCCCAATACTCTACCAAATAAAGCATTGGAGCCGAATACTCTACCAAATAAAACATTGCGGCCCAATACTCCACCAAATAAAGCAGTGGAGCTCAATACTCTACCAAATAAAGCACTGGAGCCCAATACTCTACCAAATAAAGCATTGGAGCCCAATACTCTACCAAATAAAGCATTGGGGCCCAATACTCCACCAAATAAAACATTGAAGCCCAATACTCTACCAAGTAAAGCATTGGAGCCCAATACTCGACCAAATAAAGCATTGCAGCCCAATACTCTACCAAATAAAGCATTGGGGCCCAATACTCTACCAAATAAAGCATTGGAGCCCAATACTCTACCAAAAAAAGCATTGGAGCCCAATACTCTACCAAATAAAGCATTGGGGCCCAATACTCCACCAAATAAAACATTGGAGCCCAATACTCTACCAAATAAAGCATTGGAGCCGAATACTCTACCAAATAAAACATTGCGGCCCAATACTCCACCAAATAAAGCAGTGGAGCTCAATACTCTACCAAATAAAGCACTGGAGCCCAATACTCTACCAAATAAAGCATTGGAGCCCAATACTCTACCAAATAAAGCATTGGGGCCCAATACTCCACCAAATAAAACATTGGAGCCCAATACTCTACCAAATAAAACATTGGAGCCAATACTCTACCAAATAAAGCATTGGGGCCCAATACTCCACCAAATAAAACATTGGAGCCCAATACTCTACCAAATAAAGCATTGGAGCCCAATACTCTACCAAATAAAGCATTGGGGCCCAATACTCTACCAAATAAAGCATTGGGGCCCAATACTCTACCAAATAAAGCATTGGGGCCCAATACTCTACCAAATAAAGCATTGGGGCCCAATACTCTACCAAATAAAGCATTGGTGCCCAATACTCTACCAAATAAAGCATTGGGGCTCAATACTCTACCAAATAAAGCATTGGGGCCCAATACTCCACCAAATAAAGCATTGGGGCCCAATACTCCAGCAAATAAAACATTGGAGCCCAATACTCTACCAAATAAAGCATTGGAGCCCAATACTCTATCAAATAAAGCATTGGGGCCCAATACTCTACCAAATGAAACATTGGAGCCCAATACTCTACCAATTAAAGCATTGGAGCCCAATACTCTACCAAATAAAGCATTGCAGCCCAATACTCTACCAAATAAAGCATTGGGGCCCAATACTCTACCAAATAAAGCATTGGAGCCCAATACTCTACCAAATAAAGCATTGGAGCCCAATACTCTACCAAATAAAGCATTGGGGCCCAATACTCTAACAAATAAAGCATTGGAGCCCAATACTCCACCAAATAAAACATTGGAGCGCAATACTCTACCAAATAAAGCATTGGAGCCCAATACTCTACCAAATAAAGCATTGGGGCCCAATACTCCACCAAATAAAACATTGGAGCCCAATACTCTACCAAATAAAGCATTGGAGCCGAATACTCTACCAAATAAAACATTGGGGCCTAATGCTCTACCAAATAAAGCATTGGAGCTCAATACTCTACCAAATAAAGGACTGGAGCCAATACCCTACCAAATAAAGCATTGGAGCCCAATACTCTACCAAATAAAGCATTGGGGCCCAATACTCCACCAAATAAAACATTGGAGCCCAATACTCTACCAAATAAAGCATTGGAGCTGAATACTCTACCAAATAAAGCATTGGAGCCCAATACTCTACCAAATAAAGCATTGGAGCCCAATACTCTACCAAATAAAGCATTGGGGCCCAATACTCCACCAAATAAAGCATTGGGGCCCAATACTCCAGCAAATAAAACATTGGAGCCCAATACTCTACCAAATAAAGCATTGGAGCCCAATACTCTATCAAATAAAGCATTGGGGCCCAATACACTACCAAATAAAACATTGGAGCCCAATACTCTACCAAGTAAAGCATTGGAGCCCAATACTCTACCAAATAAAGCATTGCAGCCCAATACTCTACCAAATAAAGCATTGGGGCCCAATACTCTACCAAATAAAGCATTGGAGCCCAATACTCTACCACAAAAAGCATTGGAGCCGAATACTCTACCAAATAAGACATTGGGGCCCAATACTCCACCAAATAAAGCAGTGGAGCTCAATACTCTACCAAATAAAGCACTGGAGCCCAATACTCTACCAAATAAAGCATTGGAGCCCAATACTCTTCCAAATAAAGCATTGGGGCCCAATACTCCACCAAATAAAACATTGGAGCCCAATACTCTACCAAATAAAGCATTGGAGCTGAATACTCTACCAAATAAAACATTGGGGCCCAATACTCTACCAAATAAAGCATTGGAGCCCAATACTCTACCAAATAAAGCACTGGAGCCCAATACTCTACCAAATAAAGCATTGGAGCCCAATACTCTACCAAATAAAGCATTGGAGCCCAATACTCTACCAAATAAAACATTGGGGCCCAATACTCTACCAAATAAAGCATTGGAGCCCAATACTCTACCAAATAAAGCATTGGGGCCCAATACTCTACCAAATAAAGCATTGGAGCCCAATACTCTACCAAATAAAGCACTGGAGCCCAATACTCTACCAAATAAAGCATTGGAGCCCAATACTCTACCAAATAAAGCATTGGAGCCCAATACTCTACCAAATAAAACATTGGGGCCCAATACTCTACCAAATAAAGCATTGGAGCCCAATACTCTACCAAATAAAGCATTGGAGCCCAATACTCTACCAAATAAAACATTGGAGCCCAATACTCTACCAAATAAAGCATTGGGGCGCAATACTCCACCAAATAAAACATTGGAGCCCAATACTCCAACAAATAAAACATTGGAGCCCAATACTCTACCAAATAAAGCATTGGGGCCCAATACTCTACCAAATAAAGCATTGGGGCCCAATACTCTACCAAATAAAACATTGGAGCCCAATACTCTACCAAATAAAGCATTGGAGCCCAATACTCTACCAAATAAAGCATTGGGGCCCAATACTCTACCAAATAAAGCATTGGGGCCCAATACTCTACCAAATAAAGCATTGGGGCCCAATACTCTACCAAATAAAGCATTGGGGCCCAATACTCTACCAAATAAAGCATTGGTGCCCAATACTCTACCAAATAAAGCATTGGGGCCCAATACTCTACCAAATAAAGCATTGGGGCCCAATACTCCACCAAAAAAAGCATTTGGGCCCAATACTCCAGCAAATAAAACATTGGAGCCCAATACACTACCAAATAAAGCATTGGAGCCCAATACTCTATCACATAAAGCATTGGGGCCCAATACTCTACCAAATAAAACATTGGAGCCCAATACTCTACCAATTAAAGCATTGGAGCCCAATACTCTACCAAATAACGCATTGCAGCCCAATACTCTACCAAATAAAGCATTGGGGCCCAATACTCTACCAAATAAAGCATTGGAGCCCAATACTCTACCAAATAAAGCATTGGAGCCCAATACTCTACCAAATAAAGCATTGGGGCCCAATACTCTAACAAATAAAGCATTGGAGCCCAATACTCCACCAAATAAAACATTGGAGCGCAATACTCTACCAAATAAAGCATTGGAGCCCAATACTCTACCAAATAAAGCATTGGGGCCCAATACTCCACCAAATAAAACTTTGGAGCCCAATACACTACCAAATAAAGCATTGGAGCCGAATACTCTACCAAATAAAACATTGGGGCCCAATGCTCTACCAAATAAAGCATTGGAGCTCAATACTCTACCAAATAAAGGACTGGAGCCAATACTCTACCAAATAAAGCATTGGAGCCCAATACTCTACCAAATAAAGCATTGGGGCCCAATACTCCACCAAATAAAACATTGGAGCCCAATACTCCACCAAATAAAGCATTGGAGCTGAATACTCTACCAAATAAAGCATTGGAGCCCAATACTCTACCAAATAAAGCATTGGAGCCCAATACTCTACCAAATAAAACATTGGGGCCCAATACTCTACCAAATAAAGCATTGGAGCCCAACACTCTACCAAATAAAGCATTGGAGCCCAATACTCTACCAAATAAAGCATTGGGGCCCAATACTCTTCCAAATAAAGCATTGGGGACCAATACTCTACCAAATAAAACATTGGAGCCCAATACTCCACCAAATAAAGCATTGGGGCCCAATACTCTGCCAAATAAAGCATTGGGGCCCAATACTCTACCAAATAAAGCATTGGGGTCCAATAATCTACCAAATAAAGCATTGGGGCCCAATACTCCACCAAATAAAGCATTGGGGCCCAATACTCTACCAAATAAAACATTGGAGCCCAATACTCTACCAAATAAAGCATTGGAGCCCAATACTCCACCAAATAAAGCATTGGGGCCCAATACTCCACCAAATAAAACATTGGAGCCCAATACTCTACCAAATAAAGCATTGGAGCCGAATACTCTACCAAATAAAACATTGGGGCCCAATACTCTACCAAATGAAGCATTGGAGCCCAATACTCTACCAAATAAAGCACTGGAGCCCAATACTCTACCAAATAAAGCATTGGAGCCCAATACTCTACCAAAGAAAGCATTGGAGCCCAATACTCTACCAAATACAACATTGGGGCCCAATACTCTACCAAATAAAGCATTGGAGCCCAATACTCTACCAAATAAAGCATTGGAGCCCAATGCTCTACCAAATAAAACATTGGAGCCCAATACTCTACCAAATAAAGCATTGGGGCCCAATACTCCACCAAATAAAACATTGGAGCCCAATACTCCACCAAATAAAACATTGGAGCCCAATACTCTACCAAATAAAGCATTGGGGCCCAATACTCCACCAAATAAAGCATTGGAGCCGAATACTCTACCAAATAAAGCATTGGGGCCCAATGCTCGACCAAATAAAGCATTGGAGCCCAATACTCTACCAAATAAAGCATTGAAGCTGAATACTCTACCAAATAAAGCATTGGAGCCCAATACTCTACCAAATAAAGTATTGGGACCCAATACTCTACCAAATAAAGCATTGGAGCCCAATACTCTACCAAATAAAGCATTGGGGCCCAATACTCTACCAAATAAAGCTTTGGGGCCCAATACTCTACCAAATAAAACATTGGGGCCCAATACTCTACCAAATAAAAAATTGAAGCCCAATACTCTACCAAATAAAGCATTGGAGCCCAATACTCTACCAAATAAAGCATTGGGGCCCAATACTCTACCAAATAAAATATTGGGGCCCAATAGTCTACCAAATAAAGCATTGGAGCCCAATACTCTACCAAATAAAGCATTAAAGCCCAATACTCTACCAAATAATGTATTGGGGCCCAATAGTCTACCAAATAAAACATTGGGACCCAATACTCTACCAAATAAAACATGAGGGCCCAATACTCTCCCAAATAATACATTGGGGCCCAATATACCAAATAAAACATTGGGGCCCAATACTCTACCAAATAAAGCATTGGAGCCCAATACTCTACCAAATAAAACATTGGAGCGCAATACTCTACCAAATAAAATATTGGGGCCCAATATACAAAATAAAACATTGGAGCCCAATTCTCTACCAAATAAAACATTGCGGCCCAATATACCAAATAAAACATTGGGGCCCAATACTCTACCAAATAAAACATTGGAGCCCAATACTCCACTAAATAAAACATTGGGGCCCAATAATCTACCAAATAAAACATTGGGGCCCAATACTCCACCAAATAAAACATTGGGGCCAATTCTCCACCAAATAAAACATTGGGGACCAATACTCCACCAAATAAATCATTGGAGCCCAATACTCCACCAAATAAAACATTGGGGCCCAATACTCCACCAAATAAAACATTGGGGCCCAATACTCCACCAAATAAAACATTGGGGCCCAATACTCCGCCAAATAAAACATTGGGTCCCAATACTCCACCAAATAAAGCATTGGGGCCCAATACTCTTCCAAATAAAGCATTGGAGCCCAATACTCTACCAAATAAAACATTGGGGCCCAATACTCTACCAAATAAAGCATTGGGGCCCAATACTCTACCAAATAAAGCATTGGAGCCCAATACTCCACCAAATAAAGCATTGGGGCACAATACTCTACCAAATAAAGCATGGGAGCCTAATACTCCACCAAATGAAGCATTGGAGCCCAATACTTTACCAAATAAAGCATTGGGGCCCAATACTCTTCCAAATAAAGCATTGGAGCCCAATACTCTACCAAATAAAACATTGGGGCCCAATACTCTACCAAATAAAGCATTGGAGCCCAATACTCCACCAAATAAAGCTTTGGGGCCCAATACTCTACCAAATAAAGCATTGGAGCCCAATACTCTACCAACTAAAGCTTTGGGGCCCAATACTCTACCAAATAAAGCATTGGAGCCGAATACTCCACCAAATGAAGCATTGGAGCCCAATACTTTACCAAATAAAGCATTGGGGCCCAATACTCTTCCAAATAAAGCATTGGAGCCCAATACTCTACCAATTAAAACATTGGGGCCCAATACTCTACCAAATAAAGCATTGGGGCCCAATACTCTACCAAATAAAGCATTGGAGCCCAATATACCAAATAAAACATTGGATCCCAATACTCTACCAATTAAAGCATTGGAGCCCAATACTCTACCAAATAAAACATTGGAGCCCAATACTCTACCAAATAAAACATTGGGGCCCAATATACCAAATAAAACATTGGAGCCCAATACTCTACCAAATAAAACATTTCGGCCCAATATATCAAATAAAACATTGGGGCCCAATACTCTACCACATAAAACATTGGAGCCCAATACTCCACTAAATAAAACATTGGGGCCCAATACTCTACCAAATAAAACATTGGGGCCCAATACTCCACCAAATAAAACATTGGGGCCCAATACTCCACCAAATAAAACATTGGGGCCCAATTCTCCACCAAATAAAACATTGGGGCCCAATACTCCACCAAATAAAACATTGGGGCCCAGTACTCCACCAAATAAAACATTGGGGCCCAATACTCCACCAAATAAAACATTGGGGCCCAATACTCCGCCAAATAAAACATTGGGGCCCAATACTCTACCAAATAAAACATTGGGGCCCAATACTCCACCAAATAGAACATTGGGGCCCAATACTCCACCAAATAAAGCATTGGAGCCCAATACTCTACCAAATAAAGCATTGGGGCCCAATACTCTTCCAAATAAAGCATTGGAGCCCAATACTCTACCAAATAAAACATTGGGGCACAATACTCTACCAAATAAAGCATTGGGGCCCAATACTCTACCAAATAAAGCATTGGGGCCCAATACTCTACCAAATAAAGCATTGGAGCCCAATACTCCACCAAATAAAGCATTGGGGCACAATACTCTACCAAATAAAACATTGGAGCCCAATACTCCACCAAATAAAGCATTGGGGCACAATACTCTACCAAATAATGCATTGGGGCCCAATACTCTATCAAATAAAGAATTGGAGCCCAATACTCTACCAAATAAAGCTTTGGGGCCCAATACTCTACAAAATAAAGCATTGGAGACCAATACTCTAACAAATAAAGCATTGGAGCCCAATACTCCACCAACTGAAGCATTGGAGCCCAATACCTTACCAAATAAAGCTTTGGGGCCCAATACTCCACCAAATAAAGGATTGGAGGCCAATACTCTACCAAATAAAACATTGGCGCCCAATACTGTACCAAATAAAGCACTGGAGCCCAATACACTACGAAATAAAGCATTGGAGCCCAATACTCTACAAAATAAAGCACTGGAGCCCAATACTCTACCAAATTAAGCATTGGGTCCCAATACTCTACCAAATAAAGCATTGGAGTCCAATACTCTACCAAATAAAGCATTGGGGCCCAATACACTACCAAATAAATCATTGGGGCCCAATACACTACCAAATAAAGCATTGGAGCCCAATACTCCACCAAATAAAGCATTGGAGTCCAATACTCTACCAAATAAAGCATTGGAGCCCAATACTCTACCAAATAAAGCATTGGGGCCCAATACTCCAACAAATAAAGCATTGGAGCCCAATACTCTAACAAATATAGCATTGGAGCCCAATACTCTACCAAATAAAGCATTGGAGTCCAATACTCTACCAAATAAAGCATTGGAGCCCAATACTCTACCAAATAAAGCTTTGGGGCCCAATACTCTAACAAATAAAGCATTGGGGCCCAATACTCAACCAAATAAATCATTGGAGCCCAATACTCTAACAAATAAAGCATTGGGGCCCAATACTCTAACAAATAAAGCATTGGGGCCCAATACTCTAACAAATAAAGCATTGGAGCCCAATACTCTACCAAATAAAGCATTGGAGCCCAATACTCTACCAAATAAAGCATTGGAGCCCAATACTCTACCAAATAAAGCTTTGGGGCCCAATACTCTAACAAATAAAGCATTGGGGCCCAATACTCAACCAAATAAAACATTGGGGCCCAATACTCTAACAAATAAAGCATTGGGGCCCAATACTCTACACAATAAAGCATTGGAGCCCAATACTCCAGCAAATAATACATTGGGGCCCAATACTCTACCAAATAAAGCATTGGGGCCCAATACTCCACCAAATAAAGTATTGGGGCCCAATACACTACCAAATAAAGCATTGGGGCCCAATGCTCTATGAAATAAAGCATTGGGGCCCAATACTCCACCAAATAAAGCATTGGGGCCCAATACTCCACCAAATAAAGCATTGGAGCCCAATACTCTACCAAATAAAGCATTGGAGTCCAATACTCTACCAAATAAAGCATTGGAGCCCAATACTCTACCAAATAAAGCTTTGGGGCCCAATACTCTAACAAATAAAGCATTGGGGCCCAATACTCAACCGAATAAATCATTGGAGCCCAATACTCTAACAAATAAAGCATTGGGGCCCAATACTCTACCAAATAAAGCATTGGAGCCCAATACTCCAGCAAATAATACATTGGGGCCCTATACTCTACCAAATAAAGCATTGGGGCCCAATACTCCACCAAATAAAATATTGGGGCCCAATACTCTACCAAATAAAGCATTGGGGCCCAATACTCGATGAAATAAAGCATTGGGGCCCAATACTCTACCAAATAAAGCATTGGGGCCCAATACGCCACCAAATAAAGCACTGGGGCCCAATACTCTACCAAATAAAGCATTGGGGCCCAATACTCTACCAAATAAAGCATTGTGCCCCAATACTCTACCAAATAAAGCATTGGGGCCCAATACTCTAACAAATAAAGCATTGGAGCCCAATACTCTACCAAATAAAGCATTGGAGCCCAATACTCTACCAAATAAAGCATTGGAGCCCAATACTCTACCAAATAAAGCTTTGGGGCCCAATACTCTAACAAATAAAGCATTGGGGCCCAATACTCAACCAAATAAAACATTGGGGCCCAATACTCTAACAAATAAAGCATTGGGGCCCAATACTCTACACAATAAAGCATTGGAGCCCAATACTCCAGCAAATAATACATTGGGGCCCAATACTCTACCAAATAAAGCATTGGGGCCCAATACTCCACCAAATAAAGTATTGGGGCCCAATACACTACCAAATAAAGCATTGGGGCCCAATGCTCTATGAAATAAAGCATTGGGGCCCAATACTCCACCAAATAAAGCATTGGGGCCCAATACTCCACCAAATAAAGCATTGGGGCCCAATACTCTACCAAATAAAGCATTGGGGCCCAATACTCTACCAAATAAAGCATTGTGCCCCAATACTCTACCAAATAAAGCATTGGGGCCCAATACTCTGCCAAATAAAGCATTGGAGCCCAATACTCTACCAAATAAAGCATTGGGGCCCAATACGCTACCAAATAAAACATTGGAGCCCAATACTCTACCAAATAAAGCATTGGGGCCCAATACTCTACCAAATAAAACATTGGAGCCCAATACGCTCCCAAATAAAGCATTGGGGCCCAATACTCTACCAAATAAAGCTTTGGGGCCCAATACTCCACCAAATAGAACATTGGGGCCCAATACTCCACCAAATAAAGCATTGGAGCCCAATACTCTACCAAATAAAGCATTGGGGCCCAATACTCTTCCAAATAAAGCATTGGAGCCCAATACTCTACCAAATAAAACATTGGTGTCCAATACTCTACCAAATAAAGCTTTGGGGCCCAATACTCTACCAAATAAAGCATTGGAGACCAATACTCTACCAAATAAAGCATTGGAGCCCAATACTCTACCAAATAAAGCTTTGGGGCCCAATTCTCTACCAAATAAAGCATTGGAGCCCAATACTCCACCAACTGAAGCATTGGAGCCCAATACTTTACCAAATAAAGCTTTGGGGCCCAATACACCACCAAATAAAGGATTGGAGCCCAATACTCTACCAAATAAAACATTGGAGCCCAATACTCTGCCAAATGAAGCATTGGAGCCAATACTCTACCAAATAAAACATTGGAGCCCAATACTCTACCAAATAAAGCATTGGAGCCCAATACTCTACCAAATAAAACATTGGAGCCCAATACTCTGCCAAATAAAGCATTGGAGCCCAATACTCTACCAAATAAAGCATTGGAGCCCAATACTCTACCAAATAAAACATTGGGGCCCAATACTCTACCAAATAAAACATTGGAGCCCAATACTCTACCAAATAAAACATTGGAGCCCAATACTCTACCAAATAAAACATTGGCGCCCAATACTGTACCAAATAAAGCACTGGAGCCCAATACACTACGAAATAAAGCATTGGAGCCCAATACTCTACCAAATAAAGCACTGGAGCCCAATACTCTACCAAATTAAGCATTGGGTCCCAATACTCTACCAAATAAAGCATTGGAGTCCAATACTCTACCAAATAAAGCATTGGGGCCCAATACTCTACCAAATAAAGCATTGGGGCCCAATACACTACCAAATAAAGCATTGGAGCCCAATACTCCACCAAATAAAACATTGGGGCCCAATACTCCACCAAATAAAACATTGGGGCCCAATTCTCCACCAAATAAAACATTGGGGCCCAATACTCCACCAAATAAAACATTGGGGCCCAGTACTCCACCAAATAAAACATTGGGGCCCAATACTCCACCAAATAAAACATTGGGGCCCAATACTCCGCCAAATAAAACATTGGGGCCCAATACTCTACCAAATAAAACATTGGGGCCCAATACTCCACCAAATAGAACATTGGGGCCCAATACTCCACCAAATAAAGCATTGGAGCCCAATACTCTACCAAATAAAGCATTGGGGCCCAATACTCTTCCAAATAAAGCATTGGAGCCCAATACTCTACCAAATAAAACATTGGGGCACAATACTCTACCAAATAAAGCATTGGGGCCCAATACTCTACCAAATAAAGCATTGGGGCCCAATACTCTACCAAATAAAGCATTGGAGCCCAATACTCCACCAAATAAAGCATTGGGGCACAATACTCTACCAAATAAAACATTGGAGCCCAATACTCCACCAAATAAAGCATTGGGGCACAATACTCTACCAAATAATGCATTGGGGCCCAATACTCTACCAAATAAAGAATTGGAGCCCAATACTCTACGAAATAAAGCTTTGGGGCCCAATACTCTACAAAATAAAGCATTGGAGACCAATACTCTAACAAATAAAGCATTGGAGCCCAATACTCCACCAACTGAAGCATTGGAGCCCAATACCTTACCAAATAAAGCTTTGGGGCCCAATACTCCACCAAATAAAGGATTGGAGGCCAATACTCTACCAAATAAAACATTGGCGCCCAATACTGTATCAAATAAAGCACTGGAGCCCAATACACTACGAAATAAAGCATTGGAGCCCAATACTCTACAAAATAAAGCACTGGAGCCCAATACTCTACCAAATTAAGCATTGGGTCCCAATACTCTACCAAATAAAGCATTGGAGTCCAATACTCTACCAAATAAAGCATTGGGGCCCAATACACTACCAAATAAATCATTGGGGCCCAATACACTACCAAATAAAGCATTGGAGCCCAATACTCCACCAAATAAAGCATTGGAGTCCAATTCTCTACCAAATAAAGCATTGGAGCCCAATACTCTACCAAATAAAGCATTGGGGCCCAATACTCCAACAAATAAAGCATTGGAGCCCAATACTCTAACAAATATAGCATTGGAGCCCAATACTCTACCAAATAAAGCATTGGAGTCCAATACTCTACCAAATAAAGCATTGGAGCCCAATACTCTACCAAATAAAGCTTTGGGGCCCAATACTCTAACAAATAAAGCATTGGGGCCCAATACTCAACCAAATAAATCATTGGAGCCCAATACTCTAACAAATAAAGCATTGGGGCCCAATACTCTAACAAATAAAGCATTGGGGCCCAATACTCTAACAAATAAAGCATTGGAGCCCAATACTCTACCAAATAAAGCATTGGAGCCCAATACTCTACCAAATAAAGCATTGGAGCCCAATACTCTACCAAATAAAGCTTTGGGGCCCAATACTCTAACAAATAAAGCATTGGGGCCCAATACTCAACCAAATAAAACATTGGGGCCCAATACTCTAACAAATAAAGCATTGGGGCCCAATACTCTACACAATAAAGCATTGGAGCCCAATACTCCAGCAAATAATACATTGGGGCCCAATACTCTACAAAATAAAGCATTGGAGACCAATACTCTAACAAATAAAGCATTGGAGCCCAATACTCCACCAACTGAAGCATTGGAGCCCAATACCTTACCAAATAAAGCTTTGGGGCCCAATACTCCACCAAATAAAGGATTGGAGGCCAATACTCTACCAAATAAAACATTGGCGCCCAATACTGTATCAAATAAAGCACTGGAGCCCAATACACTACGAAATAAAGCATTGGAGCCCAATACTCTACAAAATAAAGCACTGGAGCCCAATACTCTACCAAATTAAGCATTGGGTCCCAATACTCTACCAAATAAAGCATTGGAGTCCAATACTCTACCAAATAAAGCATTGGGGCCCAATACACTACCAAATAAATCATTGGGGCCCAATACACTACCAAATAAAGCATTGGAGCCCAATACTCCACCAAATAAAGCATTGGAGTCCAATTCTCTACCAAATAAAGCATTGGAGCCCAATACTCTACCAAATAAAGCATTGGGGCCCAATACTCCAACAAATAAAGCATTGGAGCCCAATACTCTAACAAATATAGCATTGGAGCCCAATACTCTACCAAATAAAGCATTGGAGTCCAATACTCTACCAAATAAAGCATTGGAGCCCAATACTCTACCAAATAAAGCTTTGGGGCCCAATACTCTAACAAATAAAGCATTGGGGCCCAATACTCAACCAAATAAATCATTGGAGCCCAATACTCTAACAAATAAAGCATTGGGGCCCAATACTCTAACAAATAAAGCATTGGGGCCCAATACTCTAACAAATAAAGCATTGGAGCCCAATACTCTACCAAATAAAGCATTGGAGCCCAATACTCTACCAAATAAAGCATTGGAGCCCAATACTCTACCAAATAAAGCTTTGGGGCCCAATACTCTAACAAATAAAGCATTGGGGCCCAATACTCAACCAAATAAAACATTGGGGCCCAATACTCTAACAAATAAAGCATTGGGGCCCAATACTCTACACAATAAAGCATTGGAGCCCAATACTCCAGCAAATAATACATTGGGGCCCAATACTCTACCAAATAAAGCATTGGGGCCCAATACTCCACCAAATAAAGTATTGGGGCCCAATACACTACCAAATAAAGCATTGGGGCCCAATGCTCTATGAAATAAAGCATTGGGGCCCAATACTCCACCAAATAAAGCATTGGGGCCCAATACTCCACCAAATAAAGCATTGGAGCCCAATACTCTACCAAATAAAGCATTGGAGTCCAATACTCTACCAAATAAAGCATTGGAGCCCAATACTCTACCAAATAAAGCTTTGGGGCCCAATACTCTAACAAATAAAGCATTGGGGCCCAATACTCAACCAAATAAATCATTGGAGCCCAATACTCTAACAAATAAAGCATTGGGGCCCAATACTCTACCAAATAAAGCATTGGAGCCCAATACTCCAGCAAATAATACATTGGGGCCCTATACTCTACCAAATAAAGCATTGGGGCCCAATACTCCACCAAATAAAGTATTGGGGCCCAATACTCTACCAAATAAAGCATTGGGGCCCAATACTCGATGAAATAAAGCATTGGGGCCCAATACTCTACCAAATAAAGCATTGGGGCCCAATACGCCACCAAATAAAGCACTGGGGCCCAATACTCTACCAAATAAAGCATTGGGGCCCAATACTCTACCAAATAAAGCATTGTGCCCCAATACTCTACCAAATAAAGCATTGGGGCCCAATACTCTAACAAATAAAGCATTGGAGCCCAATACTCTACCAAATAAAACATTGGAGCCCAATACTCTACCAAATAAAGCATTGGAGCCCAATACTCTACCAAATAAAGCTTTGGGGCCCAATACTCTAACAAATAAAGCATTGGGGCCCAATACTCAACCAAATAAAACATTGGGGCCCAATACTCTAACAAATAAAGCATTGGGGCCCAATACTCTACACAATAAAGCATTGGAGCCCAATACTCCAGCAAATAATACATTGGGGCCCAATACTCTACCAAATAAAGCATTGGGGCCCAATACTCCACCAAATAAAGTATTGGGGCCCAATACACTACCAAATAAAGCATTGGGGCCCAATGCTCTATGAAATAAAGCATTGGGGCCCAATACTCCACCAAATAAAGCATTGGGGCCCAATACTCCACCAAATAAAGCATTGGGGCCCAATACTCTACCAAATAAAGCATTGGGGCCCAATACTCTACCAAATAAAGCATTGTGCCCCAATACTCTACCAAATAAAGCATTGGGGCCCAATACTCTGCCAAATAAAGCATTGGAGCCCAATACTCTACCAAATAAAGCATTGGGGCCCAATACGCTACCAAATAAAACATTGGAGCCCAATACTCTACCAAATAAAGCATTGGGGCCCAATACTCTACCAAATAAAACATTGGAGCCCAATACGCTCCCAAATAAAGCATTGGGGCCCAATACTCTACCAAATAAAGCTTTGGGGCCCAATACTCCACCAAATAGAACATTGGGGCCCAATACTCCACCAAATAAAGCATTGGAGCCCAATACTCTACCAAATAAAGCATTGGGGCCCAATACTCTTCCAAATAAAGCATTGGAGCCCAATACTCTACCAAATAAAACATTGGGGTCCAATACTCTACCAAATAAAGCTTTGGGGCCCAATACTCTACCAAATAAAGCATTGGAGACCAATACTCTACCAAATAAAGCATTGGAGCCCAATACTCTACCAAATAAAGCTTTGGGGCCCAATTCTCTACCAAATAAAGCATTGGAGCCCAATACTCCACCAACTGAAGCATTGGAGCCCAATACTTTACCAAATAAAGCTTTGGGGCCCAATACACCACCAAATAAAGGATTGGAGCCCAATACTCTACCAAATAAAACATTGGAGCCCAATACTCTGCCAAATGAAGCATTGGAGCCAATACTCTACCAAATAAAACATTGGAGCCCAATACTCTACCAAATAAAGCATTGGAGCCCAATACTCCACCAAATAAAACATTGGAGCCCAATACTCTGCCAAATAAAGCATTGGAGCCCAATACTCTACCAAATAAAGCATTGGAGCCCAATACTCTACGAAATAAAACATTGGGGCCCAATACTCCACCAAATAAAACATTGGAGCCCAATACTCTACCAAATAAAACATTGGAGCCCAATACTCTACCAAATAAAACATTGGCGCCCAATACTGTACCAAATAAAGCACTGGAGCCCAATACACTACGAAATAAAGCATTGGAGCCCAATACTCTACCAAATAAAGCACTGGAGCCCAATACTCTACCAAATTAAGCATTGGGTCCCAATACTCTACCAAATAAAGCATTGGAGTCCAATACTCTACCAAATAAAGCATTGGGGCCCAATACTCTACCAAATAAAGCATTGGGGCCCAATACACTACCAAATAAAGCATTGGAGCCCAATACTCCACCAAATAAAGCATTGGAGTCCAATACTCTACCAAATAAAGCATTGGAGCCCAATACTCTACCAAATAAAGCATTGGGGCCCAATACTCCAACAAATAAAGCATTGGAGCCCAATACTCTAACAAATATAGCATTGGAGCCCAATACTCTACCAAATAAAGCATTGGAGTCCAATACTCTACCAAATAAAGCATTGGAGCCCAATACTCTACCAAATAAAGCTTTGGGGCCCAATACTCTAACAAATAAAGCATTGGGGCCCAATACTCAACCAAATAAATCATTGGAGCCCAATACTCTAACAAATAAAGCATTGGGGCCCAATACTCTAACAAATAAAGCATTGGGGCCCAATACTCTAACAAATAAAGCATTGGAGCCCAATACTCTACCAAATAAAGCATTGGAGCCCAATACTCTACCAAATAAAGCATTGGAGCCCAATACTCTACCAAATAAAGCTTTGGGGCCCAATACTCTAACAAATAAAGCATTGGGGCCCAATACTCAACCAAATAAAACATTGGGGCCCAATACTCTAACAAATAAAGCATTGGGGCCCAATACTCTACACAATAAAGCATTGGAGCCCAATACTCCAGCAAATAATACATTGGGGCCCAATACTCTACCAAATAAAGCATTGGGGCCCAATACTCCACCAAATAAAGTATTGGGGCCCAATACACTACCAAATAAAGCATTGGGGCCCAATGCTCTATGAAATAAAGCATTGGGGCCCAATACTCCACCAAATAAAGCATTGGGGCCCAATACTCCACCAAATAAAGCATTGGAGCCCAATACTCTACCAAATAAAGCATTGGAGTCCAATACTCTACCAAATAAAGCATTGGAGCCCAATACTCTACCAAATAAAGCTTTGGGGCCCAATACTCTAACAAATAAAGCATTGGGGCCCAATACTCAACCAAATAAATCATTGGAGCCCAATACTCTAACAAATAAAGCATTGGGGCCCAATACTCTACCAAATAAAGCATTGGAGCCCAATACTCCAGCAAATAATACATTGGGGCCCTATACTCTACCAAATAAAGCATTGGGGCCCAATACTCCACCAAATAAAGTATTGGGGCCCAATACTCTACCAAATAAAGCATTGGGGCCCAATACTCGATGAAATAAAGCATTGGGGCCCAATACTCTACCAAATAAAGCATTGGGGCCCAATACGCCACCAAATAAAGCACTGGGGCCCAATACTCTACCAAATAAAGCATTGGGGCCCAATACTCTACCAAATAAAGCATTGTGCCCCAATACTCTACCAAATAAAGCATTGGGGCCCAATACTCTAACAAATAAAGCATTGGAGCCCAATACTCTACCAAATAAAACATTGGAGCCCAATACTCTACCAAATAAAGCATTGGAGCCCAATACTCTACCAAATAAAGCTTTGGGGCCCAATACTCTAACAAATAAAGCATTGGGGCCCAATACTCAACCAAATAAAACATTGGGGCCCAATACTCTAACAAATAAAGCATTGGGGCCCAATACTCTGCACAATAAAGCATTGGAGCCCAATACTCCAGCAAATAATACATTGGGGCCCAATACTCTACCAAATAAAGCATTGGGGCCCAATACTCCACCAAATAAAGTATTGGGGCCCAATACACTACCAAATAAAGCATTGGGGCCCAATGCTCTATGAAATAAAGCATTGGGGCCCAATACTCCACCAAATAAAGCATTGGGGCCCAATACTCCACCAAATAAAGCATTGGGGCCCAATACTCTACCAAATAAAGCATTGGGGCCCAATACTCTACCAAATAAAGCATTGTGCCCCAATACTCTACCAAATAAAGCATTGGGGCCCAATACTCTGCCAAATAAAGCATTGGAGCCCAATACTCTACCAAATAAAGCATTGGGGCCCAATACGCTACCAAATAAAACATTGGAGCCCAATACTCTACCAAATAAAGCATTGGGGCCCAATACTCTACCAAATAAAACATTGGAGCCCAATACGCTCCCAAATAAAGCATTGGGGCCCAATACTCTACCAAATAAAGCTTTGGGGCCCAATACTCCACCAAATAGAACATTGGGGCCCAATACTCCACCAAATAAAGCATTGGAGCCCAATACTCTACCAAATAAAGCATTGGGGCCCAATACTCTTCCAAATAAAGCATTGGAGCCCAATACTCTACCAAATAAAACATTGGGGTCCAATACTCTACCAAATAAAGCTTTGGGGCCCAATACTCTACCAAATAAAGCATTGGAGACCAATACTCTACCAAATAAAGCATTGGAGCCCAATACTCTACCAAATAAAGCTTTGGGGCCCAATTCTCTACCAAATAAAGCATTGGAGCCCAATACTCCACCAACTGAAGCATTGGAGCCCAATACTTTACCAAATAAAGCTTTGGGGCCCAATACACCACCAAATAAAGGATTGGAGCCCAATACTCTACCAAATAAAACATTGGAGCCCAATACTCTGCCAAATGAAGCATTGGAGCCAATACTCTACCAAATAAAACATTGGAGCCCAATACTCTACCAAATAAAGCATTGGAGCCCAATACTCTACCAAATAAAACATTGGAGCCCAATACTCTGCCAAATAAAGCATTGGAGCCCAATACTCTACCAAATAAAGCATTGGAGCCCAATACTCTACCAAATAAAACATTGGGGCCCAATACTCTACCAAATAAAACATTGGAGCCCAATACTCTACCAAATAAAACATTGGAGCCCAATACTCTACCAAATAAAACATTGGCGCCCAATACTGTACCAAATAAAGCACTGGAGCCCAATACACTACGAAATAAAGCATTGGAGCCCAATACTCTACCAAATAAAGCACTGGAGCCCAATACTCTACCAAATTAAGCATTGGGTCCCAATACTCTACCAAATAAAGCATTGGAGTCCAATACTCTACCAAATAAAGCATTGGGGCCCAATACTCTACCAAATAAAGCATTGGGGCCCAATACACTACCAAATAAAGCATTGGAGCCCAATACTCCACCAATAAAGCATTGGAGTCCAATACTCTACCAAATAAAGCATTGGAGCCCAATACTCTACCAAATAAAGCATTGGGGCCCAATACTCCAACAAATAAAGCATTGGAGCCCAATACTCTAACAAATATAGCATTGGAGCCCAATACTCTACCAAATAAAGCATTGGAGTCCAATACTCTACCAAATAAAGCATTGGAGCCAAATACTCTACCAAATAAACTTTGGGGCCCAATACTCTACCAAATAAAGCATTGGGGCCCAATACTCCACCAAATAAAGCATTGGGGCCCAATACTCTACCAAATAAAGCATTGGGGCCCAATACTCTACCAAATAAAGCATTGTGCCCCAATACTCTACCAAATAAAGCATTGGGGCTCAATACTCTAACAAATAAAGCATTGGAGCCCAATACTCTACCAAATAAAGCATTGGAGCCCAATACTCTACCAAATAATGCATTGGAGCCCAATACTCTACCAAATAAAGCTTTGGGGCCCAATACTCTAACAAATAAAGCATTGGGGCCCAATACTCAACCAAATAAAACATTGGGGCCCAATACTCTAACAAATAAAGCATTGGGGCCCAATACTCTACACAATAAAGCATTGGAGCCCAATACTCCAGCAAATAATACATTGGGGCCCAATACTCTACCAAATAAAGCATTGGGGCCCAATACTCCACCAAATAAATTATTGGGGCCCAATACACTACCAAATAAAGCATTGGGGCCCAATGCTCTATGAAATAAAGCATTGGGGCCCAATACTCCACCAAATAAAGCATTGGGGCCCAATACTCCACCAAATAAAGCATTGGGGCCCAATACTCTACCAAATAAAGCATTGGGGCCCAATACTCTACCAAATAAAGCATTGTGCCCCAATACTCTACCAAATAAAGCATTGGGGCCCAATACTCTACCAAATAAAGCATTGGAGCCCAATACTCTACCAAATAAAGCATTGGGGCCCAATACGCTACCAAATAAAACATTGGAGCCCAATACTCTACCAAATAAAGCATTGGGGCCCAATACTCTACCAAATAAAACATTGGAGCCCAATACGCTCCCAAATAAAGCATTGGGGCCCAATACTCTACCAAATAAAGCTTTGGGGCCCAATACTCCACCAAATAGATCATTGGGGCCCAATACTCCACCAAATAAAGCATTGGAGCCCAATACTCTACCAAATAAAGCATTGGGGCCCAATACTCTTCCAAATAAAGCATTGGAGATACTCTACCAAATAAAACATTGGGGTCCAATACTCTACCAAATAAAGCATTGGGGCCCAATACTCGACCAAATAAAGCATTGGGGCCCAATACTCTACCAAATAAAGCATTGGAGCCCAATACTCCACCAAATGAAGCATTGGAGCCCAATACTTTACTAAATAAAGCTTTGGGGCCCAATACTCTACCAAATAAAGCATTGGAGCCCAATACTCTACAAATAAAGCATTGGAGCCCAATACTCTACCAAATAAAACATTGGAGCCCAATACTCTGCCAAATAAATCATTGGAGCCCAATACTCTACCAAATAAAACATTGGAGCCCAATACTCTCCCAAATAAAGCATTGGAGCCCAATACTCTACCAAATAAAACATTGGAGCCCAATACTCTGCCAAATAAGCATTGGAGCCCAATACTCTACCAAATAAAGCATTGGAGCCCAATACTCTGCCAAATAAAACATTGGGGCCCAATACTCTACCAAATAAAACATTGGAGCCCAATCCTCTACCAAATAAAGCACTGGAGCCCAATACTCTACCAAATAAAGCATTGGGGCCCAATACTCTACCAAATAAAACATTGGCGTCCAATACTGTACCAAATAAAGCACTGGAGCCCAATACACTACGAAATAAAGCATTGGAGCCCAATACTCTACCAAATAAAGCACTGGAGCCCAATACTCTACCAAATAAAGCTTTGGGGCCCAATACTCTACCAAATGAAGCATTGGAGCCCAATACTTTACCAAATAAAGCTTTGGGGCCCAATACTCTACCAAATAAAACATTGGAGCCCAATACTCTGCCAAATAAAGCATTGGAGCCCAATACTCTACCAAATAAAACATTGGAGTCCTATACTCTACCAAATAAAGCATTGGAGCCCAATACTCCACCAAATAAAACATTGGAGCCCAATGCTCTGCCAAATAAAGCATTGGAGCCCAATACTCTACCAAATAAAGCATTGGAACCCAATACTCTGCCAAATAAAACATTGGGGCCCAATACTCTACCAAATAAAACATTGGAGCCCAATACTCTACCAAATAAAGCACTGGAGCCCAATACTCTACCAAATAAAGCATTGGGGCCAAATACTCTACCAAATAAAGCATTGGGGCCCAATACTCTACCAAATAAAACATTGGGCCCATACTCGAACAAATAAAACATTGGAGCCCAATACTCTACCAAATAAAACATTGGAGCCCAATACTCTACCAAATAAAAGATTGGCGCCCAATACTGTACCAAATAAAGCACTGGAGCCCAATACACTACGAAATAAAGCATTGGAGCCCAATACTCTACCAAATAAAGCACTGGAGCCCAATACTCTACCAATTAAGCATTGGGTCCCAATACTCTACAAATAAAGCATGGAGCCCAATACTCGACCAAATAAAGCATTGGGGCCCAATACTCTACCAAATAAAGCATTGGAGCCCAATACTCCACCAAATAAAGCATTGGAGTCCAATACTCTACCAAATTAAGCATTGGGTCCCAATACTCTACCAAATAAAGCATTGGAGCCCAATACTCTTCCAAATAAAGCATTGGAGCCCAATACTCTACCAAATAAAACATTGGGTCCAATACTCTACCAAATAAAGCATTGGGGCCCCAATACTCGACCAAATAAAGCATTGGGGCCCAATACTCTACCAAATAAAGCATTGGAGCCCAATACTCCACCAAATGAAGCATTGGAGGCCCAATACTTTACTAAATAAAGCTTTGGGGCCCAATACTCTACCAAATAAAGCATTGGAGCCCAATACTCTACCAAATAAAGCTTTGGGGGCCCAATACTCTACCAAATGAAGCATTGGAGCCCAATACTTTACCAAATAAAGCTTTGGGGCCCAATACTCTACCAAATAAAACATGGAGCCCAATACTCTGCCAAATAAAGCATTGGAGCCCAATACTCTACCAAATAAAACATTGGAGTCCTATACTCTACCAATAAAGCATTGGAGCCCAATACTCCACCAAATAAAACATTGGAGCCCAATGCTCTGCCAAATAAAGCATTGGAGCCCAATACTCTACCAAATAAAGCATTGGAACCCAATACTCTGCCAAATAAAGCATTGGGGCCCAATACTCTACCAAATAAAACATTGGAGCCCAATACTCTACCAAATAAAGCACTGGAGCCCAATACTCTACCAAATAAAGCATTGGGGCCAAATACTCTACCAAATAAAGCATTGGGGCCCAATACTCTACCAAATAAAACATTGGGGCCCAATACTCGAACAAATAAAACATTGGAGCCCAATACTCTACCAAATAAAACATTGGAGCCCAATACTCTACCAAATAAAAGATTGGCGCCCAATACTGTACCAAATAAAGCACTGGAGCCCAATACACTACGAAATAAAGCATTGGAGCCCAATACTCTACCAAATAAAGCACTGGAGCCAATACTCTACCAAATTAAGCATTGGGTCCCAATACTCTACCAAATAAAGCATTGGAGCCCAATACTCGACCAAATAAAGCATTGGGGCCCAATACTCTACCAAATAAAGCATTGGAGCCCAATACTCCACCAAATAAAGCATTGGAGTCCAATACTCTACCAAATTAAGCATTGGGTCCCAATACTCTACCAAATAAAGCATTGGAGCCCAATACTCTTCCAAATAAAGCATTGGAGCCCAATACTCTACCAAATAAAACATTGGGGTCCAATGCTCTACCAAATAAAGCATTGGGGCCCAATACTCGACCAAATAAAGCATTGGGGCCCAATACTCTACCAAATAAAGCATTGGAGCCCAATACTCCACCAAATGAAGCATTGGAGCCCAATACTTTACTAAATAAAGCTTTGGGGCCCAATACTCTACCAATAAAGCATTGGAGCCCAATACTCTACCAAATAAAGCATTGGAGCCCAATACTCTACCAATAAAACATTGGAGCCCAATACTCTGCCAAATAAAGCATTGGAGCCCAATACTCTACCAAATAAAACATTGGAGCCCAATACTCTGCCAAATAAAGCATTGGAGCCCAATACTCTACCAAATAAAACATTGGAGCCCAATACTCTGCCAAATAAAGCATTGGAGCCCAATACTCTACCAAATAAAGCATTGGAGCCCAATACTCTGCCAATAAAACATTGGGGCCCAATACTCTACCAAATAAAACATTGGAGCCCAATACTCTACCAAATAAAGCACTGGAGCCCAATACTCTACCAAATAAAGCATTGGGGCCCAATACTCTACCAAATAAAACATTGGCGTCCAATACTGCACCAAATAAAGCACTGGAGCCCAATACACTACGAAATAAAGCATTGGAGCCCAATACTCTACCAAATAAAGCACTGGAGCCCAATACTCTACCAAATAAAGCTTTGGGGCCCAATACTCTACCAAATGAAGCATTGGAGCCCAATACTTTACCAAATAAAGCTTGGGGCCCAATACTCTACCAAATAAAGCATTGGAGCCCAATACACTACCAAATAAAGCATTGGAGCCCAATACTCTACCAAATAAAGCATTGGGGCCCAATACGCTACCAAATAAAACATTGGAGCCCAATACTCTAACAAATAAAGCATTGGGGCCCAATACTCTACCAAATAAAACATTGGAGCCCAATACGCTCCCAAATAAAGCATTGGGGCCCAATACTCTACCAAATAAAGCTTTGGGGCCCAATACTCCACCAAATAGATCATTGGGGCCCAATACTCCACCAAATAAAGCATTGGAGCCCAATACTCTACCAAATAAAGCATTGGGGCCCAATACTCTTCCAAATAAAGCATTGGAGCCCAATACTCTACCAAATAAAACATTGGGGTCCAATACTCTACCAAATAAAGCATGGGGCCCAATACTCGACCAAATAAAGCATTGGGGCCCAATACTCTACCAAATAAAGCATTGGAGCCCAATACTCCACCAAATGAAGCATTGGAGCCCAATACTTTACTAAATAAAGCTTTGGGGCCCAATACTCTACCAAATAAAGCATTGGAGCCCAATACTCTACCAAATAAAGCATTGGAGCCCAATACTCTACCAAATAAAACATTGGAGCCCAATACTCTGCCCAAATAAAGCATTGGAGCCCAATACTCTACCAAATAAAACATTGGATTGGAGCCCAATACTCTCCCAAATAAAGCATTGGAGCCCAATACTCTACCAAATAAAACATTGGAGCCCAATACTCTGCCAAATAAAGCATTGGAGCCCAATACTCTACCAAATAAAGCATTGGAGCCCAATACTCTGCCAAATAAAACATTGGGGCCCAATACTCTACCAAATAAAACATTGGAGCCCAATACTCTACCAAATAAAGCACTGGAGCACAATACTCTACCAAATAAAGCATTGGGGCCCAATACTCTACCAAATAAAACATTGGCGTCCAATACTGTACCAAATAAAGCACTGGAGCCCAATACACTACGAAATAAAGCATTGGAGCCCAATACTCTACCAAATAAAGCACTGGAGCCCAATACTCTACCAAATAAAGCTTTGGGGCCCAATACTCTACCAAATGAAGCATTGGAGCCCAATACTTTACCAAATAAAGCTTTGGGGCCCAATACTCTACCAAATAAAGCATTGGAGCCCAATACTCCACCAAATGAAGCATTGGAGCCCAATACTTTACCAAATAAAGCTTTGGGGCCCAATACTCCACCAAATAAAGCATTGGAGCCCAATACTCTACCAAATAAAACATTGGAGCCCAATACTCTGCCAAATAAAGCATTGGAGCCCAATACTCTACCAAATAAAACATTGGAGTCCTATACTCTACCAAATAAAGCATTGGAGCCCAATATTCCACCAAATAAAACATTGGAGCCCAATGCTCTGCCAAATAAAGCATTGGAGCCCAATACTCTACCAAATAAAGCATTGGAACCCAATACTCTGCCAAATAAAACATTGGGGCCCAATACTCTACCAAATAAAACATTGGAGCCCAATACTCTACCAAATAAAGCACTGGAGCCCAATACTCTACCAAATAAAGCATTGGGGCCAAATACTCTACCAAATAAAGCATTGGGGCCCAATACTCTACCAAATAAAACATTGGGGCCCAATACTCGAACAAATAAAACATTGGAGCCCAATACTCTACCAAATAAAACATTGGAGCCCAATACTCTACCAAATAAAAGATTGGCGCCCAATACTGTACCAAATAAAGCACTGGAGCCCAATACACTACGAAATAAAGCATTGGAGCCCAATACTCTACCAAATAAAGCACTGGAGCCCAATACTCTACCAAATTAAGCATTGGGTCCCAATACTCTACCAAATAAAGCATTGGAGCCCAATACTCGACCAAATAAAGCATTGGGGCCCAATACTCTACCAAATAAAGCATTGGAGCCCAATACTCCACCAAATAAAGCATTGGAGTCCAATACTCTACCAAATTAAGCATTGGGTCCCAATACTCTACCAAATAAAGCATTGGAGCCCAATACTCTTCCAAATAAAGCATTGGAGCCCAATACTCTACCAAATAAAACATTGGGGTCCAATACTCTACCAAATAAAGCATTGGGGCCCAATACTCGACCAAATAAAGCATTGGGGCCCAATACTCTACCAAATAAAGCATTGGAGCCCAATACTCCATCAAATGAAGCATTGGAGCCCAATACTTTACTAAATAAAGCTTTGGGGCCCAATACTCTACCAAATAAAGCATTGGAGCCCAATACTCTAACAAATAAAGTTTTGGAGCCCAATACTCTACCAAATAAAACATTGGAGCCCAATACTCTGCCAAATAAAGCATTGGAGCCCAATACTCTACCAAATAAAACATTGGAGCCCAATACTCTCCCAAATAAAGCATTGGAGCCCAATACTCTACCAAATAAAACATTGGAGCCCAATACTCTGCCAAATAAAGCATTGGAGCCCAATACTCTACCAAATAAAGCATTGGAGCCCAATACTCTGCCAAATAAAACATTGGGGCCCAATACTCTACCAAATAAAACATTGGAGCCCAATACTCTACCAAATAAAGCACTGGAGCCCAATACTCTACCAAATAAAGCATTGGGGCCCAATACTCTACCAAATAAAACATTGGCGTCCAATACTGTACCAAATAAAGCACTGGAGCCCAATACACTACGAAATAAAGCATTGGAGCCCAATACTCTACCAAATAAAGCACTGGAGCCCAATACTCTACCAAATAAAGCTTTGGGGCCCAATACTCTACCAAATGAAGCATTGGAGCCCAATACTTTACCAAATAAAGCTTTGGGGCCCAATACTCTACCAAATAAAGCATTGGAGCCCAATACTCCACCAAATGAAGCATTGGAGCCCAATACTTTACCAAATAAAGCTTTGGGGCCCAATACTCCACCAAATAAAGCATTGGAGCCCAATACTCTACCAAATAAAACATTGGAGCCCAATACTCTGCCAAATAAAGCATTGGAGCCCAATACTCTACCAAATAAAACATTGGAGTCCTATACTCTACCAAATAAAGCATTGGAGCCCAATACTCCACCAAATAAAACATTGGAGACCAATGCTCTGCCAAATAAAGCATTGGAGCCCAATACACTACCAAATAAAGCATTGGAACCCAATACTCTGCCAAATAAAACATTGGGGCCCAATACTCTACCAAATAAAACATTGGAGCCCAATACTCTACCAAATAAAGCACTGGAGCCCAATACTCTACCAAATAAAGCATTAGGGCCAAATACTCTACCAAATAAAGCATTGGGGCCCAATACGCTACCAAATAAAACATTGGGGCCCAATACTCGAACAAATAAAACATTGGAGCCCAATACTCTACCAAATAAAACATTGGAGCCCAATACTCTACCAAATAAAAGATTGGCGCCCAATACTGTACCAAATAAAGCACTGGAGCCCAATACACTACGAAATAAAGCATTGGAGCCCAATACTCTACCAAATAAAGCACTGGAGCCCAATACTCTACCAAATTAAGCATTGGGTCCCAATACTCTACCAAATAAAGCATTGGAGTCCAATACTCTACCAAATTAAGCATTGGGTCCCAATACTCTACCAAATAAAGCATTGGAGCCCAATACTCTACCAAATAAAGCATTAGGGCCCAATACTCTACCAAATAAAGCATTGGGGCCCAATACTCTACCAAATAAAACATTGGAGCCCAATACTCTACCAAATAAATCATTGGGGCCCAATACGCTACCAAATAAAACATTGGAGCCCAATACTCTACCAAATAAAGCATTGGAGCCCAATACTCTACCAAATAAAACATTGGAGCCCAATACTCTGCCAAATAAAGCATTGGAGCCCAATACTCTACCAAATAAAGCATTGGAGCCCAATACTCTGCCAAATAAAACATTGGGGCCCAATACTCTACCAAATAAAACATTGGAGCCCAATACTCTAGCAAATAAAGCACTGGAGCCCAATACTCTACCAAATAAAGCATTGGGGCCCAATACTCTACCAAATAAAACATTGGCGTCCAATACTGTACCAAATAAAGCACTGGAGCCCAATACACTACGAAATAAAGCATTGGAGCCCAATACTCTACCAAATAAAGCACTGGATCCCAATACTCTACCAAATAAAGCTTTGGGGCCCAATACTCTACCAAATGAAGCATTGGAGCCCAATACCTTACCAAATAAAGCTTTGAGGCCCAATACTCTACCAAATAAAGCATTGGAGCCCAATACTCCACCAAATGAAGCATTGGAGCCCAATACTTTACCAAATAAAGCTTTGGGGCCCAATACTCCACCAAATAAAGCATTGGAGCCCAATACTCTACCAAATAAAACATTGGAGCCCAATACTCTGCCAAATAAAGCATTGGAGCCCAATACTCTACCAAATAAAACATTGGAGTCCTATACTCTACCAATAAAGCATTGGAGCCCAATACTCCACCAAATAAAACATTGGAGCCCAATGCTCTGCCAAATAAAGCATTGGAGCCCAATACTCTACCAAATAAAGCATTGGAACCCAATACTCTGCCAAATAAAACATTGGGGCCCAATACTCTACCAAATAAAACATTGGAGCCCAATACTCTACCAAATAAAGCACTGGAGCCCAATACTCTACCAAATAAAGCATTGGGGCCAAATACTCTACCAAATAAAGCATTGGGGCCCAATACTCTACCAAATAAAACATTGGGGCCCAATACTCGAACAAATAAAACATTGGAGCCCAATACTCTACCAAATAAAACATTGGAGCCCAATACTCTACCAAATAAAAGATTGGCGCCCAATACTGTACCAAATAAAGCACTGGAGCCCAATACACTACGAAATAAAGCATTGGAGCCCAATACTCTACCAAATAAAGCACTGGAGCCCAATACTCTACCAAATTAAGCATTGGGTCCCAATACTCTACCAAATAAAGCATTGGAGCCCAATACTCGACCAAATAAAGCATTGGGGCCCAATGCTCTACCAAATAAAGCATTGGAGCCCAATACTCCACCAAATAAAGCATTGGAGTCCAATACTCTACCAAATTAAGCATTGGGTCCCAATACTCTACCAAATAAAGCATTGGAGCCCAATACTCTACCAAATAAAGCATTAGGGCCCAATACTCTACCAAATAAAGCATTGGGGCCCAATACTCTACCAAATAAAACATTGGAGCCCAATACTCTACCAAATAAATCATTGGGGCCCAATACGCTACCAAATAAAACATTGGAGCCCAATACTCTACCAAATAAAGCATTGGGGCCCAATACTCTACCAAATAAAACATTGGAGCCTAATACTCTCCCAAATAAAGCATTGGGGCCCAATACTCTACCAAATAAAGCTTTGGGGCCCAATACTCTGCCAAATAAATCATTGGAGTCCAATACTCTACCAAATAAAGCATTGGGGCCCAATACTCTACCAAATAAAGCATTGGGGCCCAATACTCTACCAAATAAAACATTGGGGCCCAATACTCCACCATATAAAGCATTGGGGCCCAATACTCCACCAAATAAAACATTGGGGCCCAATATTCTACCAATTAAAGCATTGGGGCCCAATACTTCACACAATAAAGCATTGGAGCCCAATACTCCAGCAAATAATACATTGGGGCCCAATACTCTACCAAATAAAGCATTGGGGCCCAATACTCTGCCAAATAAAACATTGGGGCCCAATACTCTACCAAATAAAGCACTGGAGCCCAATACTCTACCAAATAAAGCATTGGGGCCAAATACTCTACCAAATAAAGCATTGGGGCCCAATACTCTACCAAATAAAACATTGGGGCCCAATACTCGAACAAATAAAACATTGGAGCCCAATACTCTACCAAATAAAACATTGGAGCCCAATACTCTACCAAATAAAAGATTGGCGCCCAATACTGTACCAAATAAAGCACTGGAGCCCAATACACTACGAAATAAAGCATTGGAGCCCAATACTCTACCAAATAAAGCACTGGAGCCCAATACTCTACCAAATTAAGCATTGGGTCCCAATACTCTACCAAATAAAGCATTGGAGCCCAATACTCGACCAAATAAAGCATTGGGGCCCAATACTCTACCAAATAAAGCATTGGAGCCCAATACTCCACCAAATAAAGCATTGGAGTCCAATACTCTACCAAATTAAGCATTGGGTCCCAATACTCTACCAAATAAAGCATTGGAGCCCAATACTCTACCAAATAAAGCATTAGGGCCCAATACTCTACCAAATAAAGCATTGGGGCCCAATACTCTACCAAATAAAACATTGGAGCCCAATACTCTACCAAATAAATCATTGGGGCCCAATACGCTACCAAATAAAACATTGGAGCCCAATACTCTACCAAATAAAGCATTGGAGCCCAATACTCTACCAAATAAAACATTGGAGCCCAATACTCTGCCAAATAAAGCATTGGAGCCCAATACTCTACCAAATAAAGCATTGGAGCCCAATACTCTGCCAAATAAAACATTGGGGCCCAATACTCTACCAAATAAAACATTGGAGCCCAATACTCTACCATATAAACAATGGAGCCCAATACTCTACCAAATAAAGCATTGGGGCCCAATACTCTACCAAATAAAACATTGGCGTCCAATACTGTACCAAATAAAGCACTGGAGCCCAATACACTATGAAATAAAGCATTGGAGCCCAATACTCTACCAAATAAAGCACTGGATCCCAATACTCTACCAAATAAAGCTTTGGGGCCCAATACTCTACCAAATGAAGCATTGGAGCCCAATACTTTACCAAATAAAGCTTTGGGGCCCAATACTCTACCAAATAAAGCATTGGAGCCCAATACTCCACCAAATGAAGCATTGGAGCCCAATACTTTACCAAATAAAGCTTTGGGGCCCAATACTCCACCAAATAAAGCATTGGAGCCCAATACTCTACCAAATAAAACATTGGAGCCCAATACTCTGCCAAATAAAGCATTGGAGCCCAATACTCTACCAAATAAAACATTGGAGTCCTATACTCTACCAATAAAGCATTGGAGCCCAATACTCCACCAAATAAAACATTGGAGCCCAATGCTCTGCCAAATAAAGCATTGGAGCCCAATACTCTACCAAATAAAGCATTGGAACCCAATACTCTGCCAAATAAAACATTGGGGCCCAATACTCTACCAAATAAAACATTGGAGCCCAATACTCTACCAAATAAAGCACTGGAGCCCAATACTCTACCAAATAAAGCATTGGGGCCAAATACTCTACCAAATAAAGCATTGGGGCCCAATACTCTACCAAATAAAACATTGGGGCCCAATACTCGAACAAATAAAACATTGGAGACCAATACTCTACCAAATAAAACATTGGAGCCCAATACTCAACCAAATAAAAGATTGGCGCCCAATACTGTACCAAATAAAGCACTGGAGCCCAATACTCTACCAAATAAAGCATTGGGGCCAAATACTCTACCAAATAAAGCATTGGGGCCCAATACTCTACCAAATAAAACATTGGGGCCCAATACTCGAACAAATAAAACATTGGAGCCCAATACTCTACCAAATAAAACATTGGAGCCCAATACTCAATCAAATAAAAGATTGGCGCCCAATACTGTACCAAATAAAGCACTGGAGCCCAATACACTACGAAATAAAGCATTGGAGCCCAATACTCTACCAAATAAAGCATTGGAGCCCAATACTCCACCAAATAAAGCATTGGAGTCCAATACTCTACCAAATTAAGCATTGGGTCCCAATACTCTACCAAATAAAGCATTGGAGCCCAATACTCTACCAAATAAAACATTGGAGCCCAATACTCTACCAAATAAATCATTGGGGCCCAATACGCTACCAAATAAAACATTGGCGCCCAATACTCTACCAAATAAAGCATTGGGGCCCAATACTCTACCAAATAAAACATTGGAGCCCAATACTCTCCCAAATAAAGCATTGGGGCCCAATACTCTACCAAATAAAGCTTTGGGGCCCAATACTCTGCCAAATAAATCATTGGAGCCCAATACTCTACCAAATAAAACATTGGAGCCCAATACTCTACCAAATAAAGCATTGGGGCCCAATACTCTACCAAATAAAACATTGGGGCCCAATACTCCACCATATAAAGCATTGGGGCCCAATACTCCACCAAATAAAACATTGGGGCCCAATATTCTACCAATTAAACATTGGGGCCCAATACTCGAACAAATAAAACATTGGAGCCCAATACTCTACCAAATAAAACATTGGAGCCCAATACTCAATCAAATAAAAGATTGGCGCCCAATACTGTACCAAATAAAGCACTGGAGCCCAATACACTACGAAATAAAGCATTGGAGCCCAATACTCTACCAAATAAAGCATTGGAGCCCAATACTCCACCAAATAAAGCATTGGAGTCCAATACTCTACCAAATTAAGCATTGGGTCCCAATACTCTACCAAATAAAGCATTGGAGCCCAATACTCTACCAAATAAAACATTGGAGCCCAATACTCTACCAAATAAATCATTGGGGCCCAATACGCTACCAAATAAAACATTGGCGCCCAATACTCTACCAAATAAAGCATTGGGGCCCAATACTCTACCAAATAAAACATTGGAGCCCAATACTCTCCCAAATAAAGCATTGGGGCCCAATACTCTACCAAATAAAGCTTTGGGGCCCAATACTCTGCCAAATAAATCATTGGAGCCCAATACTCTACCAAATAAAACATTGGAGCCCAAAACTCTACCAAATATAGCATTGGGGCCCAATACTCTACCAAATAAAGCATTGGAGCCCAATACTCTACCAAATAAAGCATTGGGGCCCAATACTCTACCAAATAAAACATTGGGGCCCAATACTCCACCATATAAAGCATTGGGGCCCAATACTCCACCAAATAAAACATTGGGGCCCAATATTCTACCAATTAAACATTGGGGCCCAATACATTACACAATAAAGCATTGGAGCCCAATACTCCAGCAAATAATACATTGGGGCCCAATACTCTACCAAATAAAGCATTGGGGCCCAATACTCCACCAAATAAAGCATTGGGGCCCAATACTCTACCAAATAAAGCATTGGGGCCCAATGCTCTATGAAATAAAGCATTGCGGCCCAATACTCTACCAAATAAAGCATTGGGGCCCAATACACCACCAAATAAAGCATTGGGGCCCAATACTCTACCAAATAAAGCATTGGGGCCCAATACTCTACCAAATAAAGCATTGTGCCCCAATACTCTACCAAATAAAGCATTGGGGCCCAATACTCTACCAAATAAAGCATTGGAGCCCAATACTCTACCAAATAAAGCATTGGGGCCCAATACGCTACCAAATAAAACATTGGAGCCCAATACTCTACCAAATAAAGCATTGGGGCCCAATACTCTACCAAATAAAACATTGGAGCCCAATACTCTCCCAAATAAAGCATTGGGGCCCAATACTCTAAAAATAAAGCTTTGGGGCCCAATACTCCACCAAATAGAACATTGGGGCCCAATACTCCACCAAATAAAGCATTGGAGCCCAATACTCTACCAAATAAAGCATTGGGGCCCAATACTCTTCCAAATAAAGCATTGGAGCCCAATACTCTACCAAATAAAACATTGGGGTCCAATACTCTACCAAATAAAGCATTGGGGCCCAATACTCTACCAAATAAAGCATTGGGGCCCAATACTCTACCAAATAAAGCATTGGAGCCCAATACTCCACCAAATAAAGCATTGGGGCCCAATACTCTACCAAATAAAACATTGGAGCCCAATACTCCACCAAATAAAGCATTGGGGCCGAATACTCTACCAAATAATGCACTGGGGCCCAATACTCTACCAAATAAAGCATTGGAGCACAATACTCTACCAAATAAAGCTTTGGGGCCCAATACTCTACCAAATAAAGCATTGGAGCCCAATACTCTGCCAAATAAAGCATTGGAGCCCAATACTCTGCCAAATAAAGCATTGGAGCCCAATACTCTACCAAATAAAACATTGGAGCACAATACTCTACCAAATAAAGCATTGGAGCCCAATACTCTGCCAAATAAAACATTGGAGCCCAATACTCTGCCAAATAAAGCATTGGAGCCCAATACTCTACCAAATAAAGCATTGGAGCCCAATACTCTGCCAAATAAAGCATTGGGGCCCAATACTCTACCAAATAACACATTGGAGCCCAATACTCCACCAAATAAAGCATTGGGGCCCAATACTCTACCAAATAATGCACTGGGGCCCAATACTCTACCAAATAAAGCATTGGAGTCCAATACTCTACCAAATAAAGCTTTGGGGCCCAATACTCTACCAAATAAAGCATTGGAGCCCAATACTCTACCAAATAAAGCATTGGAGCCCAATACTCTACCAAATAAAGCTTTGGGGCCCAATACTCTACCAAATAAAGCATTGGAGCCCAATACTCCACCAAATGAAGCATTGGAGCCCAATACTTTACTAAATAAAGCTTTGGGGCCCAATACTCTACCAAATAAAGCATTGGAGCCCAATACTCTACCAAATAAAACATTGGAGCCCAATACTCTGCCAAATAAAGCATTGGAGCCCAATACTCTACCAAATAAAACATTGGAGCCCAATATTCTACCAAATAAAGCATTGGAGCCCAATACTCTACCAAATAAAACATTGGAGCCCAATACTCTGCCAAATAAAGCATTGGAGCCCAATACTCTACCAAATAAAGCATTGGAGCCCAATACTCTGCCAAATAAAACATTGGGGCCCAATATTCCACCAAATAAAACATTGGAGCCCAATACTCTACCAAATAAAGCACTGGAGCCCAATACTCTACCAAATAAAGCATTGGGGCCAAATACTCTACCAAATAAAGCATTGGGGCCCAATACTCTAACAAATAAAACATTGGGGCCCAATACTCTAACAAATAAAACATTGGAGCCCAATACTCTACCAAATAAATCATTGGAGCCCAATACTCTACCAAATAAAGCATTGGGGCCCAATACTCTACCAAATAAAACATTGGAGCCCAATACTCTACCAAATATAGCATTGGGGCCCAATACTCTACCAAATAAAGCATTGGAGCCCAATACTTTACCAAATAAAGCATTGCGGCCCAATACTCTACCAAATAAAACATTGGGGCCCAATACTCCACCATATAAAGCATTGGGGCCCAATACTCCACCAAATAAAACATTGAGGCCCAATACTCTACCAATTAAAGCATTGGGGCCCAATACTTTACACAATAAAGCATTGGAGCCCAATACTCCAGCAAATAATACATTGGGGCCCAATACTCTACCAAATAAATCATTGGGGCCCAATACTCCACCAAATAAAGTATTGGGGCCCAATACTCTACCAAATAAAGCATTGGGGCCCAATACTCTGCCAAATAAAGCATTGGGACCCAATACTCCACCAAATAAAGCATTGGGGCCCAATACTCTACCAAATAAAGCATTGGGGCCCAATACTCTACCAAATAAAGCATTGTGCCCCAATACTCTACCAAATAAAGCATTGGGGCCCAATACTCTACCAAATAAAGCATTGGAGCCCAATACTCTACCAAATAAAGCATTGGGGCCCAATGCGCTACCAAATAAAACATTGGAGCCCAATACTCTACCAAATAAAGCATTGGGGCCCAATACTCTACTAAATAAAACATTGGAGCCCAATACTCTCCCAAATACAGCATTGGGGCCCAATACTCTACCAAATAAAGCTTTGGGGTACAATACTCCACCAAATAGAACATTGGGGCCCAATACTCCACCAAATAAAGCATTGGAGCCCAATACTCTTCCAAATAAAGCATTGGAGCCCAATACTCTACCAAATAAAAGATTGGCGCCCAATACTGTACCAAATAAAGCACTGGAGCCCAATACACTACGAAATAAAGCATTGGAGCCCAATACTCTACCAAATAAAGCACTGGAGCCCAATACTCTACCAAATTAAGCATTGGGTCCCAATACTCTACCAAATAAAGCATTGGAGCCCAATACTCGACCAAATAAAGCATTGGGGCCCAATACTCTACCAAATAAAGCATTGGAGCCCAATACTCCACCAAATAAAGCATTGGAGTCCAATACTGTACCAAATTAAGCATTGGGTCCCAATACTCTACCAAATAAAGCATTGGAGCCCAATACTCTACCAAATAAAGCATTAAGGCCCAATACTCTACCAAATAAAGCATTGGGGCCCAATACTCTACCAAATAAAACATTGGAGCCCAATACTCTACCAAATAAATCATTGGGGCCCAATACGCTACCAAATAAAACATTGGAGCCCAATACTCTACCAAATAAAGCATTGGGGCCCTATACTCTACCAAATAAAACATTGGAGCCCAATACTCTCCCAAATAAAGCATTGGGGCCCAATACTCTACCAAATAAAGCTTTGGGGCCCAATACTCTGCCAAATAAATCATTGGAGCCCAATACTCTACCAAATAAAGCATTGGGGCCCAATACTCTACCAAATAAAACATTGGAGCCCAATACTCTACCAAATATAGCATTGGGGCCCAATACTCTACCAAATAAAGCATTGGAGCCCAATACTCTACCAAATAAAGCATTGGGGCCCAATACTCTACCAAATAAAACATTGGGGCCCAATACTCCACCATATAAAGCATTGGGGCCCAATACTCCACCAAATAAAACATTGGGGCCCAATATTCTACCAATTAAAGCATTGGGGCCCAATACTTTACACAATAAAGCATTGGAGCCCAATACTCCAGCAAATAATACATTGGGGCCCAATACTCTACCAAATAAAGCATTGGGGCCCAATACTCCACCAAATAATGTATTGGGGCCCAATACTCTACCAAATAAAGCATTGGGGCCCAATGCTCTATGAAATAAAGCATTGCGGCCCAATACTCTACCAAATAAAGCATTGGGGCCCAATACACCACCAGATAAAGCATTGGGGCCCAATACTCTACCAAATAAAGCATTGGGGCCCAATACTCTACCAAATAAAGCATTGTGCCCCAATACTCTACCAAATAAAGCATTGGGGCCCAAAACTCTACCAAATAAAGCATTGGAGCCCAATACTCTACCAAATAAAGCATTGGGGCCCAAAACTCTACCAAATAAAGCATTGGAGCCCAATACTCTACCAAATAAAGCATTGGAGCCCAATACTCTACCAAATAAAGCATTGGGGCCCAATACTCTTCCAAATAAAGCATTGGAGCCCAATACTCTACCAAATAAAACATTGGGGTCCAATACTCTACCAAATAAAGCATTGGGGCCCAATACTCTACCAAATAAAGCATTGGAGCCCAATACTCCACCAAATAAAGCATTGGGGCCCAATACTCTACCAAATAAAACATTGGAGCCCAGTACTCCACCAAATAAAACATTGGGGCCCAATACTCTACCAAATAATGCACTGGGGCCCAATACTCTACCAAATAAAGCATTGGAGCCCAATACTCTACCAAATAAAGCTTTGGGGCCCAATACTCTACCAAATAAAGCATTGGAGCCCAATACTCTGCCAAATAAAGCATTGGAGCCCAATACTCTACCAAATAAAGCTTTGGGGCCCAATACTCTACCAAATAAAGCATTGGAGCCCAATACTCCACCAAATGAAGCATTGGAGCCCAATACTTTACTAAATAAAGCTTTGGGGCCCAATACTCTACCAAATAAAGCATTGGAGCCCAATACTCTACCAAATAAAACATTGGAGCCCAATACTCTGCCAAATAAAGCATTGGAGCCCAATACTCTACCAAATAAAACATTGGAGCACAATACTCTACCAAATAAAGCATTGGAGCCCAATACTCTGCCAAATAAAACATTTGGAGCCCAATACTCTGCCAAATAAAGCATTGGAGCCCAATACTCTACCAAATAAAGCATTGGAGCCCAATACTCTGCCAAATAACACATTGGAGCCCAATACTCCACCAAATAAAGCATTGGGGCCCAATACTCTACCAAATAATGCACTGGGGCCCAATACTCTACCAAATAAAGCATTGGAGCCCAATACTCTACCAAATAAAGCTTTGGGGCCCAATACTCTACCAAATAAAGCATTGGAGCCCAATACTCTACCAAATAAAGCATTGGAGCCCAATACTCTACCAAATAAAGCTTTGGGGCCCAATACTCTACCAAATAAAGCATTGGAGCCCAATACTCCACCAAATGAAGCATTGGAGCCCAATACTTTACTAAATAAAGCTTTGGGGCCCAATACTCTACCAAATAAAGCATTGGAGCCCAATACTCTACCAAATAAAACATTGGAGCCCAATACTCTGCCAAATTAAGCATTGGGTCCCAATACTCTACCAAATAAAGCATTGGAGCCCAATACTCGACCAAATAAAGCATTGGGGCCCAATACTCTACCAAATAAAGCATTGGAGCCCAATACTCCACCAAATAAAGCATTGGAGTCCAATACTGTACCAAATTAAGCATTGGGTCCCAATACTCTACCAAATAAAGCATTGGAGCCCAATACTCTACCAAATAAAGCATTAGGGCCCAATACTCTACCAAATAAAGCATTGGGGCCCAATACTCTACCAAATAAAACATTGGAGCCCAATACTCTACCAAATAAATCATTGGGGCCCAATACGCTACCAAATAAAACATTGGAGCCCAATACTCTACCAAATAAAGCATTGGGGCCCAATACTCTACCAAATAAAACATTGGAGCCCAATACTCTCCCAAATAAAGCATTGGGGCCCAATACTCTACCAAATAAAGCTTTGGGGCCCAATACTCTACCAAATAAAGCATTGGGGCCCAATGCGCTACCAAATAAAACATTGGAGCCCAATACTCTACCAAATAAAGCATTGGGGCCCAATACTCTTCTAAATAAAACATTGGAGCCCAATACTCTCCCAAATACAGCATTGGGGCCCAATACTCTACCAAATAAAGCTTTGGGGTACAATTCTCCACCAAATAGAACATTGGGGCCCAATACTCCACCAAATAAAGCATTGGAGCCCAATACTCTTCCAAATAAAGCATTGGAGCCCAATACTCTACCAAATAAAAGATTGGCGCCCAATACTGTACCAAATAAAGCACTGGAGCCCAATACACTACGAAATAAAGCATTGGAGCCCAATACTCGACCAAATAAAGCATTGGGGCCCAATACTCTACCAAATAAAGCATTGGAGCCCAATACTCCACCAAATAAAGCATTGGAGTCCAATACTGTACCAAATTAAGCATTGGGTCCCAATACTCTACCAAATAAAGCATTGGAGCCCAATACTCTACCAAATAAAGCATTAGGGCCCAATACTCTACCAAATAAAGCATTGGGGCCCAATACTCTACCAAATAAAACATTGGAGCCCAATACTCTACCAAATAAATCATTGGGGCCCAATACGCCAGCAAATAAAACATTGGAGCCCAATACTCTACCAAATAAAGCATTGGGGCCCAATACTCTACCAAATAAAACATTGGAGCCCAATACTCTCCCAAATAAAGCATTGGGGCCCAATACTCTACCAAATAAAGCTTTGGGGCCCAATACTCTGCCAAATAAATCATTGGAGCCCAATACTCTACCAAATAAAGCATTGGGGCCCAATACTCTACCAAATAAAACATTGGAGCCCAATACTCTACCAAATATAGCATTGGGGCCCAATACTCTACCAAATAAAGCATTGGAGCCCAATACTCTACCAAATAAAGCATTGGGGCCCAATACTCTACCAAATAAAACATTGGGGCCCAATACTCCACCATATAAAGCATTGGGGCCCAATACTCCACCAAATAAAACATTGGGGCCCAATATTCTACCAATTAAAGCATTGGGGCCCAATACTTTACACAATAAAGCATTGGAGCCCAATACTCCAGCAAATAATACATTGGGGCCCAATACTCTACCAAATAAAGCATTGGGGCCCAATACTCCACCAAATAAAGTATTGGGGCCCAATACTCTACCAAATAAAGCATTGGGACCCAATGCTCTATGAAATAAAGCATTGCGGCCCAATACTCTACCAAATAAAGCATTGGGGCCCAATACACCACCAAATAAAGCATTGGGGCCCAATATTCTACCAAATAAAGCATTGGGGCCCAATACTCTACCAAATAAAGCATTGTGCCCCAATACTCTACCAAATAAAGCATTGGGGCCCAATACGCTACCAAATAAAACATTGGAGCCCAATACTCTACCAAATAAAGCATTGGGGCCCAATACTCTACCAAATAAAACATTGGAGCCCAATACTCTCCCAAATAAAGCATTCGGGCCCAATACTCTACCAAATAAAGCTTTGGGGCCCAATACTCCACCAAATAGAACATTGGGGCCCAATACTCCACCAAATAAAGCATTGGAGCCCAATACTCTACCAAATAAAGCATTGGGGCCCAATACTCTTCCAAATAAAGCATTGGAGCCCAATACTCTACCAAATAAAACATTGGGGTCCAATACTCTACCAAATAAAGCATTGGGGCCCAATACTCTACCAAATAAAGCATTGGGGCCCAATACTCTACCAAATAAAGCATTGGAGCCCAATACTCCACCAAATAAAGCATTGGGGCCCAATACTCTACCAAATAAAACATTGGAGCCCAATACTCCACCAAATAAAGCATTGGGGCCCAATACTCTACCAAATAATGCACTGGGGCCCAATACTCTACCAAATAAAGCATTGGAGCCCAATACTCTACCAAATAAAGCTTTGGGGCCCAATACTCTACCAAATAAAGCATTGGAGCCCAATGCTCTGCCAAATAAAGCATTGGAGCCCAATACTCTACCAAATAAAGCTTTGGGGCCCAATACTCTACCAAATAAAGCATTGGAGCCCAATACTCCACCAAATGAAGCATTGGAGCCCAATACTTTACTAAATAAAGCTTTGGGGCCCAATACTCTACCAAATAAAGCATTGGAGCCCAATACTCTACCAAATAAAACATTGGAGCCCAATACTCTGCCAAATAAAGCATTGGAGCCCAATACTCTACCAAATAAAACATTGGAGCACAATACTCTACCAAATAAAGCATTGGAGCCCAATACTCTGCCAAATAAAACATTGGAGCCCAATACTCTGCCAAATAAAGCATTGGAGCCCAATACTCTACCAAATAAAGCATTGGAGCCCAATACTCTGCCAAATAAAACATTGGGGCCCAATACTCTACCAAATAACACATTGGAGCCCAATACTCCACCAAATAAAGCATTGGGGCCCAATACTCTACCAAATAATGCACTGGGGCCCAATACTCTACCAAATAAAGCATTGGAGCCCAATACTCTACCAAATAAAGCTTTGGGGCCCAATACTCTACCAAATAAAGCATTGGAGCCCAATACTCTACCAAATAAAGCATTGGAGCCCAATACTCTACCAAATAAAGCTTTGGGGCCCAAATACTCTACCAAATAAAGCATTGGAGCCCAATACTCCACCAAATGAAGCATTGGAGCCCAATACTTTACTAAATAAAGCTTTGGGGCCCAATACTCTACCAAATAAAGCATTGGAGTCCAATACTCTACCAAATAAAACATTGGAGCCCAATACTCTGCCAAATAAAGCATTGGAGCCCAATACTCTACCAAATAAAACATTGGAGCCCAATATTCTACCAAATAAAGCATTGGAGCCCAATACTCTACCAAATAAAACATTGGAGCCCAATACTCTGCCAAATAAAGCATTGGAGCCCAATACTCTACCAAATAAAGCATTGGAGCCCAATACTCTGCCAAGTCAAACATTGGGGCCCAATACTCCACCAAATAAAACATTGGAGCCCAATACTCTACCAAATAAAGCACTGGAGCCCAATACTCTACCAAATAAAGCATTGGGGCCAAATACTCTACCAAATAAATCATTGGAGCCCAATACTCTACCAAATAAAGCATTGGGGCCCAATACTCTACCAAATAAAACATTGGAGCCCAATACTCTACCAAATATAGCATTGGGGCCCAATACTCTACCAAATAAAGCATTGGAGCCCAATACTTTACCAAATAAAGCATTGGGGCCCAATACTCTACCAAATAAAACATTGGGGCCCAATACTCCACCATATAAAGCATTGGGGCCCAATACTCCACCAAATAAAACATTGGGGCCCAATACTCTACCAATTAAAGCATTGGGGCCCAATACTTTACACAATAAAGCATTGGAGCCCAATACTCCAGCAAATAATACATTGGGGCCCAATACTCTACCAAATAAATCATTGGGGCCCAATACTCCACCAAATAAAGTATTGGGGCCCAATACTCTACCAAATAAAGCATTGGGGCCCAATGCTCTGTGAAATAAAGCATTGGGGCCCAATACTCTGCCAAATAAAGCATTGGGACCCAATACTCCACCAAATAATGCATTGGGGCCCAATACTCTACCAAGTAAAGCATTGGGGCCCAATACTCCACCAAATAAAGCATTGGGGCCCAATACTCTACCAAATAATGCACTGGGGCCCAATACTCTACCAAATAATGCATTGGGGCCCAATACTCTACCAAATAAAACATTGGAGCCCAATACTCCACCAAATAAAGCATTGGGGCCCAATACTCTACCAAATAATGCACTGGGGCCCAATACTCTACCAAATAAAGCATTGGAGCCCAATACTCTACCAAATAAAGCTTTGGGGCCCAATACTCTACCAAATAAAGCATTGGAGCCCAATGCTCTGCCAAATAAAGCATTGGAGCCCAATACTCTACCAAATAAAGCTTTGGGGCCCAATACTCTACCAAATAAAGCATTGGAGCCCAATACTCCACCAAATGAAGCATTGGAGCCCAATACTTTACTAAATAAAGCTTTGGGGCCCAATACTCTACCAAATAAAGCATTGGAGCCGAATACTCTACCAAATAAAACATTGGAGCCCAATACTCTGCCAAATAAAGCATTGGAGCCCAATACTCTACCAAATAAAACATTGGAGCACAATACTCTACCAAATAAAGCATTGGAGCCCAATACTCTGCCAAATAAAACATTGGAGCCCAATACTCTGCCAAATAAAGCATTGGAGCCCAATACTCTACCAAATAAAGCATTGGAGCCCAATACTCTGCCAAATAAAACATTGGGGCCCAATACTCTACCAAATAACACATTGGAGCCCAATACTCCACCAAATAAAGCATTGGGGCCCAATACTCTACCAAATAATGCACTGGGGCCCAATACTCTACCAAATAAAGCATTGGAGCCCAATACTCTACCAAATAAAGCTTTGGGGCCCAATACTCTACCAAATAAAGCATTGGAGCCCAATACTCTACCAAATAAAGCATTGGAGCCCAATACTCTACCAAATAAAGCTTTGGGGCCCAAATACTCTACCAAATAAAGCATTGGAGCCCAATACTCCACCAAATGAAGCATTGGAGCCCAATACTTTACTAAATAAAGCTTTGGGGCCCAATACTCTACCAAATAAAGCATTGGAGTCCAATACTCTACCAAATAAAACATTGGAGCCCAATACTCTGCCAAATAAAGCATTGGAGCCCAATACTCTACCAAATAAAACATTGGAGCCCAATATTCTACCAAATAAAGCATTGGAGCCCAATACTCTACCAAATAAAACATTGGAGCCCAATACTCTGCCAAATAAAGCATTGGAGCCCAATACTCTACCAAATAAAGCATTGGAGCCCAATACTCTGCCAAGTCAAACATTGGGGCCCAATACTCCACCAAATAAAACATTGGAGCCCAATACTCTACCAAATAAAGCACTGGAGCCCAATACTCTACCAAATAAAGCATTGGGGCCAAATACTCTACCAAATAAAGCATTGGGGCCCAATACTCTAAAAAATAAAACATTGGGGCCCAATACTCTAACAAATAAAACATTGGAGCCCAATACTCTACCAAATAAATCATTGGAGCCCAATACTCTACCAAATAAAGCATTGGGGCCCAATACTCTACCAAATAAAACATTGGAGCCCAATACTCTACCAAATATAGCATTGGGGCCCAATACTCTACCAAATAAAGCATTGGAGCCCAATACTTTACCAAATAAAGCATTGGGGCCCAATACTCTACCAAATAAAACATTGGGGCCCAATACTCCACCATATAAAGCATTGGGGCCCAATACTCCACCAAATAAAACATTGGGGCCCAATACTCTACCAATTAAAGCATTGGGGCCCAATACATTACACAATAAAGCATTGGAGCCCAATACTCCAGCAAATAATACATTGGGGCCCAATACTCTACCAAATAAATCATTGGGGCCCAATACTCCACCAAATAAAGTATTGGGGCCCAATACTCTACCAAATAAAGCATTGGGGCCCAATGCTCTGTGAAATAAAGCATTGGGGCCCAATACTCTGCCAAATAAAGCATTGGGACCCAATACTCCATCAAATAATGCATTGGGGCCCAATACTCTACCAAGTAAAGCATTGGGGCCCAATACTCTACCAAATAAAGCATTGTGCCCCAATACTCTACCAAATAAAGCATTGGGGCCCAATACTCTACCAAATAAAGCATTGGAGCCCAATACTCTACCAAATAAAGCATTGGGGCCCAATGCGCTACCAAATAAAACATTGGAGCCCAATACTCTACCAAATAAAGCATTGGGGCCCAATACTCTACTAAATAAAACATTGGAGCCCAATACTCTCCCAAATACAGCATTGGGGCCCAATACTCTACCAATTAAAGCTTTGGGGTACAATACTCCACCAAATAGAACATTGGGGCCCAATACTCCACCAAATAAAGCATTGGAGCCCAATACTCTTCCAAATAAAGCATTGGAGCCCAATACTCTACCAAATAAAACATTGGGGTCCAATACTCTACCAAATAAAGCATTGGGGCCCAATACTCTAGCAAATAAAGCATTGGGGCCCAATACTCTACCAAATAAAGCATTGGAGCCCAATACTCCACCAAATAAAGCATTGGGGCCCAATACTCTACCAAATAAAACATTGGAGCCCAATACTCCACCAAATAAAGCATTGGGGCCCAAAACTCTACCAAATAATGCACTGGGGCCCAATACTCTACCAAATAAAGCATTGGAGCCCAATACTCTACCAAATAAAGCTTTGGGGCCCTATACTCTACCAAATAAAGCATTGGAGCCCAATACTCTACCAAATAAAGCATTGGAGCCCAATACTCTACCAAATAAAGCTTTGGGGCCCAATACTCTACCAAATAAAGCATTGGAGCCCAATACTCCACCAAATGAAGCATTGGAGCCCAATACTTTACTAAATAAAGCTTTGGGGCCCAATACTCTACCAAATAAAGCATTGGAGCCCAATACTCTACCAAATAAAACATTGGAGCCCAATACTCTGCCAAATAAAGCATTGGAGCCCAATACTCTACCAAATAAAACATTGGAGCCCAATACTCTACCAAATAAAGCATTGGCGCCCAATACTCTACCAAATAAAACATTGGAGCCCAATACTCTGCCAAATAAAGCATTGGAGCCCAATACTCTACCAAATAAAGCATTGGAGCCCAATACTCTGCCAAATAAAACATTGGGGCCCAATACTCTACCAAATAAAACATTGGAGCCCAATACTCTACCAAATAAAGCACTGGAGCCCAATACTCTACCAAATAAAGCATTGGGGCCAAATACTCTACCAAATAAAGCATTGGGGCCCAATACTCTACCAAATAAAACATTGGGGCCCAATACTCTAACAAATAAAACATTGGAGCCCAATACTCTACCAAATAAAGCATTGGAGCCCAATACTCTACCAAATAAAACATTGGCGTCCAATACTGTACCAAATAATGCACTGGAGCCCAATACACTACGAAATAAAGCAATGGAGCCCAATACTCTACCAAATAAAGCGCTGGAGCCCAATACTCTACCAAATAAAGCTTTAAGGCCCAATACTCTACCAAATAAAGCATTGGAGCCCAATACTCTACCAAATAAAGCTTTGGGGCCCTATACTCTACCAAATAAAGCATTGGAGCCCAATACTCTACCAAATAAAGCATTGGAGCCCAATACTCTACCAAATAAAGCATTGGCGCCCAATACTCTACCAAATAAAACATTGGAGCCCAATACTCTGCCAAATAAAGCATTGGAGCCCAATACTCTACCAAATAAAGCTTTGGGGCCCAATACTCTACCAAATAAAGCATTGGAGCCCAATACTCCACCAAATGAAGCATTGGAGCCCAATACTTTACTAAATAAAGCTTTGGGGCCCAATACTCTACCAAATAAAGCATTGGAGCCCAATACTCTACCAAATAAAACATTGGAGCCCAATACTCTGCCAAATAAAGCATTGGAGCCCAATACTCTACCAAATAAAACATTGGAGCCCAATACTCTACCAAATAAAGCATTGGCGCCCAATACTCTACCAAATAAAACATTGGAGCCCAATACTCTGCCAAATAAAGCATTGGAGCCCAATACTCTACCAAATAAAGCATTGGAGCCCAATACTCTGCCAAATAAAACATTGGGGCCCAATACTCTACCAAATAAAACATTGGAGCCCAATACTCTACCAAATAAAGCACTGGAGCCCAATACTCTACCAAATAAAGCATTGGGGCCAAATACTCTACCAAATAAAGCATTGGGGCCCAATACTCTACCAAATAAAACATTGGGGCCCAATACTCTAACAAATAAAACATTGGAGCCCAATACTCTACCAAATAAAGCATTGGAGCCCAATACTCTACCAAATAAAACATTGGCGTCCAATACTGTACCAAATAATGCACTGGAGCCCAATACACTACGAAATAAAGCAATGGAGCCCAATACTCTACCAAATAAAGCGCTGGAGCCCAATACTCTACCAAATAAAGCTTTAAGGCCCAATACTCTACCAAATGAAGCATTGGAGCCCAATACTTTACCAAATAAAGCTTTGGGGCCCAATACTCTACCAAATAAAGCATTGGAGCCCAATACTCCACCAAATGAAGCATTGGAGCCCAATACTTTACCAAATAAAGCTTTGGGGCCCAATACACCACCAAATAAAGCATTGGAGCCCAATACTCTGCCAAATAAAACATTGGAGCCCAATACTCTGCCAAATAAAACATTGGAGCCCAATACTCTACCAAATAAAGCATTGGAGCCCAATACTCTGCCAAATAAAACATTGGGGCCCAATACTCTACCAAATAACACATTGGAGCCCAATACTCCACCAAATAAAGCATTGGGGCCCAATACTCTACCAAATAATGCACTGGGGCCCAATACTCTACCAAATAAAGCATTGGAGCCCAATACTCTACCAAATAAAGCTTTGGGGCCCAATACTCTACCAAATAAAGCATTGGAGCCCAATACTCTACCAAATAAAGCATTGGAGCCCAATACTCTACCAAATAAAGCTTTGGGGCCCAATACTCTACCAAATAAAGCATTGGAGCCCAATACTCTACCAAATAAAACATTGGAGCCCAATACTCTGCCAAATAAAGCATTGGAGCACAATACTCTACCAAATAAAACATTGGAGCCCAATATTCTACCAAATAAAGCATTGGAGCCCAATACTCTACCAAATAAAACATTGGAGCCCAATACTCTGCCAAATAAAGCATTGGAGCCCAATACTCTACCAAATAAAGCATTGGAGCCCAATACTCTGCCAAATAAAACATTGGGGCACAATACAACACCAAATAAAACATTGGAGCCCAATACTCTACCAAATAAAGCACTGGAGCCCAATACTCTACCAAATAAAGCATTGGGGCCAAATACTCTACCAAATAAAGCATTGGGGCCCAATACTCTAACAAATAAAACATTGGGGCCCAATACTCTAACAAATAAAACATTGGAGCCCAATACTCTACCAAATAAATCATTGGAGCCCAATACTCTACCAAATAAAGCATTGGGGCCCAATACTCTACCAAATAAAACATTGGAGCCCAATACTCTACCAAATATAGCATTGGGGCCCAATACTCTACCAAATAAAGCATTGGAGCCCAATACTTTACCAAATAAAGCATTGGGGCCCAATCCTCTACCAAATAAAGCATTGGAGCCCAATACTCTACCAAATAAAGCATTGGGGCCCAATGCGCTACCAAATAAAACATTGGAGCCCAATACTCTACCAAATAAAGCATTGGGGCCCAATACTCTACTAAATAAAACATTGGAGCCCAATACTCTCCCAAATACAGCATTGGGGCCCAATACTCTACCAATTAAAGCTTTGGGGTACAATACTCCACCAAATAGAACATTGGGGCCCAATACTCCACCAAATAAAGCATTGGAGCCCAATACTCTTCCAAATAAAGCATTGGAGCCCAATACTCTACCAAATAAAACATTGGGGTCCAATACTCTACCAAATAAAGCATTGGGGCCCAATACTCTAGCAAATAAAGCATTGGGGCCCAATACTCTACCAAATAAAGCATTGGAGCCCAATACTCCACCAAATAAAGCATTGGGGCCCAATACTCTACCAAATAAAACATTGGAGCCCAATACTCCACCAAATAAAGCATTGGGGCCCAAAACTCTACCAAATAATGCACTGGGGCCCAATACTCTACCAAATAAAGCATTGGAGCCCAATACTCTACCAAATAAAGCTTTGGGGCCCTATACTCTACCAAATAAAGCATTGGAGCCCAATACTCTACCAAATAAAGCATTGGAGCCCAATACTCTACCAAATAAAGCTTTGGGGCCCAATACTCTACCAAATAAAGCATTGGAGCCCAATACTCCACCAAATGAAGCATTGGAGCCCAATACTTTACTAAATAAAGCTTTGGGGCCCAATACTCTACCAAATAAAGCATTGGAGCCCAATACTCTACCAAATAAAACATTGGAGCCCAATACTCTGCCAAATAAAGCATTGGAGCCCAATACTCTACCAAATAAAACATTGGAGCCCAATACTCTACCAAATAAAGCATTGGCGCCCAATACTCTACCAAATAAAACATTGGAGCCCAATACTCTGCCAAATAAAGCATTGGAGCCCAATACTCTACCAAATAAAGCATTGGAGCCCAATACTCTGCCAAATAAAACATTGGGGCCCAATACTCTACCAAATAAAACATTGGAGCCCAATACTCTACCAAATAAAGCACTGGAGCCCAATACTCTACCAAATAAAGCATTGGGGCCAAATACTCTACCAAATAAAGCATTGGGGCCCAATACTCTACCAAATAAAACATTGGGGCCCAATACTCTAACAAATAAAACATTGGAGCCCAATACTCTACCAAATAAAGCATTGGAGCCCAATACTCTACCAAATAAAACATTGGCGTCCAATACTGTACCAAATAATGCACTGGAGCCCAATACACTACGAAATAAAGCAATGGAGCCCAATACTCTACCAAATAAAGCGCTGGAGCCCAATACTCTACCAAATAAAGCTTTAAGGCCCAATACTCTACCAAATAAAGCATTGGAGCCCAATACTCTACCAAATAAAGCTTTGGGGCCCTATACTCTACCAAATAAAGCATTGGAGCCCAATACTCTACCAAATAAAGCATTGGAGCCCAATACTCTACCAAATAAAGCATTGGCGCCCAATACTCTACCAAATAAAACATTGGAGCCCAATACTCTGCCAAATAAAGCATTGGAGCCCAATACTCTACCAAATAAAGCTTTGGGGCCCAATACTCTACCAAATAAAGCATTGGAGCCCAATACTCCACCAAATGAAGCATTGGAGCCCAATACTTTACTAAATAAAGCTTTGGGGCCCAATACTCTACCAAATAAAGCATTGGAGCCCAATACTCTACCAAATAAAACATTGGAGCCCAATACTCTGCCAAATAAAGCATTGGAGCCCAATACTCTACCAAATAAAACATTGGAGCCCAATACTCTACCAAATAAAGCATTGGCGCCCAATACTCTACCAAATAAAACATTGGAGCCCAATACTCTGCCAAATAAAGCATTGGAGCCCAATACTCTACCAAATAAAGCATTGGAGCCCAATACTCTGCCAAATAAAACATTGGGGCCCAATACTCTACCAAATAAAACATTGGAGCCCAATACTCTACCAAATAAAGCACTGGAGCCCAATACTCTACCAAATAAAGCATTGGGGCCAAATACTCTACCAAATAAAGCATTGGGGCCCAATACTCTACCAAATAAAACATTGGGGCCCAATACTCTAACAAATAAAACATTGGAGCCCAATACTCTACCAAATAAAGCATTGGAGCCCAATACTCTACCAAATAAAACATTGGCGTCCAATACTGTACCAAATAATGCACTGGAGCCCAATACACTACGAAATAAAGCAATGGAGCCCAATACTCTACCAAATAAAGCGCTGGAGCCCAATACTCTACCAAATAAAGCTTTAAGGCCCAATACTCTACCAAATGAAGCATTGGAGCCCAATACTTTTCCAAATAAAGCTTTGGGGCCCAATACTCTACCAAATAAAGCATTGGAGCCCAATACTCCACCAAATGAAGCATTGGAGCCCAATACTTTACCAAATAAAGCTTTGGGGCCCAATACACCACCAAATAAAGCATTGGAGCCCAATACTCTGCCAAATAAAACATTGGAGCCCAATACTCTGCCAAATAAAACATTGGAGCCCAATACTCTACCAAATAAAGCTTTGGGGCCCAATACTCTACCAAATAAAGCATTGGAGCCCAATACTCTACCAAATAAAACATTGGAGCCCAATACTCTGCCAAATAAAGCATTGGAGCACAATACTCTACCAAATAAAACATTGGAGCCCAATATTCTACCAAATAAAGCATTGGAGCCCAATACTCTACCAAATAAAACATTGGAGCCCAATACTCTGCCAAATAAAGCATTGGAGCCCAATACTCTACCAAATAAAGCATTGGAGCCCAATACTCTGCCAAATAAAACATTGGGGCCCAATACAACACCAAATAAAACATTGGAGCCCAATACTCTACCAAATAAAGCACTGGAGCCCAATACTCTACCAAATAAAGCATTGGGGCCAAATACTCTACCAAATAAAGCATTGGGGCCCAATACTCTAACAAATAAAACATTGGGGCCCAATACTCTAACAAATAAAACATTGGAGCCCAATACTCTACCAAATAAATCATTGGAGCCCAATACTCTACCAAATAAAGCATTGGGGCCCAATACTCTACCAAATAAAACATTGGAGCCCAATACTCTACCAAATATAGCATTGGGGCCCAATACTCTACCAAATAAAGCATTGGAGCCCAATACTTTACCAAATAAAGCATTGGGGCCCAATACTCTACCAAATAAAACATTGGGGCCCAATACTCCACCATATAAAGCATTGGGGCCCAATACTCCACCAAATAAAACATTGGGGCCCAATACTCTACCAATTAAAGCATTGGGGCCCAATACTTTACACAATAAAGCATTGGAGCCCAATACTCCAGCAAATAATACATTGGGGCCCAATACTCTACCAAATAAATCATTGGGGCCCAATACTCCACCAAATAAAGTATTGGGGCCCAATACTCTACCAAATAAAGCATTGGGGCCCAATGCTCTGTGAAATAAAGCATTGGGGCCCAATACTCTGCCAAATAAAGCATTGGGACCCAATACTCCACCAAATAAAGCATTGGGGCCCAATACTCTACCAAATAAAGCATTTGGGCCCATTACTCTACCAAATAAAGCATTGTGCCCCAATACTCTACCAAATAAAGCATTGGGGCCCAATACTCTACCAAATAAAGCATTGGAGCCCAATACTCTACCAAATAAAGCATTGGGGCCCAATGCGCTACCAAATAAAACATTGGAGCCCAATACTCTTCCAAATAAAGCATTGGGGCCCAATACTCTACTAAATAAAACATTGGAGCCCAATACTCTCCCAAATACAGCATTGGGGCCCAATACTCTACCAAATAAAGCTTTGGGGTACAATACTCCACCAAATAGAACATTGGGGCCCAATACTCCACCAAATAAAGCATTGGAGCCCAATACTCTTCCAAATAAAGCATTGGAGCCCAATACTCTAGCAAATAAAGCATTGGGGCCCAATACTCTACCAAATAAAGCATTGGAGGCCAATACTCCACCAAATAAAGCATTGGGGCCCAATACTCTACCAAATAAAACATTGGAGCCCAATACTCCACCAAATAAAGCATTGGGGCCCAAAACTCTACCAAATAATGCACTGGGGCCCAATACTCTACCAAATAAAGCATTGGAGCCCAATACTCTATCAAATAAAGCTTTGGGGCCATATACTCTACCAAATAAAGCATTGGAGCCCAATACTCTACCAAATAAAGCATTGGAGCCCAATACTCTACCAAATAAAGCTTTGGGGCCCAATACTCTACCAAATAAAGCATTGGAGCCCAATACTCCACCAAATGAAGCATTGGAGCCCAATACTTTACTAAATAAAGCTTTGGGGCCCAATACTCTACCAAATAAAGCATTGGAGCCCAATACTCTACCAAATAAAACATTGGAGCCCAATACTCTGCCAAATAAAGCATTGGAGCCCAATACTCTACCAAATAAAACATTGGAGCCCAATACTCTACCAAATAAAGCATTGGCGCCCAATACTCTACCAAATAAAACATTGGAGATCAATACTCTGCCAAATAAAGCATTGGAGCCCAATACTCTACCAAATAAAGCATTGGAGCCCAATACTCTGCCAAATAAAACATTGGGGCCCAATACTCTACCAAATAAAACATTGGAGCCCAATACTCTACCAAATAAAGCACTGGAGCCCAATACTCTACCAAATAAAGCATTGGGGCCAAATACTCTACCAAATAAAGCATTGGGGCCCAATACTCTACCAAATAAAACATTGGGGCCCAATACTCTAACAAATAAAACATTGGAGCCCAATACTCTACCAAATAAAACATTGGAGCCCAATACTCTACCAAATAAAACATTGGCGTCCAATACTGTACCAAATAATGCACTGGAGCCCAATACACTACGAAATAAAGCAATGGAGCCCAATACTCTACCAAATAAAGCGCTGGAGCCCAATACTCTACCAAATAAAGCTTTAAGGCCCAATACTCTAACAAATGAAGCATTGGAGCCCAATACTTTACCAAATAAAGCTTTGGGGCCCAATACTCTACCAAATAAAGCATTGGAGCCCAATACTCCACCAAATGAAGCATTGGAGCCCAATACGTTACCAAATAAAGCTTTGGGGCCCAATACACCACCAAATAAAGCATTGGAGCCCAATACTCTACCAAATAAAACATTGGAGCCCAATACTCTGCCAAATAAAGCATTGGAGCCCAATACTCTACCAAATAAAACATTGGAGCCCAATTCTCTACCAAATAAAGCATTGGAGCCCAATACTCTGCCAAATAAAACATTGGGGCCCAATACTCTACCAAATAAAACATTGGAGCCCAATAATCTACCAAATAAAGCACTGGAGCCCAATACTCTACCAAATAAAGCATTGGGGCCAAATACTCTACCAAATAAAGCATTGGGGCCCAATACTCTACCAAATAAAACATTGGGGCCCAATACTCGAACAAATAAAACATTGGAGCCCAATACTCTACCAAATAAAGCATTGGAGCCCAATACTCTACCAAATAAAACATTGGCGCCCAATATTGTACCAAATAAAGCACTGGAGCCCAATACACTACGAAATAAAGCATTGGAGCCCAATACTCTACCAAATAAAGCACTGGAGCCCAATACTCTACCAAATTAAGCATTGGGTCCCAATACTCTACCAAATAAAGCTCTGGGGCCCAATACTCTACCAAATAAAGCATTGGAGCCCAATACTCCACCAAATGAAGCATTGGAGCCCAATACTTTACCAAAGAAAGCTTTGGGGCCCAATACTCTACCAAATAAAGCATTGGAGCCTAATACTCTACCAAATAAAACATTGGAGCCCAATACTCTGCCAAATAAAGAATTGGAGCCCAATACTCTACCAAATAAAACATTGGAGCCCAATACTCTACCAAATAAAGCATTGGAGCCCAATACTCTACCAAATAAAACATTGGAGCCCAATACTCTGCCAAATAAAGCATTGGAGCCCAATACTCTACCAAATAAAGCATTGGAGCCCAATACTCTGCCAAATAAAACATTGGGGCCCAATACTCTATCAAATAAAACATTGGAGCCCAATACTCTACCAAATAAAGCACTGGAGCCCAATACTCTGCCAAATAAAGCATTGGGGACCAATACTCTACCAAATAAAGCATTGGGGCCCAATACACTACCAAATAAAGCATTGGAGCCCAATACGCCACCAAATAAAGCATTGGAGTCCAATACTCTACCAAATAAAGCATTGGAGCCCAATACTTCACCAAATAAAGCATTGGGGCCCAATACTCTACCAAATAAAACATTGGAGCCCAATACTCTAACAATTAAAGCATTGGAGCCCAATACTCTACCAAATAAAGCATTGGAGCCCAATACTCTACAAAATAAAGCATTGGAGCCCAATACTCTACCAAATAAAGCTTTGGGGCCCAATATTCTAACAAATAAAGCATTGGGGCCCAATACTCAACCAAATAAAACATTGGGACCCAATACTCTAACAAATAAAGCATTGGGGCCCAATACTCTACCAAATAAAGCATTGGAGCCCAATACTCTACCAAATAAAACATTGGAGCCCAATACTCTGCCAAATAAAGCATTGGAGCCCAATACTCTACCAAATAAAACATTGGAGCCCAATACTCTACCAAATAAAGCATTGGCGCCCAATACTCTACCAAATAAAACATTGGAGATCAATACTCTGCCAAATAAAGCATTGGAGCCCAATACTCTACCAAATAAAGCATTGGAGCCCAATACTCTGCCAAATAAAGCATTGGGGCCCAATACTCTACCAAATAAAACATTGGAGCCCAATACTCTACCAAATAAAGCACTGGAGCCCAATACTCTACCAAATAAAGCATTGGGGCCAAATACTCTACCAAATAAAGCATTGGGGCCCAATACTCTACCAAATAAAACATTGGGGCCCAATACTCTAACAAATAAAACATTGGAGCCCAATACTCTACCAAATAAAACATTGGAGCCCAATACTCTACCAAATAAAACATTGGCGTCCAATACTGTACCAAATAATGCACTGGAGCCCAATACACTACGAAATAAAGCAATGGAGCCCAATACTCTACCAAATAAAGCGCTGGAGCCCAATACTCTACCAAATAAAGCTTTAAGGCCCAATACTCTAACAAATGAAGCATTGGAGCCCAATACTTTACCAAATAAAGCTTTGGGGCCCAATACTCTACCAAATAAAGCATTGGAGCCCAATACTCCACCAAATGAAGCATTGGAGCCCAATACTTTACCAAATAAAGCTTTGGGGCCCAATACACCACCAAATAAAGCATTGGAGCCCAATACTCTACCAAATAAAACATTGGAGCCCAATACTCTGCCAAATAAAGCATTGGAGCCCAATACTCTACCAAATAAAACATTGGAGCCCAATTCTCTACCAAATAAAGCATTGGAGCCCAATACTCTGCCAAATAAAACATTGGGGCCCAATACTCTACCAAATAAAACATTGGAGCCCAATAATCTACCAAATAAAGCACTGGAGCCCAATACTCTACCAAATAAAGCATTGGGGCCAAATACTCTACCAAATAAAGCATTGGGGCCCAATACTCTACCAAATAAAACATTGGGGCCCAATACTCGAACAAATAAAACATTGGAGCCCAATACTCTACCAAATAAAGCATTGGAGCCCAATACTCTACCAAATAAAACATTGGCGCCCAATACTGTACCAAATAAAGCACTGGAGCCCAATACACTACGAAATAAAGCATTGGAGCCCAATACTCTACCAAATAAAGCACTGGAGCCCATACTCTACCAAATTAAGCATTGGGTCCCAATACTCTACCAAATAAAGCTCTGGGGCCCAATACTCTACCAAATAAAGCATTGGAGCCCAATACTCCACCAAATGAAGCATTGGAGCCCAATACTTTACCAAAGAAAGCTTTGGGGCCCAATACTCTACCAAATAAAGCATTGGAGCCCAATACTCTACCAAATAAAACATTGGAGCCCAATACTCTGCCAAATAAAGAATTGGAGCCCAATACTCTACCAAATAAAACATTGGAGCCCAATACTCTACCAAATAAAGCATTGGAGCCCAATACTCTACCAAATAAAACATTGGAGCCCAATACTCTGCCAAATAAAGCATTGGAGCCCAATACTCTACCAAATAAAGCATTGGAGCCCAATACTCTGCCAAATAAAACATTGGGGACCAATACTCTATCAAATAAAACATTGGAGCCCAATACTCTACCAAATAAAGCACTGGAGCCCAATACTCTGCCAAATAAAGCATTGGGGACCAATACTCTACCAAATAAAGCATTGGGGCCCAATACACTACCAAATAAAGCATTGGAGCCCAATACTCTACCAAATAAAGCATTGGAGCCCAATACTCTACAAAATAAAGCATTGGAGCCCAATACTTCACCAAATAAAGCATTGGGGCCCAATACTCTACCAAATAAAACATTGGAGCCCAATACTCTAACAATTAAAGCATTGGAGCCCAATACTCTACCAAATAAAGCATTGGAGCCCAATACTCTACAAAATAAAGCATTGGAGCCCAATACTCTACCAAATAAAGCTTTGGGGCCCAATATTCTAACAAATAAAGCATTGGGGCCCAATACTCAACCAAATAAAACATTGGGACCCAATACTCTAACAAATAAAGCATTGGGGCCCAATACTCTACCAAATAAAGCATTGGAGCCCAATACTCCAGCAAATAATACATTGGGGCCCTATACTCTACCAAATAAAGCATTGGGGCCCAATACTCCACCAAATAAAGTATTGGGGCCCAATACTCCACCAAATAAAGCATTGGGGCCCAATACTCTATGAAATAAAGCATTGGGCCCAATACTCTACCAAATATAGCATTGGGGCCCAATACTCCACCAAATAAAGCATTGGGGCCCAATACTCTACCAAATAAAGCTTTGGGGCCCAATACTCTAACAAATAAAGCATTGGGGCCCAATACTCAACCAAATAAAACATTTGGGGCCCAATACTCTAACAAATAAAGCATTGGGGCCCAATATTCTACCAAATAAAGCATTGGAGCCCAATACTCCAGCAAATAATATATTGGGGCCCAATACTCTACCAAATAAAGCATTGGGGCCCAATACTCCACCAAATAAAGTATTGGGGCCCAATACTCTACGAAATAAAGCATTGGGGCCCAATGCTCTATGAAATAAAGCATTGGGGCCCAATACTCTACCAAATAAAGCATTGGTGCCCAATACTCCACCAAATAAAGCATTGGGGCCCAATACTCTACCAAATAAAGCATTGGGGCCCAATACTCTACAAAATAAAGCATTGTGCCCCAATACTCTACCAAATAAAGCATTGGGGCCCAATACTCTACCAAATAAAGCATTGGGGCCCATTACGCTACCAAATAAAACATTGGAGCCGAATACACTACCAAATAAAGCATTGGGGCCCAATACTCCACCAAATAAAACATTGGAGCCCAATACCCTCCCAAATAAAGCATTGGGGCCCAATACTCTACCAAATAAATCTTTGGGGCCCAATACTGCACCAAATAGAACATTGGGGCCCAATACTCCACCAAATAAAGCATTGGATCCCAATACTCTACCAAATAAAGCATTGGGGCCCAATACTCTTCCAAATAAAGCATTGGAGCCCAATACTCTACCAAATAAATCATTGGGGTCCGATACTCTACCAAATAAAGCATTGGGGCCCAATACTCTACCAAATAAAGCATTGGGGCCCAATACTCTACCAAATAAAGCACTGGAGCCCAATACTCCAGCAAAAAACATTGGGGCCCAATACTCTACCAAATAAACATTGGAGCCCAATACTCCACCAAATAAAGCATTGGGGCCCAATACTCTACCAAATATAGCATTGGGGCCCAATACTCCACCAAATAAAGCATTGGGGCAAAATACTCTACCAAATAAAGCATTGGGGCCCAATACTCTACCAAATAAAGCATTGTGCCCCAATACTCTACCAAATAAAGCAATGGGGCCCAATACTCTAACAAATAAAGCATTGGAGCCCAATACTCTACCAAATAAAGCATTGGAGCCCAATACTCTACCAAATAAAGCATTGGAGCCCAATACTCTACCAAATAAAGCTTTGGGGCCCAATACTCTAACAAATAAAGCATTGGGGCACAATACTCAACCAAATAAAACATTGGGGCCCAATACTCTAACAAATAAAGCATTGGGGCCCAATATTCTACCAAATAAAGCATTGGAGCCCAATACTCCAGCAAATAATACATTGGGGCCCAATACTCTACCAAATAAAGCATTGGAGCCCAATACTCCACCAAAAAACATTGGGGCCCAATACTCTACCAAATAAACATTGGAGCCCAATACTCCACCAAATAAAGCATTGGAGCCCAATACTCCACCAAAAAACATTGGGGCCCAATACTCTACCAAATAAACATTGGAGCCCAATACTCCACCAAATAAAGCATTGGGGCCCAATACTCTACCAAATATAGCATTGGGGCCCAATACTCCACCAAATAAAGCATTGGGGCAAAAT